>NC_058131.1:83446515-83483946 GCF_016433145.1 Gracilinanus agilis
AATGGGCATCCTTGTTTCACTCCTGATCTTATTGGGAAGGCTTCTAATTTATCCCCATTGCATATAATGCTTGTTGATGGTTTTAGGTATATACTGTTTATTATTTTTAGGAAGGGTCCTTCTATTCCTATACTTTTCAGCGTTTTCAATAGGAATGGATGCTGTATTTTGTCAAAGGCTTTTTCAGCATCTATTGAGATAATCATGTGATTTTTGTTTGTTAGACTATTGATATGGTCAATTATGTGGATGGTTTTCCTAATGTTGAACCATCCTTGCATTCCTGGTATAAATCCCACCTGATCATGGTGGATGATCTTCTTAATTACTTGCTGGAGTCTCTTTGCTAATATTCTATTTAAGATTTTTGCATCTAAGTCCATTAGGGAGATTGGTCTATAGTTTTCTTTCTCTGTTTTTGGTCTACCTGGCTTTGGAATCAGTACCATATTTGTGTCATAGAAGGAATTTGGTAGGATTCCTTCTTTGCTTATCATATCAAATAATTTGTATAGTATTGGGATTAGTTGTTCTTTGAATGTCTGATAGAATTCACTTGTGAATCCATCAGGTCCTGGCGATTTTTTCTTAGGGAGTTCTTTGATGGCTTGTCCAATTTCTATTTCTGATATGGGATTATTTAGGTATTCTATTTCTTCTGCTGTTAATCTAGGCAATTTATATTTTTGTAAATATTCATCCATATCTCCTAAATTGTTATATTTGTTGCCATATAATTGGGCAAAATAGTTCTTAATGATTGCCTTGATTTCCTCTTCATTAGAGGTGAGGTCTCCCTTTTCATCTTTAATACTGTCAATTTGGTTTTCTTCTTTCCTTTTTCTTATTAGATTGAGCAGTACTTTGTCAATTTTATGTGTTTTTTCAAAATACCAGTTTCTAGTCTTATTTATTAATTGAATAGTTCTTTTACTTTCGATTTTATTAATTTCTCCCTTAATTTTTAGTATTTCTAATTTAGTTTTCATCTGGGGGGTTTTAATTTGCTCGCTTTCTAATTTTTTTTTAAACCCTTGTACTTCGGTGTATTGTCTCATAGGTGGAAGATTGGTAAGGGTGGGCAATGGGGGTCAAGTGATTTGCCAAGGGTCACACAGCTGGGAAGTGGCTGAGGCCGGGTTTGAACCTAGGACCTCCCGTCTCTAGGCCTGGCTCTCACTCCACTGAGCTACCCAGCTGCCTCGCTTTCTAATTTTTTGAGTTGCATACTCAATTCATTAATCTCTGCCCTCCTTAATTTGTTAATATATGTACTCAAGGATATAAATTTCCCCCTGAGAACTGCCTTGGCTGCATCCCACAGAGTTTGGTAGGATGTCTCATCATTGTCATTCTCTTCAATGAAATTGTTGATTGTTTCTATGATTTCTTCTTTGACAAATTGATTTTGGAGAATCATGTTGTTTAATTTCCAATTGGTTTTTGATTTACCTGTCCAGGTGCTCTTACTAATTATTATTTTTATTGCATTATGATCTGAGAAGGTTACATTTATTATATCTGCTCTTTTGCATTTATTTGCAATGATTCTATGCCCTATTACATGGTCAATCTTTGTGAATATGCCATGTGCAGCTGAAAAGAAGGTGTATTCCTTTTTGTCCCTATTTATTTTTCTCCACATATCAATTAAGTCTAATTTTTCTAGGACTTCATTCACCTCTCTTACCTCTTTCTTATATTTATTTTTCGGTTTCATTTATCTCGATCTGAAAGAGGAATATTTAGATCTCCCACTAGTATGGTTTTACTATCTATTTCCTTCTTGAGCTCTGCCAGTTTCTCCTTTATGAATTTGGATGCTATACCATTTGGTGCATATATATTGAGTAGTGTTATTTCCTCATTGTTTATACTGCCTTTAATCAGGATGTAATGACCTTCCCTGTCTTTTTTAATCATATCTATTTTTACTTTGGCTTTGTCAGAGATCATGATAGCCACTCCTGCCTTCTTTTTCTCATTTGACGCCCAAAAGATTTTGCTCAAGCCCTGAACCTTAAACTTGTGTATGTTCACCCGCCTCATATGTGTTTCTTGTAGACAACATATGGTAGGATTTTGGTTTCTAATCCACTCTGCTATTTGCTTCCATTTTATGAGCGAGTTCATCCCATTCACATTCAGAGTTATAATTATAAGTTGTGCATTCACTGACATTTTCGTATCCTCCCCTATTCCTACCCCTTCTCCTTAAACTATTTCCTTTTAAACCAGTGGTTTGCTATTAAGACCCTATCCCTTATCCCCTCCCTTGACTAACTTCCCTTTCTACCCCCTCTCTTATTATTCCCCTCTTTTTGTTTTTAAAGGCCTAATGAATTCCCTCCCCCTTCTTCTCCCCTCCCTTTTTTTGACCTCCCCACTCCCCTGCTCCCCTTGGTTTATCCCTTCTGACTTTCTCAGTAGGGTTAGATAAGAGTTTTATATCCCAATGGATAGTATAGCTACTCTTTCCTCTCCGAGTTGATTACACTGAGAGTAAGGTTTAAATATTACCTCTTAATGCTCTCTTCCTCTCCTTCTTATAATAGTATTTGTCCCCTCGCCTTCCCATGCCCTCTTTGTGTGTAATATAATATCCTATTTTTCTTATTCACTCAAGTTTCTCTTGGTGTCCTCTACTATTCATCCCCTTCTTTCCCACCCCCCATATCATCTTAGACCATTTAGTATTCTACCCTCTCCCTGTGAATTATTCTTCTGATTATTATAATAGTGAATACTATAATAGTGAATAGGGTTCACTACCGAGAATTATACATAGCATTTCTCCACATAGGAATACAGATAATTAGATCTTACTGAGGCCCTTAAAAGGCAAATTTAAAAGTTATGAGTTTTCTTTCTTTCCCCTCTGTTTCTTATTTACCTTTTCATGTTTCTCTCGATTTTTGTGGTTGGATATCAAACTTTCCATTTAGCCCTGGCCTTTTCTGTGCAAATACTTGGAAATCTTCAATTTTGTTGAATGCCCATACTTTCCCCTGGAAGTATATAGTCAATTTTGATGGGTAGTTGATCCGTGGTTGCAGGCCCAGCTCTCTTGCCTTTCTGAATATCATATCCCAAGCCTTGCGGTCTTTTAGCATGGAGGCTGCCAGATCCTGTGTGATCCTGATTGGTGCTCCTTGATATTTGAATTGTCTCTTTCTGGCTTCTTGTAAGATTTTTTCTTTTACTTGGAAGCTCTTAAATTTGGCAATTATATTTCTGGGCATTGTCTTTTCTAAGTTGAGTGTCTAGGGTGATCTATGGATCCTTTCAATGTCTATATTGCCCTCTTGTTGTAGGACTTCAGGGCAATTTTGCTGAATAATTTCTTTTAGTATGGAGTCCAGGTTTCTATTAATTTCTGGTTTTTCTGGAAGACCAATGATTCTCAAATTGTCTCTTCTAGACCAGTTTTCTTGGTCTGTCACTTTCTCATTGAGATATTTCATGTTTCCTTCTATTTTTTCAATCTTTTGACTTTGTTTTATTAGTTCTTGTTGTCTTGAGATATCATTAGCTTCTAATTGCTCAATTCTAGCCTTTAGGGACTGGTTTTCGGCTATAATCTTTTGGTTTGGGGCTATTATCTTTTGGTTTTCAGCTATGATCTTTTGGGTTTCCTTTTCAATCTTGTCATTTCTGGTGTTCGCTTTGCTTATCAGTTCATTTGATTTCTGAGCCTCACTTTCCAATTGCAAAATTCTGCCTTTTAAACTGTTATTTTCTTGCCTGATTTCCTTTTTAGCTATTTCCCATTTCTCTAACCAAATCTTTTCCATCTTTCTCATCATCTCAGTTTTGAACTTTTCAAGAGCTTGTGACCAGTTTTCATTATTATTTTGGGAGGGTCCAGATGCTTATTTGTTCTCCCCCTCTATTTGCTCGGTTGTCTGGATTTTCTCTGTGTAAAAGTTGTCGAGTGTTAAAGATTTCTTTTTCTTGTTAATCTTTCTTGTCTGAGCTTCCTGATTGTGGGTAGCCATTGTTATCCCAGCAGCTTCTCAGCTTTATCCTCTCGCTCAGTGACTGTCTGCGGTCTTTTGGCTCCTGAGGTCTGAGGTCTGTTTTTTTCCAAGCCCCCTAGTGGACCCCCTTGCTTGATCCTCTGCTTGAGGTTTCTTTACAAGTCTCAGGGCGCTGCTTCCACAGTCATATACCCGTCTGTGCTGGTTCCCCACTCAGGGTTTCAGAGCCTTCACTCTCGCTCACACGCGTGCCTGTGTCTGCCTCTACCCACGCCTCTGCCTGCGCCCGCGCTCTGAGCCCACGCTCAGAGTCTGTGCACATTCTTTAGCTTTTTGGGGTCCTAAATCTTGCTGCTCTCAGGAACAGGCCCTGGAGCTGCCAATGACTCAATGGGTGCCCCAAACTTGCTCTATTTCTTTTTAGCTGGCTTTGGCGTTATAGGTGGTGTGTGTGGAGGGGGTGGGGGGGTGGTTGCTCAGCCCGCAAATTAGTGAGAGCTGTTTCACCCCTTTATAGCATGGAAATGTCCCGATTCCACGTACCTTCCACTCTGCACCCTGTTGTGGGGTCCCTCCATTCAACTGGGTTTGTTTTTATGTCTCCTTGAGGAGTCTTATATGCTTTGGTCAGGAGAGGTTAAGAGCTGCTTTTTACTCTGTCGCCATCTTAACCTGGAACTCTGTAGTAATGTTTTAAAAAGCAAACCCCCAAATTCTATACCCATATAAACAAGTGATAAATCATATGATGTTGTGGTTTTTTCCTGCGTTTCTACTCCCACATTTCTTTCTCTCAATGTGGATAGCATTCTTTCTCATAAGTCCCTTGGGATTGTACTAGATCATTGCATTGTTATTAGTAACAAAGTTGATTACATTTGATCATCCTATAATGTTTCAGTTTCTGTGTACTGGTTCTGCTCATTTTGCTCCTCATCAGTTCATGGAAGTCTTTCTAGTTAGTATAGAAATCAAGTAGTTTATCATTCCTTATAACACAATAGTACTCCATCACCATTACATACCACAATTTGTTCAGTCATTCCCCAACCAAGGGACATCTCCTCATTTTCTAGTTGTTGGTGTTTTTGTTTTGTTTTGTTTTGTTTTGTTTTACCACTACAAAGAGTGCAGCTATGAATATTTTTGCACAAACTTTTTTCATTATTACCTCTTTAGGGTACAAGCCTAGTAGTGGTATTGCGGTATTAGAGAGGATACATTATTTTAAAGCTCTTTGGGCATAATTCCAAATTGCCTTCAAGAATGATTGAATCAATTCACAAATCCACCAGCAATGCATCAGTGTCCCAATTTTGCCACATCTCCTCCAACATTAATTTTTTTCCTTTAGTGTTATATTGGCCAATCTGTTAAGTGTGAGGTGGTATTTCAGAGTTGTTTTAATTTTCACTTCCCTATTGTCATATTCAAACTCTGGGAGTTGAGAGTCACACCTTGATTGACAGGTGAAGACATTTGGAGAGTGGAATGTTCCCAGAGGCCATGAGGACAGGAGGAAAGGCAGAAAGGATATAAATACCTTGGGAGCCCCTGACAGGGACCCTTGGACCCCTTTGTCTTTTGGGACCTTGGCTTTGCCTTGGCTGAGCCTTGCCTAAACTCTTGCCTTGGACATTTGATCTTGAACATTGATTGACCTGTGGATCCTCTGATTCTCTCTGAATCCCTAGATATTTAGGCACCTAAACCATCTCTAGATATTTAGGTATCCCGGGGCCTAGGGAGGGATCTGGGAAGTGGGTAGGAGAAGAAGAAGAGGGTGGTAAAGGGTGGCGTTTCCTGAAGGCTGTAGAACTGGCAAAACAACTAGCAGTAAGAAGCTGAGAGAAACCATCATCAATATTTGCATCATCCAAACAGTTTCTTACTCTGGTTTGGCTGTGCCCAGGCTGAGCCAGAGGAGGTGAAGAACAAGCCAGGGATACTGAACTGCCTACAGTCCTGAGGGATTATTGTCATAGATTTAGTGATAGGGTCACCTGTTCCCCAACCCATTCCTGATCATTCCTTTCCCTTGTTAAACAACATAGATAAAGTTATTAAGTACCTTCCTGGAGTAGTTATTCTATCACCACTCTGAGGAGGGAGCAACGCAGTCAGATGAACGTTATCCAAGGCTGATAGAGCCCAATACCAATAATCAATCAACCCCAGGTGGGACCTGAAAGGGTTACCCATCCATTGACCTTTAGGAATCCTGCCTGGGCACTGTTAAAAAGAAGGGCAGCTATTATACCATCCAGCTGGGTGGAAGGACTCAGGTGTCCCTGCACCAGCCATTAGGGAACCAAACCAAAGCTTCCTCAGATCAATATCCTCAGATTACTAATACTAATAACCAGCCTAATAGTGGTAGTATACAGATTTACTCTTTTCTTTTATAACACTAATCAGGAGGGATTATTTAGAACACAAAGTTTTCATTATTAAATTGCTTTTTTTTAGGGTACATGATGCAAGGAAACCAAATAAGCTACATCCTGGAAAATAAGAACCCCCCCAAAAGAAGTCTACCATTTCTTCTTCTAATTTGTTCATTCATTCAATAAACATTTTATTGAGTGGCTAATGGACCCAAAACATTTTTCAAGGTGTAGGAGAAGAGCAAGCTTTTTATAAGCTTTTGCTACCATAAGTCTCATAGTATTGGTACCAACATGTCTTTCTGATGCTTCCCTATTAGACCAGGGTCAGACTTATAGTCTATAGGCAAATGATAATCTGTTTATTTGAGTGATTCCTGAAATTAAAATGCAATTATTTCAGTGTACATATAGAAATAATCCAGGGTACAGACCTGCTGCTTTTTATTCATGGCAAAATATGTCATTTAATAAGGGTTATAAACCTGAACTTCCTTAACAGACACTGTCCCTCTCTTAATATCATGATCCATAAAGAGGATAGGGTTATCAAGCTCTTGCCCTCCATAATATATCTCCCACCTACCTTTTTAAATAAGTGACTTGGGGAATAAGGGAATAGGTAGGGAATTAGAAGGGGAAATGCCAGTACAGCTGGGTTAAAAGTAGCCCACAGCTGCCTTGGGAGAGGTAACAAGCTATCACATTAAGCTGGGGAAAGAACAAGTAACAGAAACCAAATACAGTCAGGGAAACAGCTTAAATTAACAGTGGGTTCTTGAGGACTAGGAAGGAGAAGTCAAGGAAGTTTATAAAAAGAGTTTTTAATAGTTTCCAAGGGCAGGAAAGGAGGTAAGAGGATCAACTGTCATCTTATGTCTATGTGCCAAATGTTAGATATTGGGTAGGGGAAAAGGCTTCACTAACACTAATTATAAAACAGCCAGCTTAGGCAGGGCTATTAAGGCAGGGGAAAATGGGAATCTTATGGAGCACTTCTCAGGATGGTATCAAGATGAATCAGGTCTCAGGAAACTCCAGGTAAATTAATCCAATAAAGATTAGGGAGAATAAGTTACTGTGGTTGTCCTTCAGCCCAGTAAAACACCTCACTCAACCCAGAATCTTGATTGAAGGTCTCTCAGTGAATTCAAGGTTAGCTTCACTTTTCCAAGATCCCAGTATAAGTCCACAGGCTAGCTGATCAGTTGCCAAAAACTCCAGCTCCACTACTCATTCTCCAAGGCAAAACTGTCAACTTTTTACCAGTCTCTACAAACTAGCACCTACCAACAATTCCAGGTCTGTAATGTTCAGTTCCTGCCAGGTTTTGTTGGATCTGCCTTTATACTAGCTATATAATAAGTCCTTATCTATAAATTTTCTATAACACTTTCCAGTATTGTTTCACATTTCATTCTTTCTCTCTTCCAATCAGACTAATGTATTTGCTGTTCTCTATACATATCTTCCCATCTCCTGCCTTAAATGCTCATTATATTGACTGATGATACATTCTTGAGGCAAGATTTGAACTCAAATCTTCCT
Organism: Gracilinanus agilis; assembly: GCF_016433145.1. Lineage (NCBI taxonomy): Eukaryota > Metazoa > Chordata > Mammalia > Didelphimorphia > Didelphidae > Gracilinanus > Gracilinanus agilis. Next base: position 83,454,431 of record NC_058131.1, read on the forward strand.
GACTACAGACCCAGTGACCATTCAACTGAATTACCTAGTTGCCTCCAATTAATAAAAGATTGTTAATTGAATTGAATAAAACATTTAAGGAAGAGTATTTGGGAATATTTTTAAAGAAGAATATGCAGGATAATCTTATCCAATATCTCCCAAATAATTTTTTTAGGCTGGACCTGGAATTTCATAGATATAGACCAGTGGTTCCCAAAATTTTTTGGCTTACTTTGGCCCCCTTTCCAGAAAAAATATTACTTAGTCCTCTGGAAATTAATTCTTTTTTAATTTTAATAGCAATTAATTGGAAAGATAAATGCACCTGTGGCCATCACTGTCCTCCTGGATCACTGAAGCACCCACCAGGGGGTGGTAGCACCCACTTCAGTTACCATTGTAGATGGATAGTTTGTAGCTTAAAGAGTTATCTGTGCCATTGAGAAATTAGGTGACGTATACAGTCACATAGTATGTATTAGGAGCAGAATTCTCATTAGAAGAAATAGAATATTTAAATAATCCCATATCAGAAAAAGAAATTGAACAAGCCATCAAAGAACTCCCTAAGAAAAAATCCCCAGGACCAGATGGATTCACAAGTGAATTCTATCAAAACTTCAAAGAACAACTAATCCTGATACTATACAAATTATTTGACATCATAAGCAAAGAAGGAGTCCTACTAAACTCCTTTCATGACACAAATATAGTACTGATCCCAAAGCTAAGTAGAACAAAAACAGAGGGGCAGCTAGGTAGCTGAGTGGATTAAGAGTCAGGCCTAAAGACGGGAGGTCCTAGGTTCAAATCTGGCCTCAGACACTTCCCAGCTGTGTGACCCTGGGCAAGTCACTTGACCCCCATTGCACACCCTTACCACTCTTCCACCTAGTTGCCAATACACAGAAGTTAAGGGTTTAAAAAAAAAGAACAAAAACAGAGAAAGAAAACTACAGACCAATCTCCTTAATGAACATAGATGCAAAAATCTTAAACAGAATACTAGCAATAAGACTCCAGGAAGTGATCATGAGGGTTATTCATTATGATCAAGTAGGATTTATACCAGGAATGCAAGGATGGTTCAATATTAGCAAAGCCATTCACATAATTGACCATATCAACAAGCAAATCAACAAAAATCACATGATTATCTCAATAGATCCTGAAAAAGCCTTTGACAAAATACAACATCCATTCCTAATGAAAACACTAGAAAGTATAGGAATAGAAGGGCCTTTCCTAAAATTAATAAACAGTGTATATCTAAAACCATCAACAAGCATCATATGCAATGGGGATAAATTAGAAGCCTTCCCAATAAGATCAGGAGTGAAACAAGGATGCCCATTATCACCTCTATTATTCAACATAGTACTAGAAACACTAGCAATAGCAATTAGAGAAGAAAAAGGAATTGAAGGTATTAAAATAGGCAGTGAGGAGACTAAGCTATCACTCTTTGCAGATGATATGATGGTCTACTTAAAAAATCCTAGAGAATCAACTAAAAAGTCAGTGGAAATAATCAACAACTTTAGCAAAGCTGCAGGATACAAAATAAATGCACATAACTCATCAGCATTTCTATATATTTCCAACACCTTGCATCAGCAAGAGTTAAAGAGAGAAATACTATTTAAAATCACCCTAGACCAGTGATGATCAAACTTTTTAAAGAGAGAGCCAAAGGAAAGGAAATGTTCATCTGTCAGTCTGTTTCTAAGGCAACTCTTTCGAAGTTTCATTGTATTGTGTCCTATTCATTGTATTTGTCATATTAGCAATAATGTTGAGTGGCCTGATAGAACTTTTCAGGGTGCTTCTTCTGGCCTGCAGGCTGTAGTTTGCCCATCACAATATAAAATACTTAGAAATCTATCTGCCAAGACAAATGCAGGAATTATACAAAAACAACTATGAAACCCTTTCCACACAGTTAAAATTAAACATTTGGAAAAACATTGAGTGCTCATGGGGAGGACGAGCTAACATAATAAAAATGATCATTCTACCCAAATTAATTTACTTATTTAGTGCTATACCTATCAAACTACCAAAAACCTTTTTTACTGAATTAGAAAAAAACTATAACAAAGTTCATTTGGAAGAACAAAAGACCAAGAATATTAAGGGAAATAATGAAAAAATATATGAAGGAAGGGGGCCTAGCAGTACCAGATCTTAAACTGTACTAACTAGTCTTCTACTTCACTCACTTTGCGACCCAGAGTAGGAAGCACAAACTAGAATTTTGATCTGCACTCAGATTATAATAGTTCTTTCTTTGGCTGTAATAGCCAACTCTTTGTGACCTCATTTGGGGTTTTCTAGTGTAATGTTGGGGCACCAGGGATGTTAACTATTATTATTAAAATGTAAACTAAATGGTTTGTGGGTTCACACTGGGTTGAAGGAGAGACAGGACCAACCAGGATAGGGAGACCAGGGTTTAGTGCCAAGCTGTTAACTGTCACAGGAATGGCAGTTGGCCCAATAGTCACTCCGCCCACCTAGGCTAGGACCTATGGAACCAGCAGGCAGAAGGTAAAAGTATATAACAGTTTAATTGAGGGAAATAATAATGAAGGATGGGATTAAGGGATTCTATACTTACGACCTAAGGGCAAACCACAGGGCAGGGGAAGGACTAGACTACACTATTCTATTGACCTAAGCCAGGCAGGGCCCAAAGGAAGCAGTACTGAAGTCACAGGGAAAACTCCTCCAAACCTGGTTCCAGCCAGGTTTAGTCAGCTCAGCTAAAGGGCCTGAGGATGGCTTTCAACTGGGGTCTCACGATAAATCCAAGGATGGTCACAGGATGCCAAGAGCCATCTCCACCAGGTGATCCAAGGTACCCAGGTAAGGAGAGTGAGTTTTCAACGCTGTCCACCAGATCACAAACCATTTCCCCACTTGGTGCTGCTCTGCAAGTCTGTTGTCCACTGCTGAAAGCCTTCACCTCTCCGGATCCTAGGGAATCTGGATGCAGTTTTTCCCTAACTCTGAGATCTCCCAGGGTTAGCAACAGTTATGTCCAACCACCATGGAATCTCTCTCAGGGCACAAGCCCAACTTCCTGCTCCTTCATTCCATCTTGGAATCCTCCAGCCCTTCCTGCTAGGTCCAAAACTAACACTAAATTAATTGCTAAATAACCCTCACAACACTAGGCAAAGGCACTAGAGTGATTTGCGATTTCCTTTTCCAGCTCATTTTATAGATGGGGAAATTGAGGCAAACAGAGGTAAGTGACTTGCCCAGGATTGCACAGCTAGTATATATGTGAGTCTAGTTTTGAATTCAGGAAGATGAGCCTTCCTAATTTTAGGCCTGGCACTCAAACCGTTGCACCACTTAGCTGCTTATACTAGCTTCAACTGTAAAATAGGAATAATAATAACACTTTTCTCATATTGATTTGTGAAAATCAAATGGGATTCCTGGCAGAAAGTGGGTAAATTCTTGTTCCTTTGATTAACTTCAACTCATGATCTGCTAAACAAAGCTTAAGCAAATCCACTTAGAAATATGGAATATGCAGGTGGAGATTTAAGATAGGAGCTCAGGGTGTTAGGGTTCGAGTGGACAACCACCCAAGGAGCACACAGAGACAATGCAATCCAAGCAAAAGGAAGTCTTTATTTCTAGTGGGCACTAGGGGAGCTCAGCAAAAGAGTTCTGGGGGGCATAGTCAGAGTAAAGATTATATACATTTGGGGTTCCGGGATGGTGCTCAGGAGGTGGCGGGAAACTCAGGGGGTGGCAGGTAAGGTGGCAGGTTTTGGCAGACTCAGGAGTGCCCAGTAGTTCTGAAGTGGAACTTCTATAGCCTTTGTAGTTAGTGGTTTTTGGCTGTCTCCACAAGCATGTAGGGTTTTTATGCTACATTTGGGAGCCTAATGAATACCCTATTCTTAGTGACAGTGGATTTTTCTAAGACATCCTGACCTGTTAGTAACCTTGGGTTTCTCGGAGCCATCCTGATCCGGGAATCCCTAGCTTGTGTTTGCTTGTGGTTGCTTAGTTTCTGTGTCATAACTTTGGGGTTCTACAAGGGAAAGAGACTGACCAAGCTTACTGGGTCTACTTACAAATTTCTGTTACATAATCTCAGCTGTGCTTTCACTGCAGCAAAGTAATTCTTTCTAACTCCCTGATCAGTCTATGATCTTACTCACCACAGTGGCTTTTCCAAGATGTTCTCAAACCTCTCCTACCTTGTCCTCTCCCCACCTCCACACTGAAAATGTTGCCTCATATTTTCCTGAAAAAATTGAGGCCATTAGCCAAGAGCTCCCTCTTCTCCCATCCTCCTTACTACATATCACTTTATCTTTACTACTATATTTTTTCCAACAAAGAGGAGGCCCTTCTCCTTACCAAGGACAATTTCTCTGTATGCACAAGTTTTCCTAATCTATACCATCTTCTGTAAATTGTTCTATCTATCATTCCCACTTTCTCACTAATCTTCAATCTCTCCCTATCTATTGGCTGCTTCCCTACTGCCTACAAACACTCCCCTCTCTTCTTTATCCTCAAAAAAAAACCTGACTTGATCCATCCATCTCTGCTAGCTTTCATCCTGTCTTTCCTCCCTTTCATAGCTAATTTCCTTAAGAAAGATTATCTATAATAAGTGTATCCTCTCTTCCTTTCATTTCTTACTTCTTTTCAGTCTGGTTTGTGACCTCATCATTCGAATGACAATGCCCTCTCAAAAGTTAGAGATGGTCTCTCAATTGCTAAAACTAATAACCTCTTCTTAAATTTCATCCTTCTTGACTTTTGTGAAGCCTTGGCATTTTTATTACACTCCTCTCTTTAATACTCTCTTCTATCTAGGTTTTGGTGATACCTCCTCTCCTGGTTATCCTTCTTCCTGTCTAACTACATCTCATTATCTTTGCTGGATCTTTATCCAGGACATGCCTATCAATAGTGAGTATACCGCAAGGTCATGTCCTGGATCCTCTTTTCTTCTCCCTCTACTTGGTGACCTCACCAGCTTCCATGGAATAATTATCATCTCTATGCAAATGATTCTCAGATCTCTTTTTGTAACCCTAATCTCTCCTCTGATTTCCAGTCTTCTGTCTCCAACTACATATTAGATTTCTCAAACTGGATATTTTACAGACCTCTGAAATTCAACATTCTGAAATTCAAAACTGAACTCATAATCTTTCTTCCAGAATCCTCCTCACTGTAAGGGCACCACTATTCTCCCAGTCACCCAGATTTCTAACCTAAGTGTCATCCTTACCTCTCAGTGTCCTCCTCCCCCCCTCTATTGCCAAGGCCAGTCCTTACCTCTACTTTCAAACACTCTGCCTTCTCTCCACTGACATTGCCAAGGCCCTCAGTACCTCATACCTGTTATATTACAATAGTGATAAGATCTGATTCTCTTGGAGTGTAAAAGAGAATTCTTTGTTCTCTTTGAGTTTACACTTGTGAAATGGAATCCTTTATTCCCTTTGTCTATTTTGAGTTAACACTTTGGTTAACAATAACTTAAGTACTCCTACTTAGTACCTCACCAGATTGTGAAGAAAAGACTAACTTTTCCTTTGTCTACTTTTAAATTGATTCAACAAAAGATTGAACACCCTATTTAGTATTAGATGAGAAGCTAGCTAGGTACTTAGAGAATTCACACCTTTAGAAATTCAATCAGGAAACCATGAAACTTTTTGATCAATCAGCCAGGAATCTGTGAACTCTTTTGATGAGTATTCATATCCGAATTAGGTGAGAAGTGGTTCCTACAAACACTGCCCCCTGGGCAGTGCCCTGCAATTTGGAAGCTGTGATTGGCCCTTGTGAAAAGCGGAAGGGACAAGAAGCCAATATAAAAGGTCCTGAATTTCTGAGGCTGGAGAAGTCAACTCCAATAAGAAAGTCAGCTTCAAGAAGGAGTTGGACTTCAAGAAGGAACTCAGCTTCAAGAAGAAGGTTGGCTCAAGGAAGAAAGTTGGCCTCAGGAGTCACCTTCAGCTCAAGTCGTCATCTTGACCTGCCTCTTGGAGGGAACTTGGGTGAGTGGATAACTGGCTTTCCCTTCCTGTATTTTGGAGAGAGTTTAATTCCAGTTGAAGTTCAACAAGTCCTGGCTGAGTCAAGTACTGGAGCATATTTAGTTGGACAGGCTAAATCTTCTCTCTCTTTTTTTATTTCTCTACTTTCACTCTTTCCACCTCTTTTGTGAATAAAAACTTTTAAAAGTCATTTTGACTTTGAGCAATACTACTTTAGAATGGCAACTACCATCATCATTTATAATTTTAATATATTTTAGTCAAACCATTAATATTTGTCCCTCACAGGAGACTGGCTCAGGAGAAAAGGGGAGAGAGAGAGAGATCCCATGTGGATGAGAAGTTGACAAGGTCAAGGGGGCCATGAATGGGATCACGGATTCCACTTTCTTGAGCATATAGGTCCATTTATACAGTTTCTATACTCTATGATTAAAGGAAAATAATATAGCAAGAGCATACATCATTGGTGCCAATTAGAGTGTCCAGCTATAGTTAGGAGTACTCTTCACCCAATGGTAATCGTCAAAACTTCTTTTGGTCTGTCATCACTGACATAAGGATCTTTAGAAGTGCAAAAGCACTAAGGTATCGCTGATATGCATGAAGGCTACTTATATCAGAGATAGAGCTTAAGATTTGTGATAGTAAGTTAGCTGGTCAGGATGTTCTGAGTCAATTAAGAAAGTCAGGTGTTCTTTAGACAGTGATTTGTAGACATGTAAGGTCAGACTGGTCCTTGCCAGAGTCTTGAGGTACATCTGCAAATATGTCTTTTCTGGCTGCTTTTGCCTCAATGGGCCCAGAGTGTCCTTATGGACTTGTCATAGTAACTCACTGGTTGATCGCTCTGCTTCAAGTTTCTCCCCACTCCAATCTATCCTCCACTCAGCTGTCAAAATGATCTTCCATATAAGTGCAAGTTTGGCCACGTCACTCTACTAGACAATAAATTCTAATGGCTCCCTTTTACTATCCTCCCTTTGGGTTTCAAAGCTCTGAAAACAATCTGACCCCTTCCTATAGTCTTTCCAATCTTTTAGTTTGCTCTCCCTCTCTTGCACCATATTAATTCTGGCACCCAGAGATGCTAACTTCCTTGCTATTCCTGGCATAGGACATTCCATTTCTAGACTCCAATCATTTTCACTGGCTGTCCTCCATTTCTGGAATTCTCCCCTTCCTCATCTCAGCCTCCTACTTACCATCTCTTCCTTCAAGGCTCCTCTAAAGTCTTCCTTCTACAAGAAGTTTTTTTTTCAATTTTACTGTAATATTATTGCTTCCCTATGTGATTATCCTCAACCTGTCCTAAATATGTGTGTGTGTAAGTAGATGGGTGTGGATAGATACAGATATAGCTATCTTGTTTGTACATGGTTGTTTGAGTGTTGTCTTCTCCATCAGACTGTAAGATGTTTGAGAACTAGGACAATAATTTTTTACCTTTCTTTGTATCTCTAGCATTTAGCATGACGCCTGGCATATAGTAGGTGCTTCACAAATGCATGGTGACTGGGGAGCAGTGAGGTGGCTCAGTAACCTTAGAGCCAGACCTATAGGTGGGAGGTTCTGAGTTCAAATCAGACCTCAAACACTTCCTAGCTGTGTAGCCCTGGACAAGTCACTGAACCCCCATTGCCTAGCCTTTATTGTTCTTCTGCCTTGAAACCAATGCACAGTATTGATTCTAAGACAGAAGGTAAGGATTTTTTTTAACATACATGGTGACTGTGACAGACAATCCACTGAGTGTTCTTTTCCCCACTCCTCTGTATTTTTATGGGTTACACCTCAAGCTATTAACTATATAGTTATATTATTATAGTCATATATATAATATATAATATATACATATAGTTATATATTAACTATATAGTTATACATATACATATACATATTAACTATATAGTATACATATAACTATATAGGCCAAAAGTCACTATAGAAAGGAGTGTTAAAAGTGCCATTGGTACATTGAAGAAGACCAGCCAACACACACCCATCCTATTACAAATCACTGCTTTAGCGTAGGATGGGTGGGTGCTGACTAGTCTTCTTCAATGCATCCATAGGCAAGTATAAATGCCTCTAATGGCCTCCAATGTCCTATCCCAGATTTAGATCTATGATACTAAAGATTTAATGGACACCAAAGGAATAGAAGTGGCATAGGGTTCTTGAGAGGTGGGCCAGTAGAGTATAATCTCTGGCAGGTCCTCCTAAACTGGAAAGGCTTTGAGTGCTCAGATGTGACAATACTGTATATCTACACTGAAGAAAAGTCTAAGTTTGGGGTAACTTATCAAGAACTTGGTTTCAGGATTTTAACTCACGAGCCATAGCAACTCCCAGGGGCCATCGTACAAGGCATGGAAAAGCGATATTTTGTGACAGTGGAGGGAAGGCTATACTGGTAAAAGCCATGACTCCCCAAAGTATTTATTAATGGAGCATCTATCATACACAAGGCATCACGCTAAGTGCTCTCGTCCCAGACACTAAACAGTACTTCCACCACAGGACAAAGACTCCCAAAAAACAAAGACTTCCCAGAATGTAAAAGCTCACAGCAGAGACAAACCATACCCAGGAAGACAAATAGCAGTAGAAGGAAGCCACTGCTAAGTGCCAAAGGAGTGATAGACAGTAAGTGATTGTGCTAAGCATGGACAATGTCAGAGGAAAGAACAGGGAGGCTGGCAGTCCTCCTCCAGGCCCATTTTATGAAGGACTGTTTCCTTTGGAAGAGCTATGTGTGCAGAATCCAGGAACAAGAAATCACAGAACTTTCCCTTTTCTATGGCCCATTGTCCCAGTATTGCCTGGGAATACAAAGGTCCCTAGTAAACAGGACTTTCAACCATCCATTAAACACACAAACTGGAAAAATATCCTTTGGGGGAGGAAAACAACCTTGTCTTGAAATCATGAATTCACCCACGAAATAGATCTATAACAAATGCATACTGACTTATTAAGGGCCTCCAAGAGTTTACATGTGCAGAGCCTGGGCGGGGTGGGAGGGTGCCAATGACGCACAAACTAGTCGGTGCCAGATACTTTGCCAAAGTGGAGGTGGCCAGCCCTTGTTTGGGAAGCACATGTCCCAGACACCTGTGGGGTTCAGAGTTAATGCTCCTGAGGCAGTATGTGGCAACCCTGCAGTGGCCTCAGGAATTACCAAGAGCAGTGGCTTAGGACAGCTCTGGTTCCCCAGAAGACTTCTCAAAGGAGTACCCAATGCTGGAGAAGATCCAGTCACTCCAGTCAGGCCAGGAAAGCAAACATATATTCCTGGGAAATGGCAACTGTCCTAAGGAAAATCAGTCAATAGGGCCTAAGAGAACTTTCAGATTTAATAAAATTCATATAATAATCCTAAAAGAACTTTAATATTTAATATAATTAACATAAAAATCTAAGAGAACTTAATATTTAATATAATTAATATAATAATCCTAAGAGAATATTCATTAATATAATAATCCTACTAGAACTTAAATGTTTGGAATATTTAATATTCTAAATAATATTTAATATCTTCACTGGGACCCTGCACATAGGGTTTTGTGCTATGGAACTTGTGAGTATGTAGTTGGAACTACCTTTTTATCAGGTCCTTTGGTTGCTGTGGTAATGAAATTCCCTTGACTGGGTTAGAAGAGCTAGCCAATGCCAAATGCTTTTCTGTAGGAAATGGTATTACAGCAAGCATGTAGTCTATATTCTGCTTCCTCTTACTATTTCTTTGTTATATGGCTTAGCACAGCATAAAGAAGGCAAGTCTTGGAGGAATGTCCTGCCCCTATTCCATATAAGCTGTATGACAAGGTTTAAGCCATTTAATCTTCAGTAGCCTGGGAGTTTCCCAAAGATTATAAGTTATAGACATGTTTGTCTGCCATGTCAGGAGTACTTTGACTAACAAAATCACACAGCTAGACCGTCCCTCAAAGAACCACCCTACATATACGATGACTTTTTTTTCTCCTAAAAATCTTTTTTGGAAGGTAACTTTTTTATATCTAATAAAAAAGAAGAGCAGATATTTAAATAAAGCTTATTATGTGCTATAAGAGTTTTTTTTAATCATTGAATCCTCAAAATTCTCAAAAAATAGATAAGTGCTATTATTATTTCCATTTTACAGATGAGAAAACTGAGGTATATAGAGATGAAGTGCCTAAGGTCTTACAGCCAGTAAGTGTCTGAAGCTGGATTTAAACTTGGGTTTACTTGACTCAAGGAAAGCCTGGTATTCTATCCATTGCACCATTTATCTTTGCTTTGAAAATATGCTTATTTATCCCTTACTTTCATGGAGAATGATAGAAGAAACTGGAAGGGAAGGGGCAAATAAGTGGCTCAGTAGAAAGAAAGCCAGGCTTAAAGATGGGAGGTCCAAGGTTCAAATTTCAGGCACTTCCTAGCTATGTGATCATGGCCAAGTCACTTAAGCCCAATTAGGTAATTAGATAAAAAGCCCCTATTGCTCTTCTTCCTTGGAACCATTACTTAGCACAAATTCTAAGACAGAGGATAAGGTTTAATAAAAAAAAGAAGAGAAAAGAAAAAAGTTAGTGGGAAGAGGTGAGTGAGAGAGGAAGAAGTCACTAGGGACTTGGATTCAGATTCCAGCTCTTTCATTCACTACATATGTGACCTTGAGTAAGTCGCTTAAATTCCTCAGTTTCCTCATCTATAAAATGAAGGAATTGCACTCGATGGCCAATAAGATTCCTTCCAAACCAAGATCTGTGTGAATGAAATGAGTGTAAATAGTATCCCAGTTGCCCTAATGTTTTTCAGGAAGATTTAGAAACCTAGAATTGAGGTTTAATGTTGTGATTTAGCTGGACTCTGAAGCCGAGTATAGTTTAAGCTCTATGAGCTATATTTTGAGGGATCCATAATCTCATTGGTAGGCATGAAAACAAGGAACCACTTCAGTTGCTGTAAAAACAATTAAAAAAAGGAAAAACAACAATGGGGGGGCGGGGGGTTGGTGTGCAGATAGAGTCATGGGGCAGAATTCATTCTAGGAGTGGGGAGTCTAGGAGCTAGAAGCAGAAGATAGCCCGAAGTTGGAGGGGAAAAGGAGGTAGGAGCAGGGAATAATACAACCATAGACTCAGTCATTTAAATAGAAGTAAGAATTGATACACAGAGAAGATAGCTCCCCTAGATAGAGAATGTTAGTTGCCATGGGCAAAATCTCAATTTCCCCTCCCTAGTTATGGCACCATTTATCTATGTGGGAACTCATACCTCTGATGAAGATTGCAGCTGCTCTTTCTCTTCTCATCCTGTGTTGATTTTGATTCGTGCTTTTCTCATAATCACTCTGGAGTATACAATCAATCATTCAATCAAACCTGGAGATCTTCCTGCAATTCATTTAATATCTTGAGGATAAGAGAACACCACTCAGACTCCACTTAAGCATAATACCTAATCAACTCATCATGGGGTTTTTCTAGTCTTACAAATTCTTGTGTGTGTGAAATATTGTGACAAATTGAAATGATGTTTGACAGCAGTTTATTTTTTTAAACTTGAGGCAAAAAGGAAAAAAACACTTTTCACACTATTCCAACCATAACTTCTCAGTGGGACAATCGTTGGATACCCAGAAGGAGCAGAAGGAGTCTGTTCAACCACAAGTTATCAGCATAATCATCCGTGAGTCATCTCACTGTACACGTATGGAGAAAGAATTCGATACTGTGTTTCTGTAAGCTTCTTGAGGATAGAGACAATTTAATTTTGTAAAAAATTCATATCTAAGAGCAGTTAGGTTACTGAATGAATAGAGTCAGATCTGAGGAAGAGAAGTCCTAGGTTCAAATTTGACCTCAGACACTTCCTAGCTGTGTAACCTTGGGCAAGTCACCTAACCCCAAATACCTAGCCCTTACCACTCTTCTGCCTTGTAACAAATACTTAATATCAATTCTAAGATAGAAAGTAAGAGTTTAAAATTATTAAAAATCTGTATCACTTGGCCCTGACACATAGTATGCACTTAATACATAAATGTTTTCTGATTGCTTCTCACTATGAAGTATCTGTGGAAAATAGGGAGGGAAATTATAAGCATTTATTAGGCATCTGTTATGCGCCTGGTACAACACTAATCCCTTAAAAAATATCATTTTGTTTGATCCTCATGCCAATTCTGAAAAGTAGATGCTATTATTTCCCCCCTTTTAATGACTGGGAAAACTGAGACATATAGCAGGTAAGTGATTTTTCCAGGATGACAAAGCTGGGAAGTGTCCATAGCTAAATATGAACCCAAGAGTTCCTGATTCCAGGTCCAGTACTCTAACCATTCCACCACTTAGCTGAATAGAAAAGGGACAGTCTTCAGGAGTTCTGCTTCAGGTCTGTGCATTCCTGCATCATAGGAAAGTAGAATGCTTCAGGGATAATTTGTTTCATTGAAATTCATAAATCTTTCCTTACATTGTGTATAGCTCTGGGAAGGGAAGGTGCTACTGACTTAGTCTTTCACTGAAGTCCTCCTCCAGGGTCCCATTGTGGAATGAAGATGCCCACATATGAATCGTTATTCCTATTTTTACTCATCTTCATCCTCAGTTTCTTTCCATCACTCAGGAAACAGAAGAGTTCTCTTGTAGGGCTCTGCTATTTTAGAACCAAGATGAAATGTGATGAGGAAGAGGGCAAATTCAGTTGATGGGAAGTGAAGAATCTATGGGTTGATTCATCCTTTCCTTGGGCTTTCTCCCTCTACACCAAGAAATAGAAGCCACATAAAATAGAAGGTAATGGACTTCTGTACTAGCAGCAATGCAATGATCCAGGACAATTCTGAGGGACTTAAGGAAAAGAACGCTACCCACATTCAGAGGAAGAACTACAGGAGTGGAAAAACAGAAGAAAAGCAACTGCTTGAACACATGGGTTGAGGCAGACATGATTGGAGATTTTGATTTGAAACTACCACACCAATGCAATGATCAACAATTTGGAAATAGGTCTTGATCAATGACACATGTTAAAACCAGGGGAAATGTGCATCGGCCAGGGGTGGGGGGAGGGCGAGAGGTGAAGGGGAAAGTAGGAGCATGAATCATGTAACCATGTTAACTTTACTAAAAAATGAATATTAATAAATGTTTAAAAAAAAAGAAATAGAAGCCACAGTAGCAGGTCCTACCATGCTGGAATGGCACCAAGTACAGTTTGAGTATTGGCCTCTCCTCCAAGTGTGGGCCTCCACACATTCAGTTTTTGACCACAGATATTCATGGAACCAACTACTAAAATGTGGCAGGTTACCTCCGTAGAAGTAGTAGTTGTGCCAAGAAAGTCATAGATCTTGTGAAGTATAAAATTATTTAAATGTCCCTATTCACAATCCTCCTTGGAGGCTGTCTTTAATTGTCCTGGGCACCCAGATCCCTTTCCATGGGAATGTTTTAATTTCCAAAGTTTGTCGCTTGACATTATTAGATTCCTAACATTTGTATTTAATTTCCTTGTTTTGTATAAAAACTGGCAGAAAGGCCAGTTCATTTGTTTGCAGCAGAATTTCATGTCATATTATCTTTGTTTCCCTTTTTGGTGAGGCAAGAAAGGAGATACAGATCTTCAGGATCAGGGTCAGGTTGACCTGTGCTCAAGAACCACCTCTGCCAGGGTTGGACGGGTGATACGCTCTTGTAGTCACTGTTGCTGGAGAAACTGAGATTGGTAAATCCTTTTAGCTGAGGACTTCTGAGCTGCTGGAGGACTAAAGCAAATGGGGTTTCTGCAATACATCTGGCATTAATATGATGAGCCCTAGGAGCAGAGGACTATTAGGCTGTCTAAAGAGGGGTGGATTACCCAAGTTGGAAAAACAAGGTTAAAGCTTCTATGCCGATCATCATTGGGACTGAATCCTTGAATGGCTGCTGCATTCCCAGCTTGGATGAGATAGAGAGATCTAGTCTCAAAAAAAAAAAAAAACTAACTCGGATATATACTGGCTATGTAATTCTAGGCAAATTACTTAATCTTCTGTCGTGGACCTATTAGCAATCTGGTGAAACCTATGGGCCTCCCTTCCTAAAATAATACATAGGATTACAAGGGAAGCCAATTATATTGAAATATAAATATCAAAGTATTTCTTTTCAAGTTCATGGACTGCAGATGAAGGATGCTTCTACATTGTTGAAGTTTTGCTGATCTGCACTGATAAAGAGAATTTCCTCAAAGGGAGTTCTCTATACCAATGAAATTGTAGTACAGGTTGAGGATGGGAAGACATTGAGGATGGAAATATAGACTTTGAAATCATCTGCATAGAGATGATAAAAGCACAGAAATAAATGAGATCACCAATTGAAATTTCAGGATGAAGAACTATAGAAAGAGAAGAGAAATGGTTCAAGGGTAGAACCTTGGGATGAGGGTAGGACATGGAGGGTCAGTGGAGGATGAGAAGCCAGCAAATACAGAAGGAGTTGCCAGAGGAATAGGAGAAGCATCACTGTTCAATGTCACAGAAGTCTAGAGAAGAGAGAATCTTCAGAAGGAAGAGGTGGTCAACAATGTCAATGGCTGCATAAAGATTAAGGAAGATGAAGACAGAAAAAAGGCCCTTACATTTGAAAAAGAGGAAGTACTCAATCAATGGAAAATGAAAGGCATTTAATAAAGGCTGACTTAATTAATGACCTTGGAGTGGGAGATAGCTGATTCAAAGAAATGAATTTTAATACATAAATTTCAGACCTATGGGGGAGATATTTGAGGGCAGGATGGCCTTCCTAGTATTCCTCTCAATGAACTTTATGTGCTTCTTTTAAGACAAGCCCCATCTCTGGGCCTCTGTTTTGCCTTCTACACCACAAGATTGTTTCCAGGGTAAGGATGTGGGGGCAGAAAGGGAGACTTCCTGCAGGCAAAACATAAAATACATATTGTCTTATAACACTATGTTCTCTGGCAGTGGGCCTCTACTCCCACCCTGCTGACAGTCTCCTGGGAGGACCACAAAGCAAAAGAGAGATGAAGAAACAAATGTGGACTGGCCCCTACCTTTCAAGCATGCTGGGAAATGATATACTACCATATTAAGGGCTTGAAACTTTTCAGGAATTAACTTAATTATTCTCCATGAAAGCAGTACAAGACAAAAGATATTTGTTAAGCTTTAAAAATAAAATCTCTGTTGCTTTACAGACCTTGGGTCCACTTACAGCACACCTTTTCTGTCTTCATTTTTGTATCTCTCTGAAATGCATTTGTCTCTAATCTGTGGGTTATAATTTCTAGAAGCATTTCAGCATTGCTTCAATGTTGAAATACTGAGTTATTTACCATTTTCTTCTTCCCTACCAAGAATTGGGGGCAGTATATGATCAAGAAATATTTTTAAAGTACGATAATGTTTAAAAGAAGAGGAGCATGTCTAGCTAGTTGTCAGTCTTTAATCTAGTGGAAGATATAAATAATCTTTTTTTAAACCTTTACCTTATGCCTTAGAGTTGTTACTAAGTACTGGTTCCAACATAGAAGAGCAGTAAGGGCTAGGCAATCGAGGTTAATTGATTTGCCCAGGGTCACACAGGTAAAAAGTGTCTGAAGCCAGATTTCAACCCCAAATTTCCTGTCTCTAGACCTGGCTCTCTATCCACTGAGCCACATAACTGCCCCTTAAATAATGTTTCTTTAAAGAATTAATTTATCTCTTGCCTGAAGCAAAGCTCCTCTTTTAGAGAATGTCAAGACTGTTGGTGTAGAGCAGTGGTTCCCAAACTTTTTTGGCCTACTGTCCTCTTTCCAGAAAAAATATTACTTAGCCCCCTGGAAATTAATTTTTTTTAATTTTAATAGCAATTAATAGGGAAGATAAATGCACCTGTGGCCATCACCACTTCCCTGGATCGCTGCAGCACCCACCAAGGGGCAGTAGCGCCCACTTTGGGAATCACTGGTGTAGAAGAATGGATCATCTCTGATCTAGGGCACTTTGCTCCTGGAAGGTGATGATGTTTGCCCATGTTACTCAAGGCCCTCTACTCCAGTAGATTTTCTAGAGGGAATAGTTCATGAATACATTGGGGAAGAGTTATTATTATTGTTTGTCCTTCCTCTTCAAAGAGAACCAATGCCATCATGAATGATGTCTTATTTGTACATGATATGGATTTAAGTGAGGCAGAATTGCACAAAGTCCTTGGCCTCACTCTCTTGTCCAGAATAATCCAAATCAAATGGCAAGACAAAATCAGAATGACAGCTGATGGCTTGGGATGTAGTGGATGACCTTGGCATCCTTGATGTCTGATTAAGCTCTAGGTGCTCCACAGTGCCTACTTCTGCCACCTCCATGGCTATTGGAACAAATCGTTCTCATTTGCCCATTCCACTGGGGGACGTTTTCACATGCTTGGCATAGACATCTTAATTAACTGATGGCTTTGAGGCATGTCTATTACCCCAAAAATGATTTCGACTCCCTCCTGAGAGGGTTTTATTGGAGTGTGGCCACTGTGCATGCTATAGAGTGACAGGTAGACACCAAAGCAGCCCTGAAAAGGTCTTGGCAAGAGCTAAAACCAGAGGAGATAGATTTCCCTGAAAACCTGTATACCCCATACATACTAACAGCAAAGATATACTCACACCTCATTTAAATAGAGATTTGGGAAAAGCATCTACCCTACTCCATAAGGCAATATTGAACCAGAAGGTGAAAATAGAATCTTAAAATACCAAGAAATTTAAATGAGAATCCCGCCACAAGCATTCATTTAAAAAGTATCTATCGGGTACCTACTATGGGTAAACAATTATGCTATGGCATAGGAAAGATAAAGGTTTATTTACCTCATGTTCCTTGAACTCCTAGAACTCACAGAGTAGTAGAGAGATGATATGCAAACACATAAAAGTTATAAAGCACATCATCCTATGAAATAAAGTGGCTCAGAATGGGGGATGACTTGCTACCAGTCATTCATATATGAAGAAAGCATGAAACAGGTCACGTAGGAGGACAATATCCTTGAATTTAACCCTTTTTAATGATAGGGCTCTCCTTTAGATTTCCAGCAGAGATGTGATATGTTAGATGTATGCCAAAGAAGGTTAATTATGCCAACAATATAAAGGATTAAAGGAGGAAGAGAGAGGAGGTAGAATAAGGGATCAGCAGATGATTTCAATAACTAAAATGGAGAGCGGTACAGTCTTGTACTAGGATGCTGGTAATGGCAATAGAGAAAAGGAGACAATGAGAGATGTCAGAAATAACTGCCAAGACTTAGTAACCAATTATATATGAGAAGTGACAGAGAGATTGTATAGCAAACAGCTTTGAAAGAATTCTGATGAAAGCAAATGAATAACCACTCCTCCAGGGGGCCAATGATGAGGGCACTGCCCACTCCCTGACAGTGAAGTGATAGACTCAGCGTGTATAAGACACCCATTATGGGACATGGTCAATGTGGGAAGGTGTCTTGTGTATTTATCGTTTCCAGTGGGAAGAGTGGAGTCAGAAATAATGAAGTGAGGGAGAGGGAAGTCTCATAAGTAACCCCAAAGTTACCTACATATCAAGCTAGGTAAATATAGGACAGAGAGAGACAAAATTAGGGAAATCAGAAAGAGAATGTGAGAGAGAAAGAGAGAGAGAGAGAGAGAGAGAGAGAGAGAGAGAGAGAGAGAGAGAGAGAGAGAGAGAGAATAAACTTACCATTAAAAGGAATCAAGAAGCCATTGCTTATATTAATCAAGTAGCTGAACTTTGTTTAGATAGAAGGATTAGATGGACCCTTGAGGAGTCTATAAAACTTACATGTCCCTGCTTAGTATCATTGGTAGTTTATTCCTCACTGTGAGCCCATGACCAACGTCTTTTATGTTCTGCTTATTCTTTAAAAATTTCTTCTTTACTCTGTAGGAGGAATCACAAAGTAGTGGAAAGAACACTAGAGTACAATAGGATTCAGGAGGACCCTGGGAAAGTTACACCAGTCTCAGTTTCCTAATCGATAAAATAAGAAATCTAGATTTCACCTTGAAGGTCCTTTCTAAATTCAGCAGTCTATTATCTGCCATAATTTATGAAAAGCAATTGGTTTTACAGTTATTTATATGAATGCTTCTTTACTTCACCTACTCAAGATAACTTCAAATTTACAATATTCATTTGATAGATTAGGAAATCAAGTGTGGTCATATCTCTATACAACCACAAAATCCACTGCTTTTTGGTCAAATTGTTTGCTTGGCAACAACTTCCCAGAAACTGGGAAGACTGACTCATTTCCAGTCTCGGTGATTAGAGAGCAAAAACTGATGTTGGCCCTGGGCAGAAGCACTAAGAGCACAGATGTGTCCAGCAAAACAGCATCTGGACAAAAGCAGCCACATTCTGAGATGACTTTAAAAGAGCTTCTGTGGGAATAGATACTCTTCATGAGACAGGCTAGTTTGTACTGTGACTGGAATAGCCTCTATCTAGCACAGTGAACACTCAATCACTGGAGCTCGCCTAACTGATTCACAAAATGGGTCATTATGGAATTAAGTGAAAAGCATCTTGGGCTACTGCTATGAGTAAGGAAAACCCAGGAAGTTTTTACAAAAGGAATTTTTGAGAGAAAGATTCTTGGAGTAGTAACCTGAGAGTCTTTGTATCCTTAGGTAATTCACTACAGATCTCAGTGTTAAAGTCTGCAAGGTACCTTAGAGACCATCAAATATAACCCTCTCATTTTTCTTCATCAAGACCCAGGGGGTTAAATTACTTGTCCAAGATCACATGGGTCTAGAGGTATAGATGGTAGGTAGGATATGAGCCTGTGTCTCTTGAGCCAGCCATCTTTCCATTGTACCTCTCTGACTTCCCTTATTCTGCCCTCATTTGCCTCATCTATAAAAAGGGTATTGGACCAGTTGACCTCAAAACTTCCATTTAACTTTATTGTTTTCTCTAAGCATTTCTCTTCTCTCTCTTCACTTCCCATCTTTTAAGATCATAAGAAAGATTTGTCAATCAGTATGTATTCAATGTATACCATGCTGGGTCGTACAGTGGATAGAGAGTCATTTTTGGACTCAGGAATATACATCTTCATGAGTACAAATCTAGCCTCAGATACTTACTAGCTGTGTGATCCTAGACAAGTCATTTACCCCTATTTGCCTCGGTTTCCTCATTCTGTAAAATGAGCTGCAGAAGGAAATGACAAGCCACTTTAGTGTCTTTGCCAAGAAAACCCCAAAAGGAGTCACAAAATTAGACCTATCTGAAATGACTGATCAAGCATGGACCTGCTTGGTGCTGGGGATGTAAGTTCAAAAAGATGAAATGATCCCCAAAGACCTAGAAGGACCTTAAAGATCATACAGCCCAATCTCTTCATTTTTCAGATGAGGAAATCTCTGAGCACTAAAAGGGCTGTAGAAACTTTCAATGGCTTTTAATTGTCAAAGCTTCCAAAGGAAACAGGGTACAATTCACAAATTGGGAAAAACATTTGTCTTTATATGATAGGCTCATTCCTGAAAATTTGCACATTTAATTGAACCAGGATTTAAAAATACTAAGAGGGGGCAGCTAGGTGGCTCAGTGAATTGAGAGCCAGGCCCAGAGATGGGAGGTCCTAGGTTCAATTCTGACCTCAGATACTTCCTATCTATGTGACTCTGGGCAAGTCACTTAACCGCCATTGCCTAGCCCTTACCACTCTTTTGCCTTGGAATCAATATATAGTATTGATTCCAAGAAGGAAGGTAAAAGTTTTAAATTTAAAAAAATACTAAGGAAACAATATTCAAAGGATTTTTCTGATGAAAATGTTCTTTTTCTTTCTTTTACAGATCAAAATTTTATGTATTTGCTTAATGTAAGTCTTACCTGTATAAATTTTGTGTCAGACATCCATGACATGGAGGACCAAGGGATACCTTAAAGGGATTTTCTCACTTTGCTTTATTCCAGGGAAATTTGAGAAAATCTATGCATGGCATCTCCCAGTATATATAGAGAGGAACTCCGCACTCAAAAGCCTACAATTCACAATAATTTTTTAATGGAGGAAAACAAAACAGAAACTATTGAATAATAACCATTTGTCCCAAAGTCCCTTACAATCTCAAATATGATAGTTCTTATTGCTCAGGCTCCTTCTAGAGTCCTGTCTTTGTCTGACAGCCTCTGGGAATTCTAGAAATTCAGGGTAATTCTCTCTCTTTCTCTCCTCTCTCTCCCACCTCTCCCTCTCCTTTCCCTTTCCTCCTCTCTCTTACCCCCTTAACTCTCTCCCTCTCTGCTTCCTCTCCCCCGACTCTCTCCGTATATATCCATTTCTCCATATATCTCTCACTTTCTCTGTCTCTTCCTTTTGTTTCTGTTTCTGTCTTTTTGTCTTTTTCCCTTTCTCTCTCTTCTCTTCTCCATCTCCAGCTTCTTCCTGCTCCTCTAGCATGTTCTCTAGCTCCCCTAGCTCAACTCTACAGGATTGGCTGTCAGGCAAAGGCAAGGGTTAACCATCTTTACTTGAAGTCTCCCCCATGCAAGGTGAGGAAAAAATCTCTAGAGTTCTCTTTGTCATGCCAAAGTCACTCTATTCTCTTCATTTAAATCCCAGCTCTGCTGTTGACTGTGTGACTTGGGATAAGTCTCTCTCTGAGTCCTAGTTCCCTTATCTGTAAAAATAAATACTAGGCGATCTCTAACTTCCTTTCCAACTCTAGATACTATTTCTTGTCAAGAAGTACTTATGGTGATTTATACTGCATCAAATGAGTCCTATCAGAGATATACTGCCTTCTAGGTTTCCCAATCAAGTTATTTCATGGAGAAACCCGAGTTCAGGTCCCAGTTTTGGAAACATAAATGAAACGTTACCACTTCTCAGCTCCACATTTCCAAACTACAGAAATAGAAAGAATTTTTGAAGCCTCTTTCCTTTTAAAACATGGATTTAAAAAATAAAGTTAAATAAAAGGAGAGCTCTGGCATCTGGGCAGATGTTTAGGCTAGCCTAGTGCTATGTGAGGTTTGGGAGGAGGAAGAATAAGAGAGCCACAGAATGTCTTTTTTTTGCAGATTAGTACAGTTCAAGAAAAAAATGAGTGTTTTCTGTATAGTACTTGGGATATTCTCTCTCAGACTCAAACCCTGAGAAAAGCAACCCAGATTTAAAGTAAATTTGAATTAACTCAGTAATAGCTGATAAGCCCTCACCAGCCTGTTTACAATTGATAGTCAGTCGTAAGATATAATTAGTTAAGAAAGGGGGTCTAATGAAATTATAAGTAAGAAAAGTAGTAGAAGATCATTACTCAGTAAAGTTAGGGCACCTTCTCCCCTACATACAAATGCCATCAATGGGAAGAGTGGGCATCCATAAGGATCACAGATCCTTCATCCTCCATACCAATATAGAACTCTTGCCATAAGCTAACATTTGAAAAGATGCATCTGATATTTTTGGTATCATTAATCTGTTTTTCTAGATATATTCCCTAGTGTTATATCACTGTCACACACAACTAGGGTGATGTCCTACTCTCTGACCCTCTCTATCGGACTGTTCTTATAGTTAAAAGCTCTGAGGCTTCAGCTGTAGAGTTCACTAATGTGATACTTCTTCCTTATTTAAAAAAAAAGGATGTGGCTTTGCCATCCTATTTTAGCTTATAACTCAGAGGCTAAATTTCCATTTTTTTAAAAAAGAGTGAGCTAGGCAAGTCTTCATTCAACTAGTCATTAGATTAAAGAGAAAGTCTTAACTGATTTTTCTCTATGAGAGAAGTCTGTTAACTTTTTGGCCTCAGTTTGGGGATCTAAGCCCTTTTAGAACATAACCAGCTAATTCAAGGCTGTATGCATTTCATCTGCCTTTTAAACTAGTTTCCTTCTGCTACAAGATGGAAACCTTTGCTCCAAACCTTTATCTGATTTAAGATTAGAAAGTCATTGGCACTAGTAAATTCCTAATTGCCAACCTAAATTACCCCTTCAAAATATTTTGTGGGACTTTATTCCAACCAACCACAAAGGGCTGTGTGGTTCTGAGGTTTCCTTAGACCCCAAGTTTTTCTGAGTCTGTCATGCAAATGAACAGGTGAGGGAAATAAAGAACAAAGAGAGTGGCTCAAATTTCTGGGAAGCTTATGGAAGTCCCTTTAAATATAGCATTCTGAATTCTTGCCCTTTACATGGAAATGTAGCAGGAACAAAGGTATCAGGATTTGTGTTGCTCTCTATCTTATATTTGTGTTTCCCTGAGTTGTGTGTATCCTCAGAGAAAGTCTTCTGCCTTGGGTCAGGCAAACAAACTGGCAGAGGTATTAGGCACAGATTATACAAAACGTTAAACAGTGGTGAGACTATGCCACATGGTCAGCATCATATGAACCCTTGACAATATCTTTTCACCCTTTCCCTATCCTCTTGAATGTGTCTGGATCAGAAGTCATGTTTCTAGAACATCCCGCCAATCCATGTGAGCTTTCAGAAGAGGAGAAAAAAACAAAATGAATTCTGTTTTTGCTAGGTGGTAAAAATGGAAATTGGGAGACAAAACTAAGTATTATTCTTGCAATTTGTATTTATACTTTGCCTGCTTTGTCCCCTATCTTTTGACTAATTAACAACTTGTGAACAATTTCGCATAGTCATCCAAGTAGGGAATTTTTTTAAATGATAGAAAATCAACCCACTGATGTGGCTACATGCCAGCAGCTCTGGAGTAAAGGGCTAGTGGGATAGGAAGAGGTTGAACTCATCTTTAGAGGAAAAGTAAGAAGAGTTCTTAATTAAAAAGAAAATCAATAGTAGGCTGATTCTCTTAGTAGTGGGTTAATGGCATGACCCCTAGGAGTGCAAGCAAGGTAGATATAAAAAAAGGACTACACTCTAGGATGAAAGTAAAAGCTTCCTCTACCAAGTTTCTCCCCAAGAAACTAATCTTTCTATTTGGACGTTCAGTCGAATGTGGGAGTCAGGACAGGATTAAGACCCACCCATTGCCTTACAATTTGGTTTGTGGTGAATTCCTAGCTCAGCAGGAAATCACGAGGTAATGTCTATTATTGAAATATTTCTCTATATTTTTAATATTGAGTCCCTTAATTTTTTCCTGCACTATTAAGGGGGAAAATCTAAGAAAAGTTCTTTTCATTTCCTTGCCTCACCCCTGACCAGTCAAGATTTCCTGTGGGATTTCGGGTCCCTGACAATACACTCGTTTCCTGGAATCCAAAGTGGTTACAAGAATGGCCCACTATATTTCTTGTCACCCTATTCCATTCCCAATAAGCCCCCTCAACCCAATAAGGATCTTATAACAGCTTTTTGCATAAAACTGAAGAATCCTTCATCTGCCTGAATTTACAGTTCATACAACATTTGAGTGAGTTTCTTTGGCAGTGTGATGCTCCCTTCCCTAGGGAAACATCAAAAATATATACAGGTCAGGCACTGACCTGACTTCTCAAATACTCCACATTTTTCTCTCTCTCTCATTACAAATAATTAACCTTCACTTAGATCTT
Organism: Gracilinanus agilis; assembly: GCF_016433145.1. NCBI lineage: Eukaryota > Metazoa > Chordata > Mammalia > Didelphimorphia > Didelphidae > Gracilinanus > Gracilinanus agilis. The sequence goes on from NC_058131.1 coordinate 83,478,013, forward strand.
GGAGCAACCAGGTGGGAACTCTCTTGACCAAAATCTGGCTTGTCTTTTACCCTGTTATTTGTACCCATGACTTCTCTCAGACAGGATTTCAGAAGGTCTCTGAACCAGTTAATAAAGAAAGAATCTACTATTTTTTTCCTGGAAATAGAAAGCCTCAACTAGAAAGAAATTCACATCTACAGATGTGGGATGTGGTACCATTTTCCCCTCATGACCAGGTCCCTTCCTCTAGCCTAGAGGTCGAAAGATTAGCTTCAGTCTTAGGGGGCTACCCCCAGCATATCCAATCTCTTTGGCCCATTCTTAGTTTGTTTTGGGAAATGGCCAAATATGGTTCATTTCTGAGTCTTTTCAAGGGCAGGAAACAGGACTCCTAGTTCCCATACAAGCAAGCACTCCAGATAATAAATACAGCTATCAGACACAGGACAACCTTTTTTTTTGTCCTCACAGAAATAATAGAAAATTCAAAGGCTTCTAGAGCTCATAAAAAAATGTAGAAAACACCTAAAGAACTCAATGGTCTGTAAGCATTCTGTGTGATTGCCCTCCATCTCTGATGGGTCTTACCTTTTCACAGAATTCTACATAGTACATACACCCTTTTCCAGACTCATAGATCCACCCTGTGATTTGAACATCACTTACCCCCAAAAAGAAAATATACTTTGGTGTTTCCAGACAAGTAATATCCAGACATCCTGTTAGCTCTTTCTCACACCTGACAGAGACCCATTGAGAGCGTGGCCTAGGAGGAAACACACCTCAGACCTGCCAGTCAAATAACTACCTTCCAATCAGACCTGAATTATTTTAATAACTCACAGTAATAGCAAAAAGAAAGTTTCACATGCCATTGCATTAATTCCCCTCTGCTCATCGAGCTCTGAGGGATGATATTGATGGATTTTGACCATCTCTCTTCATGAGATGTAATTTCCCTTTTCTAGATAAAAGTTCAGATTCTCCAAGTCTCAAAGCAACTTCCGAGGTTAATTCTATCCAAGAAATCCCCCTGCCCTTCTCTAAAGAGAAAGTTGGATACTAGGATCAGACTACCTAGGAAATCCCCCTCCTCTTACTTGGAGACTATGGTTGTGCAATGATATTGCCCATTAACTTCCCTCTCAGGGCATGTGGGTGAGCAGTCATCTGCCTTGTCATGTACTTGCTTTGGCCTCAAGGCAGTCATTAATGGTTCTTGGAGAAGCTAATTAGGACATACACATCCATACACACATACCCACATATACTGTGCTCTTAGGTTCTCTTCTGAATAAAAGTGGAATAAAGGGAAAAGTCAAAAAGCAAACACATGAGGACAACCAGGTGGCTCAGTGGATAGAGTACTGGTCCTGGAATCAGGAGGAACTAGGTTCAAATCTGACCTCAGACACTCTCTAGCTATGTGACCCTGGGCAAGTTACTTAACCCCCATTGCCTAAGCCTTTCCACTTTTCTGCCTTGGAACCAATACACAATATTGATTCCAAGAGAGAAGATAAGGAATTTTTAAAAATAAATTATCTATCTCTCTATCTCTCTATCTCTCTCTAGAGATAGAGATTCTATGGCCCCCTAACTCAATTAAAAGATGCAATGACACTGATGAAATTATAACTATGTCAACAAGATAGTGTATACCTGTGATCTCTTTTTAGGTGTGAACATCTTTGTATCAAGAAAGGAATAGCTGATTGGTTATCCAAACAAGCTAACCACCAATTTGAAGACTTTAAATAACTGAAGGAATTTCAGCAGCAAACCAGGCAAGTAAAGAACCATTCATTCTAGTTGTGAAATAGTTCCAGTTTGAAGGATTTCTGTTCAAGATTTGGAATTAAGCCCTGAGAAGGAATCATTCTTACAAGGAAAGGAAAGAACCTCTCTCCCTTCTTCCCCTGTATCAGAAAGGCTAGACCAGTAGGAGACAATTTGTCTGAGTGTAATAATCACCCAAGGAAAGGCAGTTTCATAGTACTAACTATGAATTCTACAAAGAAACCAACCCCCAAAACCCAGGAGAGAGCTAAACAGAAAGGAATTCATGTGAATTCCATGAAGGAGGAGAAGACCTTCAAGGAGCTAAGAGTAGTGAGTTACCCCTTTGGTACCTGTGCTCTTACACATTACTTTACTGCCTTATACTTTTAAGTTTGAGCCCACTCTCCCCTAGGACCTGTGTGCAAGGGGAAAATGTACAGCTAGTTTGAAAGAAATATAACTAATGTTCTTCTTAGTAAATACTTTTATTAAAAGCTAATTGTCTGACTGTTAATAGGTAATACACTGGTGGGGTCTTAAAAATGACAATTACAGAAATTGGACCCTTCAGGATTATCTCTAGGTTCTTGAGACTAGCAGTAGCAACCACCATGGGGGACCTGGCATGCCAATTTGAGTGGCAATTAGCAAAATAGCCCTGGAGAAGGTGCTACTTACCTTTCTAATCTTCTTACACATTATTCCCCTCTTCATATTTTGTGATCCATCTATTCAAGATCTCTACTCTTTGTTCCATGTATACAAAATTCTCTTTCTTCTCTTGCTCGAGCTAGGTTACCTCCTAACTAGTATGTCTTGCAATCCCTGGCTTCCTTCAAAACTTATCTCAAGAGCCACCTTTACATGAAGCTTCTCTTCATTCTGTCAGTTATTATGGTACTCTACCTTGTATTTACATATACACATTATATAGAATGTATATTATATCTCTGGTCAGTTAGGTGGCACAGAGGATAGAGTGCCAGCTCTGGAGGCAAGAAGACCTGAGATCAAATCTGACCTCAGACTCTTATTATCTGTGTAACCCTGGACAGGTCAATTACCCTGTTTTGCCTCAGTTTCCTCATCTGTAAATGAGCTGGAGAAGGAAATGGAAAACCATTCCATTATCTATGCCAAGAAAACCCAAAATGGGATCATGGAGAGTCAGACACAAAATGGCTGAACAACATATTATATTCTTTGCTCCTAAGATATAGAAATAGAGATACATATATATGCATTATGTATACATGTATCTGCATAGACACATGGACATTATGTCTCTATGAGCATATATTTACACATGTTCCTATTTCTCCCCCATCCTCCCCATTATAATGTAAACTCCTTGAGGGCAGGGGCTTTTTCACTTTTATCATTGTATCGCAATAATCAGTAACACTATCTGACTCACAATAAATGCTTAATACATACCTACTGGGGGCAGCCAATTGCTTCAGTGGACAGAAAGCTGGGTCTAGAGAGGGGAAGTCCTGGGATTACATCTGACCTCAGATACTTCTTAGTGTGTGACCCTGGAAAAGTCACTTAACTCCATTGGCCTATCCCTTACCTCTCTTTTGCTTTGGAATCAATACTTAGTATCAATTCTAAGATAGAAGGTAAGGGTTTGAAAAAATACTTGTTGGGTCCATGTCCACCCTTTATAGGAAGATGAAATGAAAAGTCCCCAAATAAAGACTCATAGGTCATCAAGTTAAGGAGAAGGAACATTGAGAGCTCTTTCAATTAATCTTATTCATAATTCAAGCATTGTTGTTGAGTTGTTTTTTCAGTCCTGTCTGACTCTTCATGGCCCCATTTGGGGTTTTCTTGGCAAGGACACTGGAGTGTTTTGCCATTTCCTTCTCCAGCTTATTTTACAAATGAGGAAACTGAGGCAGGAGGATAAATGACTTTTCTAGGGTCCCACTGCTAATAAGTGTCTGAGGCCATTTGAAGTCAGGTCTTCCTGACTCCAGGTCCATCACTCCATACACTGTGTCACTGTAAGCCTCATCAATAACACCTTCAGGTCTTATGTATCTAAAGAGTCAGACCAAGGGAAAAATGGGAAGGAAATAGAGTTTGTTTTATTTTTAATTTTCTCTCTCCCTCCTCCTTCCTGCAGAGCTTCCTTTTTAGCAATTTTCTTTCAGGAACCCAGAACTATCTGGTTCCCCTTAGCCAGCTCTGTTTCCCTGCTACACCCTCTTGTTGTGTGTGCTGTGCCCTCTTCAATAATATTTTATGTTCCAGTCCTTCCTTTCTCCTTTCCCTTTCATCAAAACTTGCCTGTCCTTGATGGTTGCCTCAGAATCCTACTTTCTGCCAATGCTAACTTGTAAAATAATGGATGCTCTTGTGCTAATGGCTGGTACTAGCCTAACTCGTCACCTTTCTCAGATAAAATGTGCATTTTAACCAGGGCTTTATCCCCAAACCACAACTGATTTTAGAAATTTCCAACAGGGTCACTGGGTAGCCAGGGAGATATTTCTTTAGAAGGGTGTGGTGGTCACAAAGAGTCTCTCAAGGCATACCTAAATCATAATGATGGCAGGTGCCAGTCACTTAACACTTTAAGATTTACTACTTTACATACATTATCTTGTTTGATCTTGACAACAAGCTGTTGTGAGGTGGGTGCAATTATCCCAATTTTACACGTAGAAAAACTCAGGTTCAAAGAGGTTCAGGGAACTGTCCAGGCTTTCTTTCACAGTTATTCAGTGTCTGAAACAGGTTTCAGACCCAGATCTCTTTGACTCCAGCCTACTAAATAATATGCCACATCCCATTCCTATCGATTATCCTTGATATTTCTTGACAGCTGCCATTCCTGTGTCACTAGGATCCCTTGATGTTCCCTGATATTCCCAGTGAAATGAAGAGTCCTCTGAGGTTTTCCCTACAGAGACCAACCACACCCCTACCCACTCAGGCTCTAACATGAAAGAAATCATTTGATGAAGCCAATTAACCTTCAACTACTTAAAGGAAGCTGGTTAATTGGTTGATTCAAGAGAAAGAGACCATGCGGTAGTCCAGAGCTTATGAGCTATGTCTACACAAGCAAAAAGAAGTGGAGAAATGGAGGAAATTCACCACATAATTCTGGCCCCTTCCCAAAACTTCCTATGGCTCAATTATCTACTTAGACCCAGTATTTTGATGTCAGAGAATCCAGATGTTAATTGTCTTAATTAATTGGATAGCCAGGTAACATTATTATGCTGGTCTTGAAGTCAAGAACATTTCGAATTTTTACTAGTTGTGTGACCCTGGAAAAATCATGTGACATCTCTCAGCCTGTTTCCCCATTTATAAAATGGGGGTGATAATAGCACTCAGTTACTCAGGTTCATCATGAAGATCAAATGAATGAACATATAGACTATACACTGCCAAGCTTAAAGTGCTATGTAAATGCTAGCTATCATTATTAGGGTTTTTCCCATAGAGCTTAGGAGAAATTATTCTTGCTGTCCTGATCACTCTCCCACACACACTCTTACTTCAATGTGGGTTTATATAACTGTGAAAAGAAAATGAAACCAAGTAGAGTAAAGTTCAGTACAGGGTGAGAGAGATGTTGACAAGAGGCTTCAGGGGCAGCAGCTGGCCCTGGGAAATGAGAGGACACATTGGGGGAAAAGTGGACTACAGAGAATGTTAGCAGGCAGAGTCAGGCATAAAAGGCTTCCAGGGAAAAAGAAAATGATCAGGGTGAGTTCCTCAAAGAGTTGAGGGGAAACATAGATAATCCTCACTGTATCACACTTTCCCTTTCTGGAAGATCCCACGTGGTTTCTTCTCAAAGATAGGCACAAAACTCTGCCAAGTCCAAAGAACAGCTTGTCTGAAATAGGAGAACATGCTTCTGGGTTTACTGGAAAATGGGGAAATGCAGACTGCTGGTCTGACTTCCCAATTGGTGAATACCTTTATACATTTGGTTAATCTACCGGCTTACATTTTCTGTTTATAGATTGAAAGATATAAACAGATATATAATACATGTAAATGGATGGCAGCTATCAGTGATACAGACAGACAGATAGATAGCTAGACAGACAGAGAGATGGTTGAATGGATAGACAGGTAGACAGACAGATATATATGTATATATATATATATATAGAGAGAGAGAGAGAGAGAGAGAGA
>NC_058131.1:83498828-83565279 GCF_016433145.1 Gracilinanus agilis
AAGAAAGAAAGAAAGAAAGAAAGAAAGAAAGAAAGAAAGAAAGAAAGAAAGAAAAAGAAAGAAAAAAGGAAGAAAAAAAGGAAGGAAGGAAGGAAGGAAGGAAGAAAAGAAAAACAACAACAACCATCTGGGCTAGACATTTCTTTTTATCTCTTTTAAGTCACATTTTAGAAGAGACATTTATCTCTCAAAGAAAGAACAAATTTGTACAACTAAAAACAAGAAATATTTTATAATAGCTCAAGAAAAAATACGTAATTTCTTCCTCCCCCTCTAGCATGTTGAGTGAGACTTTTGTGTAGACTTATTTGAACACATGGGCCAGATTAGTGCACATGCTGGGCAGGCATGCATGAGTTGTGATTTGCATAGTTGAATGAATCCATTAGAATATTTGATTATTCTAATTTCAAGGGAAAGTTAATTCAGTGAGCTCTTCTAATTTTATAAAAAAGAATAGAAGCTGGTATTTTATGGCACTTCAAGTAATTCACCTCTTTTGTTCTTTCAAAAACATTATGAAATAGGCAATACATATCATTATTTCTCATAGCTGAGGGATCTGAGGCTGAGAAATATTAAGTGACTTGTCAATGATTGCACAACTAGTAAGAATTAGAAGCCAGATTCAAAACCAGTTCTCTCCTGGTCCCATGTTCAGAGCCCTTTTACTCTGCTTTCAAAGAAAGTATGGTATTAAATGGAAATGACACTCTGTATACTAGCAGAACACCTTAAAAAGAGGGCTGAGTCAGGAGACCCATGAATTTTTGGAAATCAAACCACTTGTTTAATAGAACATAAGCTTCTTGAAGGCAGGAATTTTTTGTTTTTAGATCTCTAGCACCTAGAGTGTCTGGCATATAGTAATCAGTCTAATGAATGCTTGTTGATTGATTAATGGATTCATGGATTCCAAGATTCCTTATAACTAAATCTATAATCCTATGGTCCTTTTCAGGAGTAAGGTAAGAAAGGAAAAGCTGATTTTTTTGTTGTTTAATTGTTTTTAAATCATGTCTGACTCTTCATGATCCCACTTGGAGTTTTCGTAACAAAGATACTGAAGGGATTTGCCATTTCTTTCTCCAAACTCATATTACAGATAGATAGGGAGACTAAGGCAAACAGAGTTAAGTAACTTGCCCTGGGCCACACAGCTCAGGAGTGTCTGAGGCTGGATTTTAACTCAAGAAGATAAATTTTCCTGATTCCAGGCTCAGAGCTCTGACCACCATGCCACCTCGCTGGCCTTTGAGGTAATTTTACACTATATGCCTATTAATCATAATACCTTAAGAAATAAGGTCTGATATGATGTGGTGAAATGGAGAAAACAGCTAGCAACCAATGTCTATCATGATGAGTTGGTCAGAACTTAAAGAAGGTACCTTTATTTAAAGATGAAATAGAACTCAGTAAGTTGAGAGCCAGACCTAAAGAGGTCCTAGGTTCAAATCTGGCCCCACACACTTCCTAGTTGTGTGACCCTGGGCAAGTCACTTAACCCCCATTGTCTAGCCCTTACCACTCTTCTGTCTTGGAACCAACCCACCACAGTATTGATTCGAAGACAGAAGTTGAAAATTTTTTAAAAGATATTTTATTTTCCCAACTACATGTAATAACAATTTTCAATATACACTTTCCAAAATTATAAGATCCAAACTGTTTTCCTTCATCCCTTCACTCCCTCTTACTAGATCTAGTAAGCAATTTGATCTGGCTTATACCTGAATTATCATGCCAGACATACTTCAATATTGGTCATTGTTGTAAAAGAATACTCATATAAAAACCAAAATAAAAACACATAAACTATATTAAAATTGTATAATTTTATCTGCACTCTGACTTCAACAGTACTTTTTTTCCTAAAAGTGAATAGCATTCTTTGACATAAGTCATTCAGAATTTTCCTGGATCTTTGTATTGCTGGAAGTAGCTAAGTCTTTCACAGCTTATCATTATACAATATTGCTGTTACTATGTACAATATTCTCTTGGTCCTGCTTATTTCACTCTGTATCAGTTCACATAGGTCTTTTTAGATTTTTCTGAAACCACCCTGTTCATCATTTCTTATAACACAATAGTATTCTATCACCCTCATATACCACAATTTGTTCAACCATTCCCAAATTGATGGGCATCCCCTCAATTTCCAATTTTTTGCTGTCACAAAAAGAGCTGCTAATAAATATTTCTGCACAAGTAGGTCCTTTCCCTCTTTTAATTATCTCTTTGAGTTAAAAGCCTACAAGTGGTAATATAGGATCAAAAGATATGCAAACTGTTATAGCCCTTTCGGCATAGTTCTGAATTGCTCTTCAGAATAGTTGGATTAGTTCACAACTCCACCAATGATACATCAATGTTTCAATTTTTCCATATTCCTTCCCTCACTTATTACTTTCCTTTCTGTAATTTTGAGCAATCTGATAGGTGTGAGTTGTTTTAACTTGTATTTTCCTAATCAAGTGACTTAGAACATTTTTATATTATTACTGATAATTTTGATTTCTTCACCTGAAAATTACTTGTTCATATCTTTTGACCATTTGTCAACTTGCATTCTTATAAATTTGACTTGGTTCTCTATATATTTGACAAATGAAACCTATATCAGAAAAATTTGCTATAAATGCTTTTTACCAGTTTCTTGTTTCCCTTTTAATCTTGGTTACATTGGTTTTATTTAAACAAAATATTTTTAATTTAATATAATGAAAATTATTCATTTATATCTCAATACTAACTTTTGTTTGGTCATAAATTCTTCTCTTCTCCATAGAGTTGACATCTAAATTATTCTATGTTCCTCTAACTTATATATAGTATCATCCTTTATGTCTAAATCATATAACCATTTTGACCTTATCTTGGTATAGGTTGTTAGATTCTGGACTAGACCTAGTTTTTGACATATCTTTTTTCAGTTTTTCAAGCAGTTTTTTTGGTCTAATAATGAGTTTTTAATCTCAAAAGTTGAGATTGTTGGGTCTATCAAACATTAGATTGCTAAGGTCAATTATTGTTGTGTATTGTGTAACTATTTCATTTATCTACCATTCTATTCCTCAGTCAGTAACAGATTGTTTTGATGATTATTTCTTTATATATATAGTAGTTTGAGATCTGGTACTGCTTGGCCACCTGCCTTCACATTTTTTTCATCAATTCCCTTGTCATTCTTGTTCTTTTGCTCTTTCAGAGAATTTTATTATTTTTCTAGTTCTATAAAGTATTCTTGGTGGCTTTATTGGTATGGCACTTAAATTTACAGGTAGACTTATCATTTTATAATATTAAATTGGCCTACTCATGAATTAATAATATTTTTCCAGTTGTTTATATCTGATTTTATTTGTATGAAAAGTGTTTTGTAATTGTGTTCATAGATTCCTATGCTTGTGTTGGCAACTAGATTCCCAGGGTTTCTATATTGTTTAGTTGTATTAAATGGAATTTCTATACCTCTCTCTTGCTGCTAGACTTTGTTAGTAATATATAGAAATGCTAATGATTTATGTGCATTTATTCTGTATCCTGAAACTCTGCTATATTTAATATTTCAACTAATTTTAGTTGATTCTCTAAGTATACCATCATATAATCTTCAAAGAGAAATAATTTAGTTCCTTCATTGCCTATTTACATTCCTTCAATTTATTTTTCTTCCCTTTTTGCTAAAACTGGCATTTCTAGTATGTTATTAAATAATAGTGGTGGTAATGGGCAATCTTACTTTAATACTGATCTTATTGGAAAGTCTTCTAACATCCCCATTGCAGATGATATTTGCTGATGGTTTTAAATAGATACTACTTATCATTTTAAGGAAAGGTGCATTTGTTCATATTCTTGTTAGTGTTTTTAATAGGAATGGGTGTTGTATTTTGTCAAAGGCTTTTTCTGCATCTATTGAGACAACTTTGATTTCTGTTAGTTTTTTATTATTAATATGGTTAATTTTAATAATAGTTGTGTTAATGTTAAACCATCCCCATATTCCTGAAATTAATCCCATCTGGTTGTGGTGAATGATCCTTGTAATAATATTGCTGTAGTCTCTTTGCTAATATTTTATTTAAGACTTTTATATCAATGTTCATTAAAGAAATTGATCTGTAATTTTCTTTTTGATTTTGCTTTTCCTGGCTTAGGTATCAGCACCATATTTATGTCATAAAAAGAAGTTAGTAGAATTTCTTCTTTGCCTATTTTCCTAAATGGTTTATCTAGTATTGGCATTAATTATTCTTTAAATGTTTGATAGAATTCACTTGTGAATCCACATGACCCTGGAGATTTTTTCTTAGGGAGTTAGTTGATGATTTGACCAATTTCTTTTTCTGAGATGGCATAATTTAAGTATCCTATTTCCTCTTTTGTTAATTTGGGTAATTTATATTTTTGTAAATAACCACTTATTTATCTTAGATTGTCAGATTTATTGGCATATAATTGGGCAAAATAGCTCCTAATGATTGCTTTAATTTTTTCTTCATTAGTGGTAAATGCACCCTTTCATTTTTGAGACTGGCAATTTGATTTTCTTCTTTCCTTTTTTAAAATCAAATTAACCAATGTTCTTTCTAGTTCATTTGGTTTTCATAAAACCAATTCTTAGTCTTATTTATTAGTTCAATGGTTTTATTCATTTTTCCTTTGATTTTTAGGATTCTCAGTTTAGTCTTTAATTGAGGAACATAAATTTGTTCTTTTTGTAATTTTTTTAGTTGCATGCCCAATTCATTGATCTGTTTTTCTCTATTTTATAGATGTAAGCTTTCAGAGATATAAATTTTATCCTAAGTACTGCTTTGGCCATATCCCATAAATTGCTATATGTTGTCTCATTGTCTTTCTCCTTAATGAAATTGTTGATTAATGTTTTTTTAGAATTATGTTAGCTAGTTTCCAATTAATTTTTATTGACTATAATTTTATTGTATAATAATCTGAAAATGATGCATTATTTTTCTGCATTTGATAGTGAAGTTTTTATGCTCTAATACAGGGTCAGTTTTTGTGTAGATGCCATGTACTGCTCAAAAGCATTTAATTCAAATTTCAATTCAATTTTCTCCAGAAATATATTAATGCTAATTTTTCTAAAATTCTATTTACTTCCTGCACTTCTTTCTTATTTTTTGGTTAGATTTATCTAATTCTGAAAAGGGGAAAGTTGACGTCCCCCACTAGTAGAGTTTCTATTTCTATCTGAAGCTTGTTTAACTTCTCCTTTAAAAATTTGGAGGCCATACCACTTAGTGCATAAATATTTAGTAATAATATTACTTTATTATCTATATTACCCTCTAACAAGATGTAATTTTCTTTGTTATCTCTTAAGTAGATCTACTTTTGTTTCAGCTTTCTGAGATCATGATTGCTACTCCTGTTGTTTTTTTTCACTTCAGATGATGCACAATAAATTCTGCTCCACACCCTTACATTTACTCTCTATGTATCCTCCTGCCTTAAATATGTTTATTGTAAACAAATTATAGGATTCTGGTTTTTAGTCTGCTCTACTATCCACTTCAATTTTATGGTTGAGTTCATCCCATTCACATTCACAATTATGATTACCAGCTGGGTATTCCCATTTATCTTATTTTCACTTTCTTTTCCTGCTCTTTCTCTGTTATTTCACTCTGTCCCTCCTCACAAGTGTTTTCCTTTTAATCATCATTTCCCCAATTCACCCACCCTTCTATTACCTCCACACATACCTTTATCTTATTCCTTCCTAATTCTCTATAGAGTAAGATAGGATTCTACATCCAAATGAGTATGATTGTTATTCCCTCTCTGAGCCAATTCCAATGAGAGTAAATTTTAAGCATTGCTCATCACCACCCTCATTGTCCCTTCCATTGTGATAGTTTTTGTGACTCTTCAAGTGAGATAATTTATCCCATTCTATCTCACCCTTCCCTTTTCTCTCAGTGCATTCCTCTTTTTTATCCCTCTGGTTTTTTTTTACATATCATGTGAGCCTAATCAACTTACTACCACACCCTTTGTCTATGTATACCCCTTTTAACTGATTTGATAATGATATAAAATTTAAGAGTAATAAAAAATCATCTTTCCATGTATGGTTATAAACAGTTTGACCTTGTTGAAACACTCAAATTTTCTTTCCTGTTTACCTTTTATACTTCTCTTGAGTCTTGTATTTGAACATCAAATTTTCTATTTATATCTAGTCCTTTCATCAAGAGTACTCAGAGATCTTCTATTTTATTAGATAACAATTTTTTTTCCTAAAAGAATACTCATTTTTGAGGAGTTATTGCCTTCTGGAATATCATATTACAAACCCTCTGATCCATTAATGTAGAAACTAATAAATCTTCTGCAATTCTGTCTATGGTGTCAAGATATTTGAATTGTTTCTTTATGGCTGCTTGCATTATTCCTTCTTGGCCTGGGAGCTCTTGAATTTGGCTATAATTTTACTGGGTGTTGTCATTTGGGGATCTATTTCAAGAGGTGCTCTGTAGATTCTTTCAATTTCTATTTTACCCTCTTGTTCAAGAATATCAGGGTGGTTTTCTTTGATAATTTTTTTGTAATATAATATCTGTAATGTGGGTAATTTGAGGAAAGGTGTTTGGGATAAGGGAAATTGAAAGGAGGATGTTAGAGACTTGCTAAGTGGGTAATCTCGGTTTCAGGTAGGCTGGGATTAAAGGAGATTCAGGGTAAAATAGGACTGAAGTCAGGAGTATAACACAGAAGGGAAACAGAGATCTTTTAGGAAGAAGAGAAGTTAAACTAAACAGACAAACATAGCAGGCTTACAGACTGGGACTTAGACTCAACCACAAGCTGAGGGAAATAGACCAGACTGAAATTAACAAACAGGCTTTAGTTAATTTCACAGGAAGGGACTTGTTTTGAAGTAACACCTTCCTTCAAGATGGATGCCCCAGCTTCCCTCTAAGCCCAGAGTATGTTGTCTCTTTCCCTCTTCTTCCCTCTTGATAACTAACAGACAAATTACACTAATAGGGCTATTGAAACACAAAAAGGGTTTATTTTGTTTGAAGGATGGTTTGTTAGGAAGGTGGATCAAAGGAAAGCTCTATCAGTTGTCTCAGGAACCTCAGGTGGGGAAAGGGAAGTAAAGATAGAGTCTGAGTAAGGACCTGCCTTAAACTCAATTTTTACTAGGTACTATTGCTATCTAAAGGGAATAAATGATGACTTGACTAACTATAACTAATGCTGTCAATTAGATAACTCTTCACAGATTTAACTCCTCTCTAATTACTCTCCTTATTAACTTCACAACATATAAGGTAAGGGAGGGAAGGCAGGGTTGGTAATAGGAAAGGAAGATATAAAGGATTTATCTAAATAATAATTTCTTAATTAAATATATCAAAGCTAGGCTCAATTTCAATATTAAAGTTAGGTCAGAGACAGCTCAGCTGATTCACAACCTCCCTCCACGGAAGATCCAGTCAACTGCCTTTTCTGTCTCAAGATTCCAAAAGCCTAACCGCTTTTGGAACTCAGCCAAAGCTAGAAAAAACTATATGACCCCAATTCTGTATACTACATATCAAGGCTTTTTTTTCTTATGGTTTTCAAGTAGTGCAATAATTCTTAAATTGTCTCTCCTCTACTTATTCTCCAGGTCAGTTGTTTTTTTTAATGAAATAGTCCATATTTTATTACATTTTTTTATTCTTTTGATTTTGTTTTATTGTTTCTTGATGTCTTGTGAAGTCATTAGCTTCTATTTGCCCAATGATAATTTTTAAGAAATTATTTTCTTCCATGAGTTTTTTAACTTCCTTTTCCATTTGACCAATTCTACTTTTAAAAAAATTCTTTTCTTCACTGGATTTTTGTGTCTCTTTTTCCATTTGGCCAATTATGCTTTTTAAGTTATTATTTTCTTCTTGTATAACTTTTATTTCTGTTCCCCTTTTTCATCTCCATCTCTTAATTGATTTTTTAAAAATTCTTTCTGAGTTCTTCCAGAGCCTAAGACTAATGCTCATTTTTCTTTAAAGTTTTGCATGTAGCCACTTTGATCTCATTGTTCTTTTCTAAAAAGTGCCTGTGGCTTGCTCTTCTTTGTCTCCATAAAAATTATCTATGGTTAGGTTTTTTAATGTTTATTCATTTTCCTAAACTTTTTCTTGAATTTAATTTTAAAGGTGTCTCTGTTCTCAGAGTATAGGGGGCACTCTCTTAAACTTTAGTGTTTCTTTGTTGCTACCCTTAGCTCTAGTTCTTCTGAGCCTGTGGGTTGAGAGCTCTGAAAGTCACCTCCTATTGCTGATTCAGTCTCCCCCAGAGACTGCTGATGGCTTGCAGGGCTCAGGGTACTATGAGCTAACCTGTGCTGGGGTGCAACACCTCACCTAAGGTTTGGGGAGGGGCTCTGGGACTCCCCTTGGACTTACATCATCTAGACTCACTGTGGACTGCCTTGGGCTTAGGCAGGGGCTTTGAGCCTTATTCTTGGCCTATACTAGCCAAGTGCAATGCAGACTGTCATGTGCTGTGGCTTGAGACCTCACTACAGGCTTGTGCTAGGGCTTAGAATACCAAGAGATGGGTGTGGGATGCTTTATTGTTGATTTAGGCAGGGTCTCAAAGTTGGCTTGGACCTAGGTTCTAAACCTGAAGCAGTAGTGGTGGCATGGTGCAGCTTACTGTTGGCTTATACCAGTACTCCTTGGTGTGGTCTTTGTGTGGACTGTATAGCTTTCATGCAGGCTGTGCCACCTTCTCAGCCCAGGGAATCAGACCCTCTCTGCCTACCTTTCAAGTCATTTTTTGCAGGGAAAATTGCTTCACTCTGTGCCCTTATTGGTTCTGTCTCTCCCTTATTTATTTTGAAGCCTTATTTCATGGTTGGATATAAAGGATTCTTAGAGAGGTTCAAACTTTCCATTCCTCTACTCTGCCATCATGGCTCCACCTTAGTAAAGATTTATTTTTTTAAATAAATAGATAAATAAAATGAAGATGAAATATAAAATGGTAACAAAACAAATTTTGTTTTTCTACTAATGATCAATGAAGATGAGATTTTTTTAGGACAAAAAAAAGATAAACTGGTTTCTTGATGTTTCATAAGGTGTGTAATTCACGGAAAAGAATGTTGCATCAGGAGTCAAAGGACCAGAGGTCAAATCCCACTTCTATTATTTAATATCTGTGTGACCTAAGCAAATCATTTAACCTCCATGTTCCTTAATTGTTTTATCTATAAAATTGACAGGATTGAAGTAGGTGGTTTTTGAGGTCCTTTCCAGTTCAAAATTCATAATCCTATGAAATCAGCATCATGGAAACTTTCTCACATTGTGAGTTGGGTGAGGTTTGAGGAGATAATCCTATCCCAGTTCATACACTCATGAAAATCTCTTGGAACCGTCTGATTTTAAGCATGGCTTGCCACTGGAGAAAACAATGTGATCATTGAATATGTGAGGCTAGAAACACATATAGTGAGTTGTGTGGGAAGTTATGCAGTGGCTGGGATTTTGATATGGGCCAAAGAGCCACTGGGGTTTTGGCTCCAGGAGCACCTCTGTTGAAATTTCTTGGGGAATTTTGCTTAATAAAATCCCCATTGAATTGCAGTCTTCCTGGGATGGCCACTAGGAACCTGGAAAGTTCCCCAGTGCATTAGCAAATATGTGTTCCCAAGTAGTCATGAGAGAAATATATTAGGGGTTTTGACTGGTATTCAACTCAATTCAATAAATAAATAAATGTAATGTTACCTGTGACCTAAGGCCTTTCCCACCCTCAGCAAAGACTCTAGGTCTGATTCTGTGGACTGTACTCGAAGCCTTCATTTTTTTCTTTTTTGGTTCTTGTCTACCCTGGAATTTTACTCTAAGGGAATCTTCTAATAAAGTTTAGGTAAAGCTTCTATCTAGGCTTCTTCAAGTGTGGATAACTCTGAAGCCCATTGCTTTTACATTGGGTTTTTTGTTTGTTTGTTTTTTCAATTAATCAAAAAGTATTTTTAAACTTAAGTTATTTTATGTAATTAATTAAGTTAGAATGTTTTTCCATGGTTATATGATTGATGTTCTTGCCCTCCCCTTCTTCTTGCCCCCTCCTATAGCCAATGAGCAATTCCACTGGGTTTTACATTTGTCATTGATCAAGACCTATTTCCATATTTTTAATATTTGCACTAGGGTGATCATTTAGAGTCTACATCCCTAATCATATTCCCATCGAACCATGTGATCGAGCAGTTGTTTTTCTTCTGTGTATCTACTCCTAGAGTTCTTTCTCTGGATGCTGATAGCGTTCTTTCTCCTAAGTCCCTAATAATTGTCCTGGATCATTGCATTGCTTCTAGCAAAGAAGTCCATTACGTTCAATTGTGCCACAGCATATCTGTCTCTGTATATAAGGTTCTCCTGGTTCTGCTCCTTTCACTCTGCATCAGTTCCTGGTGATAGTTCCAGTTCACACGTAACATAGCATTCCATCACCAAGTGATACCACAATTTGTTCAGCCATTCCCCAATCGAAGGACATTCCCTCATTTTCCAATTTTTTGCCACCACGAAGAGAGTGGCTATAAATATTTTTGTACAAGACTTTTTCCTTATGAACTCTTTGGGGTATAAACCCAGCAGTGGTATGGCTGGATCAAAGGGCAGGCAGTCTTTTAAAGCCCTTTGGGAATAGTTCCAAATTGCCATCCAGAATGGTTGGATCAGTTCACAATTCCACCAGCAATGCATCCCATTGCTTTTTGAATCATGGAAGCTTGCCTCTCATGGACATCAAGGTTATGGTAGGGGAAATAGCCTTGGCCTAGAGTTCAGGCCAAAGTTTCTTAAAGTAGTTTCTTATGACTTTCAACCTTCATAAATTAACAGTAGCATTATTCAAGCATACTTTCACAGGAAAAAGTCCTTCAGTAATATTCTGTGTAAGTGAAACTCTCAACCTATTTTCAAACCCAGAGTTTAGTTGCTGTGTTGGATCATCATTTCCATGCATTAATGCTAGAAGTATGTTCCATAATTCCTCTCTCTCAAAAGGAAGACTATAAACCAGTTTCCTAGTAGTACTCTCTACTTGTATTTCTTTGAGTATTCTAGAGTTTTCCAACTCTAGTAAATCACAGAGAGTATCTTTAATGGATGTTCCTACATTCCCAAATTCTCTAACTCTCATGCTCATGAAATCTGTAAAATCTTCCTCAGGAGACACACATTCTATTCCATATACCAGTAGTCCCTTATCAATATCAACCTCTATAAACTGACAATATTTTACAAATATCATTCTCGTATACTCATCATGATGTTCTATTAGGCCAAGATTTACCCTACCAACCCATTTAATGGAATCCACCAATACAAATTAGAAACAGGAATAACAGTGTCAATCATAATTATCAGCAGATTCTAGCACTTAAGAAAGTCTGTATTAATTGAGATTTTTATAAGAAAGATGTCTAAAATAAAATATGGTTAAAAAATCCTGCTGAAATGGTAGCCAGACAGAACAAAATAACATATCAACAACAAAAATTAGAAATTTAGCACATTATTTAAACTCCCAAAGAGAAGGCAAAAAAATTATCCAGATAATTTAAAAATTAGTAACTAATTTGCAACAACCTATTACATTTTAAATCCAGAGAACAATAATATAATGGTCTTTGAATTTGACTTGGTTCTTTCCTCTTGGTTTTAGACAGTTAATTTTAGAAGGAAAGTCCTGAATTGAGTCACAATTGCTCTCAGGTCCCACCTAGGAAAATTCCTTATACATAGGCAATGATTGGGCTTTCTGTCTCACTTTACATTTTTATCTCTCTCAAGTAAACCTGTAGACTTTTTTTGTGCCAGAGGTAAAATTCATCATAATAATGAAACAACAGATTATATCGCTTAGATTGTCTGTGGATAAGCAGGAACCTAGAGGGAAAGTTGGGGAAAGAACTATCCTAATCTTAGAACTTCTCTTCCATACCTATAGAGCCCACAACTCTCCTCTAACTCTCCCTTCTCAACCACATCTCAGGTGTCCCTTTGCTCCATGCTTGTTCCTATCTCTCAAATTCAGATGCTTCTGATCTCTCCTTTTGGTTCAGAAATGACTTTTTCCTCTTTTACAAATTGCTTAGAGTGTGACCCAGTCTTTCACTTAATGGATTTGATTAATGCAAATTGGTGTTCAGGCCATTTTCACACTCAGTTCTAATTTTATTTAATCTAAAAGTTTTCTTGTCAAGCCTATATTCGAACATGGGTCTTTTGGCCAAAAATCCAGCATTCTACTCTTTCACCGAAGTGTTACCTGTTTTTCCTTATTTTCTTTGAAGCACTCTCATTCATAAAACTGAAGTGAGGTAGACTAGATGGCCTCTAGTGGGACCACTTGGGAAAATGGTGCAGATTTAGTTCATAATTAAACATTTTTATTTTATGTGTTTTTCTTTATTTTTTCTATTGCCAATCATGTATATCTGAATTGATGTATTGAGTTCATGTAAAATGAGGTCCTGTTGTACACACATATCCATTCATAGACACCCATTCATATACATACATAAGTACATAACTGCATAGGCACATATACCTACACAGAGATACTTCTATATGCCTGTATATGTGTGTGTGTATCTACACTTTTGTTCCAATGAATTTTTGTCCTGCCCTGATTTGTAAGATAGCATGACTCTTTCCCATCTAGAAGATCTCGATTTTGGTTCCCACTATGCCACTACCTGGCCAAATGATCTTGGACAAGCCAGTTCATTCCTTCAAGACCTCAGTTTCCTCATCTGTAAAATGAGGATCATCTCTAAGGTCCCTTCCAGCCCCAGACGTCATCTGAAGGGCTCTGGTCTGCAGACTTCTATAAAGCAGACAATGTTGTATGTCCGGGGTCCTGTGTTAGACCACAAGGCAGTTTCTAAAGGCAGTTGGGCCCCTCAAAGTTTCTCCCTCCCCTTCTTTCCTTTTTTCTGTCTCTCCACCCCCAAGTACTCCACAAGGCACCAGGAAGATTGCCTTCAAGAAAATCTCTCATCCTGCTCCCTGCCAAGCTGACATTCTGGCTTCCTGATTTGATTGGACCAAAAGCTCCTGCCTCAAATTGCTCAGCTGCAGGCCATTAACAATAGGGGTAATCTCTCCAAACAAAAAGCTGAAGACACAACATGCTCTGGTTAAAATCATGCAGTCTTGGGCTATGGAGACAGGATAATATTCAGAAGACAACTGGTCTGAGACAACAGTGTTGAATTTATTCCCAAAAGGTGGGGGGTGTGTGTGTGTGTGCACGTGTGCATGAGTGTGTGTAATTTATTTGAACTAAATTTGACCTGATGGATTCCTGCTTTGTTTTAAGCTTTTTACTCCCAAAAATGGTCTGTGTGGAATGTAGAAATGACCTCAAATCATTCAGAAAAAAAAGGGTTTCCATAGATTTGGATAGAGCTTAAAAGGAATAAATGCTTCAATGGATCTATCATCTCATTGATTTGGGTATCCCCTCCATTGGGACCAAGAAAACACAACCCAACTCTTCCTACCATTGGCTGCCTTTATAGAAAGCTCAAATTTTTCAAACTAACTTCATTTGCCATCAACCACTCTGCTTGATTTCAACTCTAAAAATGTCCCATCCTGTCAATGGGGACCCAATCAGGACCCTCCTACTTTTCATCCGTGTATTATCTTCTTTCATTAGATTGTTAGCTCCTCTAGGGCAGGGGCTATCTTCATTTTTTTTCTTATTTGTATTTCCATTGCTAAAGACAGTGGTTGGGTCATAGTGAGTACTTAATAAATGTTTACTGACTGTTTATGAGATAACAGTGTTGGGAAAACATTAGTGACTTTCTGAGTCTAATAGGGAAGTTAGTTGCAAGTCCCCTTAATTATATTTTCCCATTGCCCATATTTTTCCATCTTTTCCACAAGACAGACTGGATCATTCATCTGCTGTTCCTTGCTCTTGCTATCTGACTGAGACACGTCCTTTTCTAGACATACATGTCATATTTTATCCCCTTATTCTTATGCAAGACAATGCCACCAAACTGTAAACAAAGTATACATGCCACATATATTTGCCATTGCCCTTAAAATCATTTGTAGTATTGATCATCTTCCAAGATCATGGTCTTCCATGATTTGCAGACATATAGCATTACTGAGAGAAAATTGTTATTAAAAATATGTGTATGTGTATTTCATGGCTATCCCTACATATTTGTCAGAATGTACAATATAAATACAGAGACAACAGAAGTTAATCTTGGAGATGATGACAATGCAGAACAGGGGTGGGGATGGAGGGGAAACAAGAAAGTCTCTTGGTGTAGATGGCATTTGATCTGAGTCTAAAAGGAAGAAGCCACAGCTTCTGAGTCAGAGATTGTGAGGAAGAACATCCTAGGCATAAGGAAGAGCCTCCTAGGCATGAGGAAAAGCCTAGACAAAGTCACAGAAATGGGAGGAGTATTATAGATGAGGAACCATAAGAAGGCCAATATAGTCCCTCAGTATCTGAGCCCAGTTCCTCCTGACCCCAGGTTGTGTGCCCTGGCTATTATCACATTCTGCTTCCCCCGACCCCCTGCATGCAGTTTGAAGATTTGAGCTCTTGGTAGCATGGGAAAAAGTCTTAAGGTGGCATGGTAGGAGCAGACTGGCCTAAGAAAGGCCTCCCCCTGTTTGGGAAAAATATGAACATGGAAATAGGACTAATGGATGGCCTGCTTTTAGTAGTATTCTCCTGCCATTGCATACTCAAACAAAAGAAGCAATGCAGCAAGATTGATAGACCTGATTTCACCTAATATGATTTCTCTGATTTCTGGGCAGCTCAATTTGCCTCTGAGTTTCTATTTCAGAACAGAATTGACCAGGAGACCCAGATAACCTCACCCTCTGGAGTATTCCAGCATTCTCTGCAAATGGTACAAGATCATTGACAAAGAGAAGCATCTGGGAAACCTCGCCATCAATAGAGAATTCTTTCTTTTTAGACTTTGCCCAGGGTGTCCTCTCCAATTCTGGCAAATCCCCTGTGAGTATTTGTCTGTCTGGTCTATGTCTTCTGTAGGTGGCTATTCACTGATCACATTTATCAAAGAGAAGGTGAAGCTCATGTGAAAGTTACCTCAGTGTACTCAGAAGATGGAAGAAATCCTGGATCTTGAAAGCTGATGTTTCCTTTGAAACCCAATTGGCCAACTGACCTACTCTCACTCATCTGGGGTTTTGTGATAGATAATGTCTTTATACATTCATTAAGTACTTCTTCCATGCCAATCATTGTGCTGAATGGTAGCCATAGAAAGAAGGGAGCATAGGGGGAACAAAGCAACCCCTGCTCTCAAGGAGCTCATAGCCTAAAGGAGAGACAATATGCAAACAACTGTTTGTTTCAGGTCAGATAATTCCAGAAGGAAGGCACTAAAATTAAGGAAGGTTTGCAAAGACTTTTTGTGGAAGGTAGACTGAGATTTGAAGGAAACTAGGGAAGCCAAAAGGTGGAGATGAAGTGAGGTAAAGTTCCAAGTATGGGGAACAGAGAATGAAAGTTTGGAGACGGGATATTGTAGGAGAGGAAGCAAAAGACGTCAGTGTCACTGGATCTCAGAATATGAGGAAAGGATCAAAAGTATAAGGTCAGAAAGGTAGGAAGGGGCCACATTCTGAAGATTTTTTATTCTTTATTTTTTAATTTTTTTATTCCATTTATTATTTGTTATCTTTATTCTGTTTTTATTCTTTATTTTTTACTCTGATTTTACAAAACCAAATAAAACAAACATACAAAGAAAAAGAAGATTGTATATAAATGCAACCACATCTATCTAATATATTTAGCTTACTTTTCTTCATATTTACATAATAAATCCCATTCGCAAGTGTCTGAAACCTTCTCCACCTTCCCCATATCACCAAGGATATTGTCTAAAAGACCAACAGGTTCCTACAAATTAAATCTTTTGTGTTTTCATCTTTCAGTTCACTCTCTGGAGATAATAATTCACAATTTATTCTTCCGGTAGTAATTATTTAATTCCAATAAATAATTAAAAAGCTATGTATAGGGGGCAGCTGGGTAGCTCAGTGGATTGAGAGCCAGGCCTAGAGACAGGAGGTCCTAGGTTCAAATCCGGCCTCAGACACTTCCCAGCTGTGTGACCCTGGGCAAGGCACTTGACCCCCATTGCCTACCCTTACCAATCTTCCACCTATAAGTCAATACACAGAAGTTAAGGGTTTAAAATTTAAAAAAAAAAAAGCTATGTATAATGTTGTCTTGGTCCTATACATTTCACTGTTCATTATCCAGTTTGGTTCTTTCCAAGTTTTGTTTTGTTTCATTACTTCCTATGGCACAATATTATATGAAGAACTTTAAAAGCCAAATATGATTCTCCATTTGATCCCCAAGGTAAAAACAGACCAGATGGGAAATATATTTACTCTTCTTTAAGAAAAAAATTAAACTTTGTAGATGCTATTTTGGTTTCATGCCACAATAATTTCTTTTTTTATAAGCCCACACGGAATCTTCCCTTGTGACAGTTAAGTGAAAACAACCCAGCCAGAGATGGCGGCTAAATGTGGATACCGTGTATTGTCAGAAGTTGTCTCCTTTCTGTCTTCCAATAAGAGGGAAATATGTTTCATCACTTGTTCTCTGGGTCCAAAATCAGTTTTTACAATAACTCTAAGTTCAGCAACCTTTTACTATAATTTTCTTTTATATATGTACTAAGTGGTTACATATATCCTTCTCTTAGTTTGGTTTTCTCTCCTTTTTCATCAGCTCATACATATCTCTCCATGATTCACTGAATTCCTAACATCCCCCATTTCTTATAGTGAGATAGGATGTCATTTCATTCTGATACCAGTCATTCAAAAAAAATTTTATTCAACATCTACAATGAGCCAGACCTTGAGGGAAGTGCTGAAGATTCAGACAAAAGATAGATCTTTCCCTTAAGGACCTAAATATCCCCAATTCCTTTCATCAACCACCTTATGACAAGAACTTGAAGCCCTTCAGCATCCTCTCCTGAAGGTGATCTAGCTAATGAATGCGTTTACTAAAATGTAGTTTAAACACAATACTCTAGATGTGGTCCAACTAGGATAGAGTGACTACAGCAGGATTATCCCCCTCCCCCGGTACTAGATACTCTGCCTTTCTTAATGTAATGAAATTTCCATCAGTTTTCTGTGCTGTCATCCCACACTCTGACTCATGTTGAGCTTGCAATGCACTGAAATCCCCATCAATTTTTCAGAACTGCTGTTGATCCCCATCACCCCCATCTTAACACTTGTCAAGTTCATTTCTTGAACCTGAGCACAAGACTTCATATATCTCCTTTTTTGTTTTTTAAAACCCTTACCTTCCATCTTAGAATCAGTACAACTAGGAAGTATCTGAATCCAGATTGGAACCCAAGACTTCCCATCTCCAGGTCTGACTCTCTATCCATTGAGCCACCTACCTAACCCTGCACATGTCTTTTTAAAAATCTAAATCAGCTGGTGATTTTCTTATGCATCCACATCACTTTCTTTAAACAATTCCCCATTCTCCTCCTCATTAGAAATGTTTCTGTCTTCAAAATTTCATTTCTGAGAGCTCCACATCCCTATTGAACTGACTTAATCTACAGAATTTTTGTCCATATGATCCTGCCTGTTCTCTTGCTTAATACTTTGATGTCTGCTTTTTCAAAATATATTGTATATGGTAGACTACATCAAGTTTTCATTTCCTTCCTTATCGCAAAGTCTAAAATGTATCTTTCACTTCTTTCCAAGATTCCTGCCACTTCCACTTCAGGAACTGATATGTTTTTATTGGTAAGAAACAGAACCTTCATGGATTCCTCTATTTTTTTGGAAGGATGAAAGTTCATTATAGCAAACAAATTCTTATATGTAAAGCTTTTGGCAGAGAGCTCCAGTGGATATCTAGAAAGCTGGTGTTTTTCCATCACATTCACATAATAACAGCTAATATTTTCATGACATTTAAAGGTTTGAGAATTACTTTACATTAACTTCTCTTATTGTATTCTCACAATAATCCTATGAGGTAGATGCTATTATTATCCCCATTTTATGGATGAGTAAACCATGGCTGAGATAACCTTCTTCTACCTATCCTGTTTCTTTTGAATAAGATACTTTTCCAGGACTATATTAGTCATGTGTCTCATTATACCAAGTTTTGGTCATATCTGAAGTCAAATGTCTGTCTTTGTTTATGATCTCTAGTTCATCATACTTCTTAAAACATTGGGCATTTGTGTGTAGGAAACTAAGGCCATGAGTTTCATTACTGACTCCTTTCATAGATTTTTATCCCTTCAGTGACCTTCTGGATATCTCAACAACTATCCATCTTTCTTGGATACTAGGAAGAGCTATGTAGCACAGTGGATAGAGTACTGAGTCTAGAGTCAGGTAGACTCTTCTTCCTCCGTCCAAATTGGTTCTAAGATCCATTCTAACCCTATTACCTGGTTGTCTCAATTTTTTCATTATAAAATGAGCTAGAAAAGGAAATGACAAGCCATTTTAGTATCTTTGCCAAGAAAAATGGGATTACAAAGAGTCAGCCATGACGAAAAATGATTTAACAACAATAACAACAGGAGCATTTAGGTGGCACAATTATTAGAAAATCATGCCTGGAGTTGGTAGGTCATGGGTTCAAATATGACCTCAGACACATTCTAGCTGGGGGACGTTGAGCTAGCCAATTAACCCTGATTGCCTACCCTTGCTACATTCATGTCCTAGAATTGATACTAAGATAGAAGGTGAGTTAAAAAAATAACAATAACACTTTATCTTCTTACATTGTGGCTATTTTCTATTTTTATTCATTAATTCATTTGTTTGTTACATTAAAATTCCCAGGTAACTCCCTCCCTCCTTCCCCTTCCCCACACTAGAGAAGACATCATTTGACAAAAAGATAAATGTATGTATAAAACTTTATCTTGCTTGTTTCCGTTTATCATTTCTTTCTTTTGAGGTGGATATGCACAAGACATTCTTCAAACAATATTTCTGTTGCTGTATATGATGTTCTCTTGATGCTGCTCATTTCACTTTTTAATTTGATGTAGGTCTTTCCATATTTTTTAAATTAATCCGCTCATCATTTTTTATAGTGCAGAAGTGTTCTATCACAATCAGATGCTACAGTTTATTTATCTTTCTTTCTTCCTGGATATAGATACATATTTTTCTCCCTCTTCCTTTTCATGGTAAAGCTCTTTTGATTAGATTCTCAAGACTGCAGGTAAATAAGCGGTACCAACTCAAGTTATCAAAACATTTGATCATCTATCTGCCATTACTGTTTTCAGTCAGTCTTGAAATCCAAATCTCATCCTCAGATCCAATCTTCTTAGCCAGCTGTTTATATCCCAAATCAGTCAGCCAACCAGCATTTATGAAATGCTTAGTATGTGCCAGAAATTGTACTAAGTGCTCAAGGTACCCAAAAGAGGGGGGTACATATAGCTCTTGCCTTCAAGAAGCTCACATTCCAATGAGGGAGATGGCATGTAAATATTTAGGACCAAGAGAAAACTATACAGAATATAGACTGGTGATTTGAAAGAAGAAGGCACAGTTTAAGAAACTAGAAAAGATCTTTTACAGAAGGAATATTTGAATCGAATTTTGAAAGTAGCTTGAGAAGCTAAGAGGTAAAGGCAATGCGTGCCTTTTTTTAGGTCCACTTTGTTTAATGTTGTACAAAAAGTATGGGTAGAACAAAGTGAAATATACATTATCATACTTGTTTACACTATTATCTCTGAGAGTTCTTCAGATTTGCTTTATTATGCAAACAATATAAAGTGTGAAGGGGGACAATTTGAGGCAAAAAGTGGGGTAAACAAAAAGAAATTTCCTATCCTGTTTATTCTTCTTCTTCATTGTATAGTTGTGCTCCCAGAGTCAACTTCTTTTACTCTTCCACAGCTCAGGAATTCAGTTGTAAATAAAATTGAATCTTTTCAAAAGCGGAGGAAGGCTGAAAATGATAGATCCAGATCCTATGCATTGTCAAATAATTCACACAGTGGTACAGCTACCAGTTTGTATTTTGAAGAAGGCTTTTTCTTGAAGTTGAACCAAAAAAAATGTGTTCTTTGTGTTCTTTAGGCGGGGGATGTGTATGGTAGGGGAGAATTCAAAGCTTTGGACAAATGTATGAAGACAAGTGTGTTGTGGGTAAGGAACAGTAAATGGAGCAGTGTAAGTAAATTGTGGAGTGCATGGAAAGGAGTAAAGTATCCAAGTGGAAAGGTAGGAAGGGGACAGGTTGAGGAGAGCTTTAAATGGCAGAAAAGTTTACATCTTATCCTGGAAGTGGAGCCACTAAGATTCATTCAGCAAGAGAATCACACAACTTAACTACACTTTAAGAAAATCACAATGGCAACGTTGGAGTGGAGAGGGAACTGTTCAGTGATCCTTGTATTACAGAAGAGATGTGGCTCTGAACTAATGTGGGCTTTGTGAGAAGAGAGAAGGGAAAGCATCAAGGAGATGTTTTGAAGGTAGAAATAAGATTTGGCAACAGATTGTCTATGTGGGGTGAGAATGATGACTCAAGAATGACACAGAGGTTTCAGGCTTGGGAGGATGTTAATAACTTTGACAGTAATTGAGAAACTTAGAAGAGAAGAAGGTTTGGTGAAAAAAGATAATGAGTTTTGTTCCAAGTACATTGGATTTAGTTTGAGCTGTCTAGTAGACATCCAATTTGAGATGTCCAAAAGGCAATTGGTGATGAAGGATTGAAGCTCAGGAAAGAAATTAGGGTGGGATCTGTGGTTCTGGGAATCAGCTGCCTAGAGATGATAATTTAACTCAAGGGAAATGATGAGGTCAAATAAGAGCAAAAAAAAAGAAGGATCAGCACAGAACCTTAGACAACATTCATGGGTAGTGATTTTGACATGAATGAAGAATCAACATAGGATACTGGGAAGGAAGAATCAGACTGATAGAAGAACTAGGAGAGACCAGTGCCATGAAAATCTAGAAAAGAAAAAAATCTAGGAAGAGAAGGTATCAGTAGGGTCAAGTGCACAATGATATCAAAAAGGATGAGGATTGATAAAACATCAAATTTAGCAGTTAAGAAACCATTAGCAATTTTAGAAAGACTGGTTGCAATTGAATGATGAGATCAGAAGCCCCAATGCAAAGGACTTAGAATAAAGGAAGAGTAGAGGAGGTTGGCACCAAGTGTACCTAACTTTCTCAAGGAGTTTAGGCAGAAAGGGCAGAAGAGATATAGAACAATAGCTAAACGTATGGCTAGATTAAAGAAGGGTTTTTAAGACTGGAACAATGTAGACATGTTTATAGGCAGAAGAGAAAGAGCCAATAGATAAGAAAAGATCAAAGATAAGAGAGACAGTAGAAATGATAGCGGCAATCTGCAGGAGAAGACAGAAAAAGATCAAATCAAGGGTGATTGCAAAATGGTTGGCTATAGCAAGAAGGCCACCTCCTCATGATAGAAAGGAATGAAGAAGCATAATCAGGGGAAGTTATCTGAGTGATGTTAGATAAGAAGTAAGGTAGAAGGGGGAGCTTCCAGGAAATGTCTTCAATTTTTTTTCCAGGAAGTCTGCCATTCTTTTCTGAATCTTTGTCCATTTAAAGGCAATATCTATGAGAAAAGTACTTGTGCCTGAACATTTCTTGCTCAAGACAACGTAATTTTTAGCAATGCTTTCCAAGTTCCTTCTGTCAATATCATTTATATACATGTGAATCACCAGATATGGGTAAGAGTCATCTGGTTTGTTAAATTTTGAGAGATTCTCTATCATGTCATGGATACATACCCTGGGTAGGAGAAAGTCTTCTCGGTTGTTTATTATATTAACAAACAGATGTGTCAGTAGTCCTCAGCAAGGACCCATCAACTGCACCACTAATAAAATCAATAAGCCTTTAGAAAGCACCTATTATGTGGCAGGAAATGTGCAAAATTCTGGGAGTACAAATAAGAACAAAAAGATAGAGACTCTGCCCTTAGGGAGCTTCCATTCTAATAAGAGAAGACTATACATGAAGGAGAGCTGAAAAATCAGGAGGAAGGTGATAATGTACCACATAGGGGCATGGTGGAGAAGTTCAGGAAGTCAAGAACAGAGCTGGGAGAAGAGTGAAAGAATGAGAATGACTATCCTGAGTCCTTTCTAGGTTTATAAGAGAAGGGGGACACAGAGTCAGAGTGATCTTGCAGGATTAAAAGGCAACTAAGGCACAGTGGAAACTCTTCTTCCTCTGACCCCTGTGAATGAACTCTCACCTGACACCAAGGACAATAGGTCCTTAAAGAACAAGTAGCTGCTTCTTCAGAGTGCATAGCATTCTTCTCTTTGGGCAGAGCCTTATAATAATTTCTTAGCTCCAGTGGTTTTGGGATACTCCTCCTCCTTCTCTGTGTAACAGCCTTCCTCCTTTCAAATGTCGAATATAAGTCAGAATTCTCTTCTTCCCCCTTTTTCACAGGATTATAGATTTAGAGCTGAAAGAGATCTTAGAGAACATCAAATCCAACCCCCTAGTTTTTGCAGATGGAAGAAATTGAGGAACATAAATGTCAAGTAACTTGTTTAGTCACATATTTAGTATGGCTAAGGTGGGATTTGAACCTAGGACTTCCTGAATCCAAGCTAAGTGTTCTATCCACTATACCAGCCTTCCTCTATTTTCTTCCTCTTTAATTTCACATTGAAATCCTTCCATAACAACAAAAAAAAGGAATATATAACTCTAATGACTTGAATAAAGGATAAATGAATTGAAATGAACAATTTAGGGCCTACTGTATAACAGGGAAAGTGTAGGCTAGAGGGTGTAATATAGAACATATAGAGGAATGAGGGCTAGAAAAGAGAGTTTCGGTTGGAGAAGCTACAGGGATTACAAATGGAGCCAAAGAGCAGCCACTGGTAAAACCTTTCCCAGTTGCAATGGTAGTGTTGATTTACTGATTGTTGCAGAGTGAGAGCAAAAAGGAGGAGGTTTGGGAGGAGGCAACATGGCAGCAGAGCATATGGCAAGTTTATTATGCTGCATAGGCCCAGTACTTGTAGATAAGATGTAAAGCCTTGTGTCCAGCTAGCTATTTAGTGGATTGCTTGAGTTTCATTCATTCTACCCTTCTCCTCCCCAATCAGGATAGCTCTGCTCCAGATCAGAGTGACAAATTGGAACGGACTGACTTTTCTGGGGAGAAAGGGCAAGTCTTGGCTTCTGGAGTTCCTTGTCCATGGGGTTAGTGGGTTGTTGGCCTGTGTAAGGAAAAGATGGGCAGAGCAGAATCTGAACAGTAGGAATGTTCTTCAGTCTCTTTGATATTCTCTTCTAGGAAGCAAGAGAAGCCTGAATATGTCCCATTATTAGCAGTCATTTGGATATATTATTTTAAAAATCACATGTTTTATACAGGGAATTGCAAAATTCCTCCTACTCACTGGAAGTGAGATCCTCAATCCTTGTCTTGCTAGCAATTCCCCTGAGAAATGCAGTAGCAAATTACATCATGGGAAGAGTTCTGGATCTGAAATAAAAAGACCCAATTTCAAATTCTTCCTCTCATAACCAATTTCTGTTACTTCTTCTCTGGGCCTCAGTTACTTCTTCTATAAAATGGACTTTCTATCCTCCAGAGTCCTTTTAGCTCTAAATCTATGATCCTATGACAAACTGCATTTATTCTTGTATCACCTTGTTATCATCTTCCAAATGTAATACTGTTGCTCATTTTCCTTTCTCTTTTTTCATTAGCCTTTTACTTTGTCTTACCAGATTATCTTTCTTACCAACTACCTTCCCCTTCCCCTTCATGCTTTCTTTCTATTTCTTTTCTCCTTCTTCTCAAGTGCTGCTATTTGAGTCCTTCTTCCCATCCATTTCTTTGAGCTTGCCTTATCCCTCTCCTCCTTTTCTTTTAGCCCTGGCTTATCTCTTTCTTCTCCTCCTTAAATTCAAATTCTTTCCGTTCCCCTCTTTCAACTTCTCCTTGAATCTTCCCTTATTTCCCCTTCCCAAATTTAATCCTTATCCGTTGCAATTCCAAAGTTTTTGAATTATCATTCACATTTCTTTCTTTTTAAAAAAAATTTTTTAGTTTTTAGAAAAATTTTCCATGGTTCCATGATTCATGTTTTTACTTTCCCCTTCGCCCCTCCTTATGCCCCCCCATAGCCAATGTATATTTCCACTGGTTTTAACATGTCATCATTCAAGACTTATTTCCATATTATTGATAGTTACATTGGTGTGGTTGTTTCAGGTCTACATTCCCCATCATGCCTGCATCAACCTATGTGTTCAAGCAGTTGTTTTTCTTCTGTGTTTCCACTCCTGTAATTCTTCCTCTGAATGTGGTGAGTGTTCTTTTCCATAAATCCCTTGGAATTGTCCTGGGTCATTGCAATCACATTTCTTTCTTACTTCAGCTCCCATCTTTCTTCTCATGCCCATTCCTCCATGGAAATGGGATCTTGGCATCTGCTACACAGGACAGAAGTGAGTTTTTCACTTTCAACACTAGTCATATTGGCAGTATATAGACACAACCTAAGTCTTTACCTTTTAACTGAAGCCCTGACCTAGGTAGTTAGTTCTTCCCTGTAGCTCATTTAATTTGACAGGATAATTCCTTTTTGTGCCTCCAATAGACTTCCATTGTTTAGGCGTTCAGTTGTATCTGACCTTTCTTGATACCATGGGCAATACTGTCCAAGAAGTTTTCTTAGCAAAGATGCTGTAGTAGTTTGTCATTGCCATTTCCAGTAGATTAATGTCAAAAGAGGTTAAATGACTTGCTCAGGGCCACAAAGTTAGTAAGTGTCTGCAGGCAAATTAGAATTCAAATCTTCCTGACTCCAAACCCAGCACTAACCCACCTCCAATAATCTAATAGACTAGACTTACCCTAAAGAATTTTCTAGTCAAACTCCAATGTATGTTACTTACCTTCTGTCCTAACAAATGGGAGCAATTTTAATTTGTTGAGACTTTTCTCAGTCATCTATTCAACTTGCAAAAGAACAGATAAAACACTTACTTGTGAAAGACATTGTGTTATACCAGAGACTGCAGATGAAGAGATATTTGACATGTTCTCTCATTTACGAGAAATTTTCCTTCCCACCTACACAGCAAATCATTCTCAATTGAAAAATTAGCTATTCCCTCTCCTACAATATATTGCTATTATTGAAGTATCTTATTTGTACCTACATTAGGAAGGCAGGTTTCCTAAATGATCAGCTGGGGGATATGAGAGTACTGTCCACTAACTCCACATTAAATATCAAAATAAGGCTTCTCAATCTGTTTTTTCTTCCCCTGAATCAGTCATAGAAGGCCAATAATAGTCATTTCTGAATAAAGAGAAAGTTATGGAAAAAGAAGAAAAGAGGAATGAAAATAATAATAGAAATAGCTTCTAAGTGAACTCCATTGAAGAGAACAATGATAAAAACAATAATGGTTTACTGCATAGGGCTTCAGAGTTCTTAAAGTGCTTCTCTACCTTTATCCTACTTGATCTTTACAATTGATCTATGAGGTATGTAATGAAAATATTCTTATCTCTATTTTATAGAAGGAAAAAGTAAGGGTCCAATAAATTCAGCATCTTTCATGAGGAAAGGATGTCAATTTCATGAGGAAGATGGTGTCTGAATTATGTCTTGAACAAAGTTAGAAAGTTCAATAGATGGGAAAAAGTAGAAAGGAGAGTTCATTCTAGGAACAGGAAACATAATCAAAGGCATAAATATGAGGGGAGAAGACAATAACAGAGGATAGAAAGTAATCTAGGTCAGCGGAAATAGTGAAAGAAAATAAATAATATGAGACACGGCTGAGCATTATTTTTGTATTACTTTCATTTCTTTTTCCCATTTTTCTTCTATCTTTCTTACTTGGTTCTTGAACTCCTTTTTGAGTTCCTCCAGCACTTGTGACCAATTTCCACTTTTTTTTTTGGAAAGTTTGGATGTGTTTGTTTGTTTCTCACTCTCTGCTATTGCTTCTGTATTTTCCTCTTTTTCTCCATAGAAATTCTTCAGGATCAAGAGCTTTTTAACTGTTGCTTATTCCTTTTGCTGCTAGAGGGTTGAGATTCCTGCATGTTGGTGGTCATTGCTTTCTTAGCTTCTGTATCACAGGGCTTTGCCTTGGTACTATCTTCCCTTTCCTGTCATAAACCTGAGTGCCCCCTTATAGAGTGGGAATCCCCTCTCACTGCCTACCTTTCACACTTTGTCTAGTGAAAGGAGCCCTTTACTCATCCTGTTGACCTCTGTCCTTTTGAGATACTTTGTAATGATCATTTTGGAAAAAATTTCTGAGAGACTCCAAGTTTTCCTGCCACTAAGCCACCATCTTGACTCTGCCCCCCTCAAGTCTGAGCAGGGACATTAGACCCAGATCATGGAGGGTCTTGAACTCCAGAGGCCCAGCTTTATCATCCATTTTGTAGATGATAAAAGGTTTTTGAGTATGGATCTGAGAGTCATAATGATACATTAGGAAGATTGTTAGCACTATTTGTAAAGGATAAACTAGAGAAGGGGTAAATGGGAAGAAAGAACACCAATTAAGGGAATATTGGCAAAGGGGTTTGAATTGCAGCAGTCATCAGTAGCTTGTCCTTAGAATGAATGAACTGAATGAGGATATAAATGGAAACAATGATCCTATGCTTTTTTTGTTGTTTTGGTTTTTTGTAAACCCTTGTACTTCGGTGTATTGTCTCATAGGTGGAAGATTGGTAAGGGTGGGCAATGGGGGTCAAGTGACTTGCCCAGGGTCACACAGCTGGGAAGTGGCTGAGGCCGGGTTTGAACCTAGGACCTCCTGTCTCTAGGCCTGACTCTCACTCCACTGAGCTACCCAGCTGCCCCCTGATCCTATACTTTTGACAGTTTATGTATCAAATAGTCAAAGGGCATCAAAGTTGGAAGGCGTCTTGGACATCATCTAGCTCAAACTAATTTGACATATCAGGAAACTGAGGCCTGAAGAGGGTCACTAATTTATTCAATGGAACTACTTAGTCTATCCAACTAGCTAGTTGGTGACAGTTCTAAACTAACATCAAGATCTCCTAACATTCATTCCAGTGTGACATAATGAGTAGAGTAATGGACTTGGAGAAAAGAAGATTGGGCTTTGCTATTTGCCTCTGTTACTTACTACTTGTATGATCAAGGACAAATAATGACCTTTATGAGCCTCAGTTTACTCATTTGTAAAATGGGACAATAAAACATACTCCACAGGGTCGTTGTCAGGCTCAAATGAGATAAGGCATGCAAGATACTTTGTAAGTACTAACTAAATAAATGACTACTCATTATTATTACTAGTTCTACTATATCAAACTGCTCTAGTTCTGAGTAAGTATTCTCCAGGACTCTTCCCTTATTAAATAACATCTTGGTTCAAGTCCAATGGACCTGTTTTTGAAGACAACCTACAAATTCAACCTCACCTTTAGCCATATTTTATGTATTCTTCTAATTCAGGTCAAGCCCAATAGCAGTTTAGGGTATTGGTCCCTTCTGCTTCCCTCTTTTGCTGCTATTGGTCCATGAATGAGCTATGAAGATTAGAATCCTATCCTATGCTTGAACATTTTTTTTCTCCTGGAAAAAAAAGGGACTTTCACTATCAATATTTCTAGAGTATAGGTCTAAAAAAATGAATAACATGAAACTTTGGTTAGGACTGAATTTAGGATATAGCTATGAAAGCTAATCTTCTTATCCTTTTTAAACGTTAACAGAAATACATAAAAATTCCTATGGAAACAGATCATATATATATAATTTTAATTTTTACAAATTGATGACATAATAGAAAAAGGGTTGTTGACTTTACTTTCTGAAAAATCTGAGTTCAAATTCTGCTTTTGACGAGTATTATTGTGATGATGGACATTTAATCTCTCAATGTTCGCAAACAACTCTCTAAGACTATAAATTGCAAAAGAATTGATGGCCTGCATAGGTGGAAGAAGTCTCTATAATAAAAGATCCCTCCACAGTGAAATCTCAGGTCTAGACTCTAATACTCACAACAACCTCTGAAATAGGGAGTGGCCATATATTTATAGACAAGGAAATAGGCTCTGAAAGGTTTAAGTGACTGCCTATGGTCACACAGCTTGTCAGCTTTAAAGATGAGATTTGAATACATCGCATAATTCTATTACATCATTTTAGTAAGCATTTATATTATAGGTAATTTACTATACAAGGTGTCCCACAAGTCTTAGTGATATTTTAAACTTTAATAGTTTAATCATTTAAAGTATAAGCTATCAATAGTTTAGCTAGTAAAGCTTAAAAAAAAACCAAGAGTGTCTTGGAAGGTAGTGAATTGATTGATGGGCAAGTTTCATCCTTAGACAAAGTAGAAGTAGAAGGAAACATTGCTTTACTATTACAAGAAATGGCAAACATGAGGAATTGAAAGAAACATAGTAAGTGGCAAGGCATGAGACTGCTTTTTAACATTTTAGCTCACTTTCTTGACTTTCACTTCTTTCTGTGGGTCAGAGAAGGGAATCTGATTTTTGGTCCCCACCCTGTTACACTACTTTTGTTAACTTTCCCTCTATTCCACTGCTGTCACTAACACTGTCACAAAGATAGTGAACCACTTCTCCCTCTTCCTCTCTGTTTTTTCCTCTTTTTCTCTGGTCTCTTTGAGTCTTACCCCATTCTCAAAACTTTGTGATATTTATTCTCTTGACTTAAGAAATGAGTATATGTGGGTCTAGACCACTCTGCCCACCTTCAGAGAAGGTAGAATCTTACCTCTGTTCCTTTGCGGAGGGTAAAAGTAATACAGAAAGTAACCACAATGTCAACAATAATACAAATTAAAGTAACACTAAAAGAAATCAAAATTCAATGACAAATTTGGTTTGGTTTGGTTTTTTCTCAGTAGAGAGGTGGTGAACTATGGGTGCAGCCATTACTTAAAATGTCAGATGAGGAATCAAAGGTATTGGTGTTGCCCAGTTTTGCTTATGGAAACTGAGGTTTATGCCTGAGCATTTCTTTGCATAAGGCTCTGAAACTTCATGAGGCAGGGGACTGAAAAGAGCTTGGGACAGGAGGGGTTTTCTTCTGGTTTCCAGCTTTGAGAGAGGATACACGTTGTTCCAGGATTTCTTTAGTGAGAGGCTCCAGAAGGTAGAGAAGAGCTTTAGAAAGAAGCCAATATGTAGAAGAACTCATGCCTTGACATGTCACAAATTTCCAGGTTGCCATACTCAAGGCTTTCAGGAATTTCCTTTTGGATGACGTGGGGACCCTCTCCTTCAGATGAGCTGAGATATCTTGCTTATTCATTCTGCATATTATCTGATAAATTATAACATACAGAACTTCTCTGATTTCCATTTGCTATCACCTTGGTTAAATGGGTTTATTCACTATTTATTATTTGCTGTGATCTTTGTGTAACTAGTCATTAGTGGGAAGGAAATCAAGCTTTCAGATGTGACTTAGAGCATTTCTTTCCTATTAAGAGATAGTGACAAAGAGAATGGCTTAAACCTAACAATCATATAATTCAAGTCCAGGATCCCCTTTCTGAGGAGAGAAGAGTGGGCCAGCCTCATAGCCTCCATCTTCTGCTCCCCTCTAAGCAAAAACCAAAGCCTCCCTAAGAGAAGAATGGGCAAGATTCCATATATAGAATTCTGTATGGACACAAATGTAACCAATATGAACAATATATGTACCCTATACCTAGGCAGATACATGCACAGAGTGTTAGATCTGAAAATAAAGACCTAAGTTCAAATCTTCCCTTGAACATGTACTGACTGTGTGGCCCCAGGAAAGTCATTTAACCTTTGTCTGACTCAGTTTCTTCAACAGTAAAATGAGCATGAGAAGCAGCACCTACTTCCCATAGTTATTGATAAGCTAAAATGAGATATTTATAAAACTCTATTGCTTTGTTCAATTACTTCTGACCCTTTGTGACACCTTTTGGGGTTTTCTTGGCAAATATACTAGAGTAGGTTGCCATTTCCTTCTCCATCTCATTTTACAGATGAGGAACATGAGGTAAACAGGGTTAAATGACTTGGCAAGGATCACACAGTTTATAAGTATCTGAAGAGATTTGAACTCTGGAAGATGAATTTTCCTCACTCCAGGTCCAGCACTCTATCCACTGTGTCATCTAGATGTCCCATTCTAACCAGGGAGACCACAAATAGTCATCTATAAACCACATCCAAAGAAAATAGAATGGAATCTCAACAGGGGAAAATCTAATCCCTGAGGGGACTGAAAAAAGGTCTCCTATAAGAAGTGAGATTTGAGCTGAGTCTTGAAGGAATCTTAGGATTTACTGAAGAAGGATGGCATTTGAGTTACTGGGGACAGGAGGGATAGAGCTTCATATACAAGAAATAGCAAGCAGGCCAAAACAGCTGGATTGTAGGATTCATGGAAAGAAGAAAAGTGAAAGAACACTGGAAATGTGGGAAGGAACCATGTTGTGAAAAGCTTTAAATGTCAACGAATTTTATATAGGACTCTGGAAAGACTAAGGAGCCATTGAAATTTATCAAGTCCTTCAATAAATATTTGGCACATTCCACTTAGGCATCTATACATGGGCAGCAGTTGACCCATTAGCATTTGACTGCTGGATGTCCCATTATCATAGTGCCCTTCAAATTTTGGATTCATCTCCTCCTAACTTAGAGGGGCAGCGAAGTAGTTGCCCTAGGGACAGAGTGCTGAACCTAGAATCAGGGAGACCTGAGTGTTCAAATCCAGCCTCAAAACATACAGTAACTGTAGACGACTGACACTGGGCAGGTTCCTTAACCTCTGTATGCCTTAGTCTCCCCATTTCTAAAATGGGGCCAGGTCTGTTGGGAAGATCAAGGGAGATAATGTTTCTACAGCTCTTAGCACATAGTTAGCTCTACATAAATAATAGTTAATGTTATTTTATTATTTCCCCTTTCCTAGCTACTTCCCATAATCCAGTGGAATACAGTTCAATGTTAAAAGGATTAGACAGACACTAGGCACTGGGTAGTAATCCTAATTCCAAAGTCTAAAGGTGGCATACGAGGCTCCTCAGATCACCCAGTTGACCCTTTGACTTTTAGCCTTCACACATGACCTTGTTCTGCATGGGGACTTAAAAGTTTGAGTGTCCTGTCATGTAGAGGAGCCACAAGGTGAACTTAAGGTCAAGGTCTGGGTCTGAACAATGACTATGTCTGCTTAAAACCTCACAGGCATGTAGGCTGTGAGACCACAAGGCTGAGCCCTGAGTCAGAGAGAAACAATGAGAGAGGCTACTTGAGATTGTGAGACTGGGAGAGAAAGAATCCAGCTTGAAAGCAGAGTTTTGAGGGGTTAAGAGAGGGGGAATTTCTAGTGAAAATAAAAGCCATTTGCATTCCTTCCATTCCTTGTGTCCAAAGACCCAAGACAAAGAAAGGGTGGTCCTAGTAAGACAGCTATTTTAAGGGAAAGAAAAGTACTCCTTTCTAAAGCACTGATAAGGAAACCATACTATTTGCTTCTTTTCTTTTTTAAACTCTTACCTTCTGTCTTAGAATCAATACAAATATCAGTTTTAAGACAGAAAAGTGGTAAAGTCTAGGTAATTGGAGTTAAGTGACTTGCCCAAGGTCACCCAACTGGAAAGTGTCTAAGGCCATATTTGAATCCAGGTTTTCCCATTTCCAAGCCTAGTTCTCTATCCTCTGAGCCCGTATAGCCCAG
Organism: Gracilinanus agilis; assembly: GCF_016433145.1. Lineage (NCBI taxonomy): Eukaryota > Metazoa > Chordata > Mammalia > Didelphimorphia > Didelphidae > Gracilinanus > Gracilinanus agilis. The sequence goes on from NC_058131.1 coordinate 83,530,696, forward strand.
GCTATAAGTTCTACAAAAGTATTTTATGATGCTTGATATAAAAAGTGATTCCAGGGGGCAGCTGGGTAGCTCAGTGGATTGAGAGTCAGGCCTAGAGACGGGAGGTCTTAGGTTCAAATCCGGCCTCAGACACTTCCCAGCTGTGTGACCCTGGGCAAGTCACTTGACCCCCATTGCCTACCCTTACCAATCTTCCACCTATAAGTCAATACACAGAAGTTAAGGGTTTAAAAAAAAATTTAAAAAAAAAAGTGATTCCACCCCAGAAGTTCTTATTCTGAAGTGCAGTATTTCTAAATCACAGGTAAAAATTAAATTATAATTTAATTAAAGGTAAATAAATTACAGTTAAAAATGGGCTTTTGTCAACCAATCTTGGAAGAGATTCACCACTTATTTTGATATCTCTATGGGGAAAATTCCTTATTCCAAACAACTGATTTATAAATTAATTTTTGGTACAACTCACTCACAGATTGGAAGCTGCTGCTTTTACTGCCATATCTTGTTTGTTTTCATTTTAGGTGCCTTTGATTTAGCTCCTCTACTAGACTACAAGCTCTTTGAGAGCAAGGACTATATGTCTGGTGAAAATCTTCCTTCCTTTATGGTACCTAGGATAGGGACTTAACCCAGAGAAACATCCTATCAGTTGAGAGGCATTTCATAAATACCTGACTCATCCCAGGCACTGTGCTAGGCACTGATGATGGGAAAACAAAGCGGAACCATTCCTACTCTCAAAGAGTTTACATTCTTTGGGAAAGGAAGTGAATAATTTACATAAACAAGTAGATGCAAAATTAAAAACAAAGCTATGGTGGTTGGAGATAAGGAGAATCACTAGCAGCTGAAGGAACCAAAAAAGATTTCAAGAAGATACTTGGTGCCACATGTCTTGAAAGAAACTTTGGTTCTAGAGCCAGAGTGGAGGAGAAAAATACATTCCTAGCATAAAGGACACTCAGCACAAAGACAGAAAATGAACTCTTATATTCAATGGAAAAGTAAGAAAATGGGATCATAGTATGCAGGAAAGGGAATGATAAGGGTATGATAAGTCTACAAAGATAGTATGAGACCAGATTATAAATGACTGTGTATAGGTTAAGGTGAAGAGTCAAAACATAGATCATAGAACTCCGAGATCACAGTTTGTGACCTCTATTATGAAGAAACCTCAGTCTTTAACCTAAGTTTGTCCAAGACTCTGATGGGTTGGTCATAGCTCTCTCCCTCCAACAACCCAACAACATGCTTGTTATTCTTCATTATGAAGAGTAATTTAACTGCATACTTTCTTGGGTTCAGAAGTAGAAATATAACTCTTGCATTTATAGGATCAAAATCAAGGAGAAAATAGTCATATAGACTGCCTTCTCTCTGACAGAACATAATCTAGTTTGAGCCTAGTCCTTTTAATATCTAGATGAATCTAGCAAAAGGACTGGGTTGTAGAGATACAGAGTTGGAGAAAGCAAATGTAAAAAAAATTCTCTCTAGCTCCCTCAAGGATGGATTGGGGGGCGAGGGAGAACATGAGAAAAAATATCATTTAGGAAATTATTGCAAAAGTCTAGGTAAGAGGTGATGGATAAAGACTTGAACTTGAATAAAGGCTGTGTAAATGGAGAGAGATGGACTGATGATGCAAGAGATGCCATGGAAGTTGAAATGACCAAGGTTTCTCAATTGACTGTATATATTAGATGAGTAAGAGCAAAGAATCAAGGAAATAGAGGCAATATTTTTGAATGACAGATCAATTTGCAAGCAGATCTGATCATAGTAGAGACAGTATAATATCATGGAAAGAGTTGTGGAGACAACAGAACTGGGTTTAAATCCTGGCCCCGCTACTCCCTATCTATATCATCTGGGGCAATTTGTTTAATCTCTGGTTTAAATTCATTCATCTATAAAATGAGGGTGGGAGGAGAAAAGGAAGGTTGGAGTAGATGAGCCTGAAAGGTTCTCTCTTTCTTGAGATCTTTAGCTTCTATGACTAATACAGGAGGTGGGGAGTTTTTGGTTTCAGTCATTTCCGACTCTTCATGACCCCATTTGGGGTTTTCTTGGCAAAGATATCAATGTGGTTTGCCATGTCCTTCTCCAGCTCATTTTACAGATGAGGAACTGAGGCAAGCAGGGTTATGTAACTTGCCAGGGGTCACACAGCTAGAAAGTGTCTGAGGCCAGATAATAACACAGAAAATGAGTCTTCTTGATTCCAAGCCCAGGGCCCTATCCACTACACTACACTACCTGGCTGGGTTTGATGAGGAGCTAATGAAGGCTAAGATGACAATGCCCTGATTAAGCATTAAGCTGTGAAATTATAGATGAGAGGAGTGATGATGGACAGAGATATTGTATAAAGAAGAGCCACATTTGGCAGAGAAATACACATATTCAGTAGAACAGACTTAGAGGATGACTGAGCTTTCCCACTGGAAAAGTGACTGAAATTGAAGAATCCTATGAAGGATAGAGCCAAGTAAAATCATGGTTTCAGTTGAAGTTTTCCCATAATTTTTAAAAATAGAATGTTCAGTTCTGCCTCAGTTCCACTCACCCATCCCTCTGCCTTCACTATCATCTGTCAGCATCAGATTTTTCACTTGAATCTACCCAATTCCACTAGCTGAAACTTGTTAGAGGTTTTTGTGAATATGATAGCCCCTCTGAGGATGTGAATTCCACAAGGATAGGAACTGTCTTTTCTAAACTCTGAATCTTGTCTAGTACCTAATGTCATTTCTCAGCACTAAATAAATCTTTTCTAAATTCAACTATTTCTCATGGATTTTGATAGTCAGGAAGAAATAGCCATTATTGCTAGAAAACAAACTTGGTCATGGTTTCCTAACTATGACTCCGAAAGAACCCAGATTTTCCTGCTTGTTCCTATGAAAATCCTATTGGTTTCAAAGTTCTCTAAATGACTGTAAATCATGTTGGACCATATTAGTTAGTTAGTGTGGAATAACTGGTGGATTTGGAGACAAAGAGACTTGGGTTTGAATCCTGTCCTAGCTATTAGCAAGCTCTGTGAACTTAAGCAAATAATTTACTTTCTTTGAGCTTTAGTTCCTCATCTTTAGAATGAAAGAAATAAGATCTAGAGTCGCTGTTTCATGAGATTGGTGTGAGGTTCACATGAGATAATTAATAATAATAATAATAATAATAATAACTAGGGACTTTCCTTTGCTTCTTTTTGTATCCCCATGCTTATCACAGTGCCTGGCACATAGTAGGTGCTTAATTAATGTTTATTGAATGATCAATTAGCTAGCATTTATATAACACACAGTAACAGCAATAATGTATTGTGTCAATTGTGAATAACTTAACTATTATGAGCAATGGAAAAATCTAAGACAGTTCTAAGAGATTCAAGATGAAAAAAAGTTATCCACCACCATTCTTCTAGGAACTGATGGATCTGAAAGCAGCTTAAAACATACCATTTTTTACTTTGTCTCCTTCAGGTTTTTTTTTCTTCTATGTGATGTGTGTCTTTTTTCACAATATAATGAACATTGAAATATGTGCTACATGATAGCACATGAGTAACCTATTTCATATTGCCTACCATCTTGGGGAGTTGGGAAGAGGAAAGAGAGAGAGAACCTGGATTACAGAATGCAAGAAAATTATTATTAAAAAGTGTGTCAACATGTAATTTGGAAAAATAAGTAATTATTAAGAAATAATAAGGAACAGACCTGACTATGCTGGCTTCCCTAGTTTCCTTCAAACCTCAGCTCAAATTTCATGTTTTGTAGGCATGTGCATCTCCCTTCACCTCCCTCCACTACTGTGAATACTGCCCCAGAGACTACCTTCCTTTTACACACACACACACACACACAGTCTCCATCTATCATCTATCTATCTCTTTATATTTTGTATGTACATAGTCTTTGTACATTGGCTCCCTCATTTAAAATGTGAGCTCTTTTGGGGGCAGCAGGGTGGCTCAGTGGACTGAAAGTCAGACTCAGAGACAGGAGGTCCTGGGTTCAAATGTGGCCTCAGATACTTCCTAGCTGTGTGACCCTGGGCAAGTCACTTAACCCCCATTGCCTAGCCCTTACCACTTTTCTGCCTTGGAACCAATATTGATTCTAAAACAGAAGGTAAGAGTTTTAAAAGAAAAATGTGAGCTCTTTGAAAGGGCCATGTTTTTGTATTTCCTTATATCCCTACTGCTTAGAGTTGATCAATAAACATTTGTTAAATATAAATACCTACTATGATTTAATATACTATTAAATATAGATGTCTACTATTTGCCGAGCACTGTGCTAAACACTGGAGATAAAAAGAAAAAGAATTTTAAATCCCTCTTTTCAAGGAGCTCACAATCTAATGGAAGATTCAACATGTGAACAACTTTGTACAAACAAGATATATAGAGAATAAATTAGGGATAGTCTCAGAAAGAAGGCACTAGCATTAAAGAGAGACTGGGAAAGGCTTCTTGGAAAAGGTAAGATCTTAGCTGGGGCCTGCAGGAAGTCAGAGAAGCCCAGACATGGAAAAAAGTAGGAGGAACATTCCAGGAATGGGAGAGAGCCAGTGAAAATTCTGATAATCAAGAAATGAGTGTTCTGTGCAAGGAATAGCCAGGAGGCCAGTGTAGAGTTGGGGGCAGGGACAAGGTATAAGGAGGCTGAAAAGGAAATAGAGGGTTTGGTATTGAAAGGTTTTGAATGGCAATTTGACATTGAAAGTAATAGAAGCCATTGGAGTTTATTGACCAGGAGAGTAACATAGTCAGACCTGTGCTTCAAGAAAATCAATCTGTCAGCTGAGTGAAGGACAGACAGAAGGTGGGGAGATACTTGGAACTAGGGGGCCAACCTTAACACAGTGCCTGGTACATTGTTGATTGGCTGACAGGTTAGAGAAGGGGACCAATCAGAATAGAAGAAATTTAATGTCAATTCAAAGGATGCATAGCAGAGGCCCCCAAGCTCCATTTTGTGAATGAGAGTTATTTTCCAAGACTCGAAAGCCTTGAGGTATGACTGGAAGGGTGGGACTAATAATCCCTCTTTAGGGAAGCTGGAAAACTAAGAAGTGGGGACATAAAAGGGAGCCTCTTGTGGCTGGGGCAATGGCCTTGAAGCCTTACCAGGTAAAGCATTGACATGACCCTCTCAGACATAAAGACAAATTAAATGAAGGTATGCCTAGTTCTACCTGTCTTTAAGATGGCTTCTTTTTCATGGGAAAGCACTCATAGGTTATATACTGTCCATAGAAAGGAGCTCTCTCAGCATAGCCTCTTGTGGACAAGAACAGTTTCTTCTTCATGAAATTTTTGGCAAAACAGCATCTACTTATCCAGTTTCAACAGCGAAACCAAATTATTAAAGATAAACATTCCGTGCGAACAAACCTTTGAGATATTGGCTTGAACCCAATGCTTTCTGGAATTCGACCGGGCCATTTTAGAGTCTATTAAGTTGCTCTACAAATTGGTGGGGTGTTATTCCATGTGGGGGTCAATGAGATGAATGCTCCCGGGGAGTTTGGGCTGAAGCTAGAATGGTTTCAATTCTTGATTGCACAAGAGCAGAATATTTTTGAGGTTATGGAGCTCTCCCTTTCCCATAGCTATTGTTCTTGGGCAATCTGAATGGTCTCATTAATAGGCCAGTGTTCATAAACTGTCCTCATTTCCCCCAGCTGAAAGCAATCTGTCTCCTTTAAAATCCTATTGTGTTTTGTACCTCCTGTGCAACAGATATCTGTGGCCAAGACTGCACTCCTTTAATGGACTATAAACTGTATGAAGACACACACTGTGTCTGATTCAGTGCCTTGCATGAGGTGAGGGTTCAGTAAATATTTTTGAATATGTGACATGGCATGCTGTAAAATCAAAGTCACCTAGGAATTCAATCAGTCCATTAAAAAATATATTAAATTTTTAAAGATAATTCAAACCATTCAAACAGTAGATTACCATTGAGTAAATAAGAATTCTTTCAGGGGTCCTTTTATAGACAAAGTAGCTACTTAATTGTTTTCGTATTAACTGGTTTAGCATCTCATAGATGGGATATTGTACACTAAAATTATATGCACAAAGGGTGGGAAAAGACAGGTGGCACAGTGGATTGAGAGCCAGACCTAGAAATGGGAGTTACTGGGTTCAGCTCTGGCCTCAGTTAAGTCCTAGTTGTATGACCCTGGACGTGTGACTTAACCCCAATTGCTTAGTCTTATGGCTCTTCTGCCTTGGAACCTATGTCATTTCCAAGACAGAAGGTAAGGATTAAAAAACAAAAAGACTCTAGGGTAAGGATGATGGTGGCTGGGCTTGAGATGTGGCTTCTTTCTACAAAAGTGGCTATAGCATCTTCCTAAAGCGGGAGATCAGCAGGAGCAGCAAACATTGCAGTGTCCGTTTTATGGCAATTGAAGAGAGAAACCTTTGTGGGTGTTTTGTGGTGTAAGGTCAGAGAATATGGTCTAAGCCAGCGGTTCCCAAACTTTTTTGGCCTACCGCCCCCTTTCCAGAAAAAGTATTACTTAACCCCTTGGAAATTAATTTTTTTAATTTTAATAGCAATTACTAGGAAAGATAAATGCACCTGTGGCCATCACCATCCCCCTGGATCGCTGCAGCACCCACCAGGGAGCAGTGGCGCCCACTTTGCGAATCACTGGTCTAAACATTATAGGTTTGGTTAAGGTATGCAGACCTCTGATCTCTAGAATAAAGATCCCTGGTAGAGGGAACTGGAATGGTCAGGTATTGCTGGAAATGGTTATTCCTTAGATCAATAAAAGAAAACAGTAAAAGTTATTTTAACCAAATAATATTTTTAAAGACAAGAAAAGGAAGAAAAAAATCAGTACAACTGATTGGAAACATTAAAAAATCTAAAAATATGTGCAGTTTGCAACAATTGTGGACCTCCCATCTTTGCAAAGGAGTTGGAGTGATTTTCCATTTTTTCTTTCAAGACTTGCTTCTTTGTACTTTTGTAATATCCCCTTTATATTTTTAGTTGTCTTTTTTGTTTACATTATTGATATTCATTTACATTTAAAGTCATTATGTAGATTATTTTCTTGACTGCAATTTCAGGTGAATTTTCTGGGAATTAATTATAACAAAGTACATGAATTATCTCACTTATCACTCAATGAAAGAAAGCATGCTGTTTTTTCACTCTGTATCAGTTCATGTAAATCTTTCCATGGTTTTCTGTATCCATCACATATATCGTTTCATATAGCATGGAAATATTCCATTACATTTATGTATAAAATGTATGAACATCTACTTTGTTTCCAATTGTTTGCCATCACAAAAATCTCTGCTACAAAAAATTTTGGTATATAGGGTGAACTGGCATAAGCCTAATAATGGAATCTTTGAGGCAGAAGATATGGATATTTTAATTGCTTTATTTGCATAATACTAAATTGTTTTCCTAAATGGCTGTACTAATTCATAGCTCTGCCAGTAATGTACTAATGTGTCTATTTTCTTACACCCACTCTACCACATGATACCTTTTATCATCATTACCAATTTGCAGAGTGTGAAGTGAAACCTCAGGGTTGTTTTTTATTTCTATTTATTTTATTATTAGTGATTTGAAACACTTTCATATGATTGTCAATACTTTGCAATTCTTCTTTGGAAAATGATATCCTTTGACAACAAATCTATTAGAGAATGTTATTATGTGTATGTGTATATATCCTTTGTAAATTCTTCATTTTGAAGAAGACCATCAACATCATGGGATGATATCCTGACTTGCTCATAAACTGGATTTAAGAGAAGCAGAGTTACACAGTCATCAGCTTCACTCTCTCATCTAGTCATTGAAGTCCAATAGTCTTAAGACAAAAGTCAGGGCAGCTGGTGATGGTCCAGGATGTAGTGGATGACCTTGGTGTCTTTGATATCTGATCAAGCTCTAGGCACTCCACAGTGTCTGAGTAAGCCATCTTCATAGCTTTTGGAACAAATTGCTCTCATTCTCCCATTCTTCTGGGGAAAAGTCTTCACATTTCATATTTAATAACTGTCTCCAACCCTTGTTTGATTAAGAATATGTTTTCTACCTACAGCCTTGAAAATCATATGATGTGATTCTCTTATAATTCTTTTGTATTTTGTATTTTTTACAAGGTTTATTTATGCCCCAATGAAAAAAAAATCCATATTACCTTCATGGATAAACATCATCCATGATGCCTTTTATTCCTTCTTTTTGCCAGCACCAATGTTTGCCTTTGCAGTATCCCTGACTTTCTTCATTCTGTTCTTCCATTCCTTTCTCTGCTTTCTTGATGTCTTTTTCTTCTTACATAGGCTTTGTCTTGCAAGTCTGTGCTTTGGTTCATTTTTCTTTACATAGTCAAGGGAATCATAAATCATGCCAAAGCCCATTGTCTTGGCAACACCAAAATGGGTTCTGAATCCAAAGACAAAAATGACATCTGGAGTTGTTTTGTACATCTTGGTCAGTCTTTCTCAAATTTCAGTCTTAAGCATTGTGGCCTTTCCAGGATGAAGAACATCTATGACTATCTGTTTATGCTGAAGAAGTCTATTTGTCATAAACTTCCTGGTTCTGATAGTTACAGAGTCATTCACTCTTGGAGTACAGTTCTTAGCCAGTTTCAAAATTGGAGCACAGAAGAGGCCTCCAGGAGACAGGGCGAGAGGAAAGTCAAGAGCCAAGCCAAAGGTGGGGCATACACAAAATGGATGGCATCCAGACCATAGGAAGACTCACCATGGCGGCCTATGATTTTTAATAGTTTCAATCATGAACCCATGAAATATGGTAGAAGGTGCTGGTCTGTGCCTAATTTCTGCCAGACTACTTTCCATTCTTCCCCAGTAGTTTTTATCAAATATGGAGTTCTTGCCAAAGTAATTCATATTTTGTTATTTCTAGAACATTGGATTATTTGGTTCCATTGTTTCTGATTCTCTCGACTAGTCAGTTCTTCAATCCACCTATTTTTTAAACTAGCTGCTTTATAATATAGTTTGAGCCCTGGAAGTGCTACTACCCCTTTGTAATATTACCTATTTTCATCTTTTCCTTTATATCCTAGATCTTTTATTTTTCCAAATGAATTTTTATATTATTTTATTGTGTTCTATCCCTCCATTTTTTTAGTTATCCTCTAGATAATTTGATTGGTGTTATTAAATTTGGTAGAATTGCTTATGTAGGAAAGCAAAGATTTACCCTTCTTCCATGGTATATATCATGGTTAGGCACATTCCATATAATTTTCTCTATTTTTAAAAGATCTTTCTACTTTCTGATTTTTTGATACCTGAAAGCAATGATTGGTCATATGTAACCTATGACTCGTGCCTGTAGATTAATTGCATAGGAAGGGAGAAGTATAATGGAGAATATCAGTAACAAGCTTGGTGTATACATAGGTTAGAGGTTTAAATTTCTGTTTTCCCCCTTACCTGAGTGCTTAGCACATTGAAATGAGAACCTTGTGGTTTTAATTTTAATACTAATAACTAGCACTTATATAGAACTTTAAGATTTGTGAAGTGCTTTATAAACATTATTTTACTTGATTCTCACAACTACCCTAAAGTAGATGCTATTATTATCTCATTTTATAGATGAGGAAACTGAGACATGCAGAGGTTAAGTGACTTGCCCAAGGACACAAGTTAATAAGCATCTAGGCCAATTTTTAACTCAGGTCTTTCCAACTTTAACTTCTAGCCATTATGCCATCTAGCTAGTTATCAATAACTCTTACAAGATCCTCAATAGTAAAGATAGATGAACTCTCATGCACCTTGGGACTAATGAAGTCATTGGTAAACAGTACTGTAGTGACTTAGCTGAGACATATCATTATAGTCCCAACCTCAAAACAAAGGGTAGAGTAGTTGAAAGGACCAAGTCATGCCCTCTAGTCACATACCAAGTTATGTCCATTGGGTGTCCTATGGGAGGAGAAAGGTGTATGTCTCAAAAGAGTGGTCATTCTCCCCTGCAGGATGAAATTCAGTGGTGAAAAGGAGAAGACTGAAAACTCCTCTCTAATCCTCCAAAACTTGCCAGATAGACGAAGCTACTCATTACAGTTTAAAAAAAAAACACAATTTATAATAGATTAATTCATCAAAATCCTCAAAAGCTGGGGTCTTCTGGTTAAGATGGCAGCAGAGTAAGGAGAAGCTGCTTGATCTCTCCTGACCGAAGCATACAGGACTCCTCAAGGGGAAATAAAAACGAGTCCAGAGGAACAAAGGAACCCCACAACAGGGGGCAGCATTGAAGGTACGCAGAATGGGGCATTTCCACGCTATAAAGGGGTGAAACAGCTCTCACTAAAACGCGAGAGGAAGAAGCACCTCCCCCACCCCCCCACCGCACACCTCACACAACGCCAACGCACAAGTGGGAAAACAGAACTGGGGCAACCAGATAATCACTGGCAGCCCCGGAGCTTGTACCTGTGTGCAGCAAGACGAGGGACCCCAGGAGGCTGGGGTGCTCAGGGACTTTCCCCCAGCGTCCACGTGGGTGAAGGCACCGCCTAGGGCCGGGACAAAGGCCCCTAAAACTCAGCCTTTCCCAAGCACTGAAGGCATCGCCTCAGGTGCGAATAAAAATCTCCAGCCCACGGACTTTCACTGCCTTCTTAGGGGGTGAAGGCAGGGCCCTAAGAGCATCTGTGCAGGCAAAGGCAGTGCCCTAGGCTTGAATAACGATCTCCAGCCCAGGCTTGGACCTCCAGGGAGGACCCGGTGCAGACCAGAGCGCGGCAGTGGAAGCAGCCCCAAAGACTGCTGAAGGAACCTCGGGCAGAGGGGCAGACCGGGAACTACCAGGAGGCCTGACCCCGAGGACAAGGAGACCGGAGCCCCCCGGAGCTTGCAAGGCCCAGGCAGACCCTGTGTGCAAAGACAAAGCTGAAAAGGGGCGGGGCCAACAATGGCCAGCAATAAGGAAGTCCAGAAGAAAAAGACTATCAAGAGAAACTCTGGAACACTGGACAACTTCTACACAGAGAAAATCCAGAAAACAGAGGAGGGAAAACAAAAATCCAAACCTCCCCAAAAAAATGAAAGCTGGTCACAAGCTATGGAAGAGTTTAAAAATGAAATGCTGAGGAAGATGGAAGAAATCTGGCAAGAAAATAACAGTTTAAAAGGCAGAATTTCGCAATTGGAAAGTGAGACAAGACAACTGAAGACCAAAAATGACCAGATTGAAAAAGAAAACCAAAAAATTATAGCCGAAAAACAAAACATTATAGCTGAAAACCAAAACATTAAATACTATTGTGCTAAAAGGAATAATAAACTGGAGGAATTCCATGCAAATTGGAGAGACCTCCAGGAAATGATGCAGAGCGAAAGGAGCAGAGCCAGAAGAACATTGTACACAGAGACTGATATACTGTGGTAAAATAGAATGTAATGGACTTCTGTACCAGCAGCACTGCAATGACACAGGACAGCTCTGAGGGATTTATGGTAAAGATGCTACCCACATTCAGAGGAAGGACTGCAGGAGAGGAAACATATAAGATAAAACAATTGCTTGAATGCATGGGCTGAGGAGGACATGAATGGGAAATAGACCCTGAACAAGGACACATGTTACAACCAGTGGAAATGTGCGTTGGCCATGGGTGGAGGGAGAGCGGGGGGGGTGAAGGGGAAAGTAGGGGCATAAAGTATGTAAACAGATTAAAAACGAATATTAATTTTAAAAAATGGAGAAAAAAGAATAAAAAAAAATCCTCAAAAGCTGGATTAGTTAAATTATATGTTTACATGTGTCCAATCAAAATAATAGGAAGCTTTCTGTCACTGAGTGACCAGTGAGATAATTCATGCACTTTCTATTCATTCCCAGAAACCTCATCTGAAATTGCAATGTCAAAAAAGGAATCATTTCACCTACCAAACAACTTTGGTTAAGTACAAGTTTGCAGTTATCATTTTTTGCCACCAGATGGTGCATGTACACTGGTTAAAAAGCATATTCGCTGTCTATTTAGTGCCATAAAGAACTTCAGGGGCCACCTAAGTCCTATCATCTCATTTTATGGAGGAGGGACTGAGGTCCAGGGGGGTTAAGCAATTTGACAGTCACCCAGGTAGTAAATGTCAGAGGCAGAATTTGAACCTAGTTCCTCTGATTTCAAACTCTTTCCACTATACTATGATGCATCCCATTGTACTAAGCGATCACAGAACCTCAGAGATCATAGAATTATAAGTTTAGACTATGTAAGATTTATATTAATATCAATAACACCAAGTGTTATATTTTAAAGTTTATTATTAATCACTTGAAATAGAAGAAATAAAAGAACAAAAATATAAAGCTTAAGTAAAACCATGTGGGTAAAATTCTCCTGCCTGGCTCTTACCCAACCTCCACAACTGCCTTACCAGGAAAAGAGAGAGCAAGGGGCGGGGTTACATAAAATATATCCTTCCTACATTAGCATGTAACATGAGAATGAAAATGGGAAGCTGGGAAAGAGAGTTCTGGGGAGAAAATTCTAATTACACAACTAGAAGGGACCTTAGAAGTCATCTATTCAAAACCACTTATTTTACAGATGGGGAGATGGGAGCCCAGTGGGCTAAGGATTTGCTCAGAGTCACACAGGTATATTAAGTGAGGGTCCTGGGGCTCAAGCCCAGATCTCTAGATATTTAGATCTCTCAACTCTTGTCTCTAAATTTGGAATTTTAAGCCCCCTTAGAGGTGATAAGGGAGATATTACAGGAAAGAAGTGACCTTCCCAGAGCCTTCTGAAGCCCAGAATGTAGATGGCCAACTATCCTTACAAGGCAAATCCTGCCTACGTATGGCTGATGTCCTTCAGCTATTTTTGGAAAAGGAGAAATTAACAAACAAGCAACTGTGAAAAATTAAAGAATGAAGAAGGTGATTCTTAGATACTATTGGAGTATCATTAGGAAAATACAGTTAGGAAGAGTGAGGATAGCCTCAAGTTTACATAGAAAAAGGTGAGCTTGTTTCTACTTCAAATTATCCCTGTTTCATTTACTAGATGAACCAGGGAAGAAATAGATGAGAGAACTTGTCTCAGTAGGTAGAACAGGCTTTGGCACTAAGTGAGTTGCCTTTTGCTCCCAGATTAGTTTAAATCTAAATTAGAAGATAAACTCTATGTAACAAACACTGCAAAGCCCTTGATGAAATAACAAAGAGTGCTTATTTCCTTCTGCATCCCCATTTGTCCTCTATTTTTCCTCTCATTCACAACTCAACTACTTTCAGTCTGGCTTCCAACTTCATTATCTAATTGAAACCGTTCTCAATCAATCAATAAACAAACATTTAAGTACCTTCTAAGTGGTAGGCACAGTGCTAAGTTCTGGGGATGCAAAAAGAAATGAAATGTAGTCCTTGCCCTCAAGAAGCTTACATTTTAATGGGAAGGCCAACATGCAAACAAATATATATAAAAAGAAATCTACACACAGAATAAATAGGAAATAATTAACAGAGAGGTGCTAAAAATAAGAGGGTTTGGAGAAGCCTTCCGGTAAATGTGGTATTTTATCTGGGGCTTAAAAGAAGTTGCCATTAGCTTCTGAATTCATAAATCAGTGGTTTTTGCTCAATTCTTATCCTTCTTGACCTTTCTGTATCATCTGAAACTACTCATTGATTACTCTTTTCCTAACTACCTTTTTTCTGCCAAAGGCATCACCTAAAAGTCTCATTATTAGAGTCATCTTCCACTCTTTCCTCTCTTCAACACCATATCCTTCCCCTTGTTCTACCCCAAAGTTAGTTGCCAAGCAAGTCTTGTTGATGCTACCCCTCCAATATCTTTCATACTCATCACCTTTTCTCCACCTATATAGCCATGATCCCAATTCAAGTATCATCATCTCTTGCCTTGGCTATTTCGGTGGCCAGATAATTCATGTCCTGACATCAAATTTCACTCCTTTCCTATCTATCTTCCACCCAGCTACCACATAGGACTTTATTTAAATTCTAGCACCTTTCTACCAGCATCTGGGATAAAAAATAATATTTACTCTCTCATTTGATATTTAAAACTCTTTACAATGTAGCTCCATTCTCTCTTGGAGGAGGCAAGTAGATGGTTCAGTAGATAAAGTGCTAGACCTGGAGTCAGGAAGACATGAATTCAAATCCAGCCTCAGACTCTTCCTAGCCGTGTGACCCTAGACACTTAAGTCACTTAATCTCTCTTTGCCTTAGTCTGCAGAAGAAGGAAATGGCAAACCTATCTGGTATCCTTGCCAGAAAAAAAAACATGGAGAGTAATAGCATGCTATGGTCTATCGGGTCACAAAGAATTGGATGTGAGCATCTTTTTAGACCTCATTAAATATTGCTATAAGGTACAGTCAAGTCAGCCTACTTCCTATTCCTCATACATGAAATTCCATGTCCTTTCTCTTTCCCTTTGTGTAGGCTGTCCCTCATGCCTGAAATCCATTTCCTCTTAACCTCTGCCTCTTAGAATTCCTATTTGCCTTCAAAACTCAGCTTAAGTTCCAACTCTTAAATAAAAGCTTTCCTGATCCCCACCCCAAAAGCTACTGCAAACCCAGTTCTGGAATTACTTTGTGTTGATTTGTATTTCTTTTATATCTACTTACACATGTTCGTTTTGTTTGGATTGATAGATTGTAAGCTTCATGAAAGGAGGAACTGTTCCATATTTGTTTTTATATCTCCAGGACCTCAAAAGGCAACAGTTGATCAACTGTCAGTCAACAGACATCTATTAAGCAATTACTATATGCCAGACATTTTACTATAGGTTGGGGACCAAAAAAAAAAAAGACAAAAGTATTACCCCTGTGCATCTGCTCATGGGAAAAACAGCATGCAAGCAGTTATATAGAAGATACATGAAGTGGAAATGGGAAGTAATTTCAGAAGGAACACACTGGCAAAGGTGGGTGGGAAAGCTTTCTTGCAGGAGGTGGAATTTAAGCAGGGTTTTAAAGGAAGTCAAGGCAGTCAGGAGGTCAAGGAGAAGAAGGAGGGCATTCTAGAGATAGGGGAAAGCGTGTGATAGGGCATAGGAGTCAGGCAATGGAGTTTCCTGTTCAAGAAGAAGCAAGAAGGACATTGCCATTGGATTGTAGAATAATTCGAGGGGGATACAGTTCAAGAAGAATGGAAAGCACGCAAAGGCTTAGCGTAGGTATATTATATGAAATGTTCTTGGTTAAATCAGCATGTTCATAAATGTTCATGTCTAAGCAGATACAAAGTGTAAAAAACTCAATGACATTTAATGGTTTTCGGAAAGAACATCTGACTTGTTGGTTCTGACTTTCCAATCCTCTTATTCCCCCAAAGAATTGGAATGTTATCTATCTAAAAGGATATGAAATCTTCAGATACATATTCAAGTAATAGAAGTTTCCAAGTCTGTAAATCAGGGAATGTGTAGATGTTTAAGATGGAAACCTCAGTATTAGAATGAGCATTTCCTTTTATAAATATAAAAAGGAGTAGTTCTAGGATACTTATTATTGTAAATGTTTAAGAAGACCTGAGTTCAAATCCAACCTCAGACACTTACTAGCTTGTAACCCTGGACAAGTCACTTAACCTCTCTTTGGCTTAATCCACCGGAGAAGGAAACGGCAAATCACTCTAGAATCTTTGCCAAGAAAACTCCATGGACAAAATGGTCAAACCCAACTGAACAGCGGCAGCATAATAAACATATAGGTCAGTCATTGTAGGTGGTTTTCTTGTGATAGAGTGGTAGTTATGAAAAAAGGAATTCTTAGCAATCGGTGAAATGGGCTTCAATTGGGAGGTAGTTCCTTCTTCCTCATTGGAGGCCTTTGAGCCAAGGCTAAATGACTAGTCACTCATCAGGTATGTTGTAGAAGGGGTACATTCTTTGGGGATATGAGCTGTACATGATGGTGTTGGAAATCTCTTCCAGCACCAAAGTTCTGTGATTCTATAATGCCCTCAATGATCCTGGCAGTGAACCATCGTAATTAAAGCCCTGAAATTGGAACCAGATGTTCAAGTTTTAACTCTGATGCTCACAAGCTGATACTCATTCAAACATCATCTTATTATTCCTCACCTATAAACTTGGTTTAGCAATATTTTTATTGCTTATTTCATGCAGAAGCTCTTTGAAGACTATAAAGTTCAACATAAGTATGTGCTCTAATAATATTAATTACTGTTAGCTTATTCTAGTCCCTTCCTGGCTCTCTGAGAAGTTTCATTTAGACATGTTTAGGATTGGTCTTTTTGCAATTGCCCCAAACCACAATTCTATGACACTTTCCCCATAACTTTCATGGGGAGAAGAGAGAATTATTTACTATTTTAATCTAGTGTCTACATGAAGCCAGAGGAACACTAAAAGTGGCCACCATCTTGGGCTTCTTGTCTCTAAATGGAAGACAAGTTCAGGTATAGCTGTCTCCTTACTGGGACAAAATACTTAAAGCTGGTGAAAGTCCTACTGTACCCTCAAGACACAAGAAAAAATAGATAAAAAACTAAACCCTTCCTCCCCAACATATGTTATACACATACAGATATACACATGTGTATAAACATATATTCCTAAATACATATTTGCTTAAAATTGCAGTAAGATTTTTGGAATATCTTGTATGTGTATGTCTATATTTGTATACATGCATGCTATATATGTATATTTTATATCTATACATAATATAGATATATGTAGTATCCAGAATTTTAATAAATAAATAAAATGAGACCATTTCTTTGAATATAATATCATTTATTAATGGGGGTATGCAATCTATTGATAGAGGATAGTCCACTGGCATGCCTCCATCTGTGCCAAAAGAAGGCAAACAAGAAGTTGACAGTCTTTTATACAAAAGTGTGTCTTTTTCTGATTGGCCTGATAGCCGGTCCTTTGGACTTCCCCTGGCAGTCCCAATAAGTGGATATTTTAATGAGGAGGTGGACTTGGAGATCTCAACTGCACCGCTTAATTCTACAGCCTTACTTTAGCTAGGCAGATGTGGCTGATGCACCCTTCTCTAGCACTTAAAAAATGGCATTTTTGGTTATATGATAAAATAAAGAATAGAGGTCCCCACTCAGCCTTTTCTTTACAAGGTAGAGGTAGAGTCTCTGCCCAAGTAAATGTCTTGAGGCCTTGGAGATAATTGCCTTACTCTGTTATATCCTAGAGCAGTGATGGTGAACCTTTTAGAGACTGAATACCCAAACTGCACTCTCACACTGTATGTGAGCTGCCCCCTTACCCCAGACAGGGGAGAGAGGAATCACTCCCATTGAGCTGCTGGGCAGAGGGACAGATGATGTCAGAAAATGTCCTTAGGCATGGTAGAGAGGGTAGCTCCCTCCCGTACAAGTGCCATAGATTTACCAAAATGACCCTAGAGCAACTGCCTGACCTTCAGAGGTTGGAGTCTGAGGAAATGAATGGATTCAAATAGAAATATTGATGATAAATAATATAATCAGAAATTAATTTTCCTCACATATATGGATAAATACGTTTATATACACACACATATATATATGATATATAGAAAGAATCTTATAGAAATTTTTCTCAAAATTCATCAACCTTTGATCAACCTATTCTCCCTTTTGTCTCCATAATCTACAAAGTAAATAGGTTCTTCCTTAAAAGGTTTCAGTATTCTTAGCTGTAATATGATGGCTTTAATGACCTTGATGGGCCTCAGTTTCCCTACAAGTAAATTGAAAGGTCTAGAATTATTGAGCTATAAGGTCTTTTCCTTCTCTAAATTTATGAAAGAGTAGGGAAGGGAATAAACATTTATATAGTGCCTACTGCTTGCCAGGCATTGTGCTAAGCACTTTAAATAGTATCTCATTTTATCCTCACAACAACCCTGCCAGATAAGGGCCATTTTACAGAGGAGGGAGCTGAGGCAAACAAAGGTTAAATGACCTACCCTGCGTCAAAAAACTAGTAAGTGTCTGAGGCTATGTTTGAACTCAAGTCTTCATGACTCCAGCCTAGGAAAATGTAGAAACTATTTAGGTAAAAAAAGTAAGCAGATGGAGGGTAGTACTATATTAGTTGAGGTTGTTCTTTGTTTTTCAATTGGTTATCTTTCCAAATTACTTATGAGATGGGACTAATTCAAAGGGATGAATATAGGCATGTGTGGGGCAGAACAGAATTACGGAGGGGGAAGTCACAGAGTCTTGTGCACCAAGCATGTTGCTCTGATTATTCTGATCGTAAAGATTAGAAACCAGGAACATGTTTTTCCCTCTGTTTCTAGAAATGCCTGTGTATTACTCACTGGGTAATCTGAGCAGTCAGAATTGGACTAGAGTGTAATAAGTTGATTGACGATGTGGATGTCATAGTTAATAGCCTACAGCAGAGATTTGTGGAAGAAATTAAACTGAGATAGAGTGCAATCCCCCAAAGAGAGCTGAGAAGTAATACTGAAGGACAAAAGGGGTTTAAAAATAAGGGGAAGGAAGTAATGAAATGAGATTTGGTTTGGAAGAATGCCACTAATGCATTTGGAGAAAAATCAACAAAGCCCAGATACCAATGGAAAAACCTAGAGAGACAAGTTCTCTTTGCCAAAAGCAGCTCTGCAACGCTGCCAGGTAGAAAATTAGGTAGGAGGTTGCTGTGGGACCTGTCAGCCCAAAATATCAGCCATTTTGGGGTTGTGGTAAAGACTATCTGCTTCTATGGCACAGGAGAATAAAAACATTTCTTCCCACAACTGAGGAAACTGCACCTATAACATAATGAAAGACTGTTGGGATTTTCCTTGCTGTTGCACAAATTTGGTAGCACTGAAGGCTACTCATAGCCTCCTACATTTCCTGGGAACCTTAAACTCTGACGCATGTGCACAAAAACACACACAAAACATTCTTAATCGTAAATCTACATCTGAAAGGGGCCTCAAACTCAAAATTCTTCATTTACAAGTAAAGAAACTGAGATCCAAGGAAGTTAAGTAACTTGCCCATGGTCACGCCAGGAGTAAGAATCAGAAGCAAGAATTGAACACAGGTCCACTGATTTCAATCCAGTGCTCCTTTTCATTGTTCCAATGACTCTTCTCTTCCTGCAAGCCTCCAATTTACACCAGGATCTTATTCAAACAGTTTACTTTTAAATTGGTTGTTGGGCTCTTGGAATCCATTTCCCCAAAGAAACAATGGCATAAATGGTGGTTTTTTTGCTGTTGTTCAGTCATTTCAGTCATGTCTGGCTCCTCATGACCCCCTTTGGAATTTTCTGGGAAAGACATAGATTGGCTTGCTGTTACCTTTCCCCAGTTCATTTTACAAATGAGAAAACTAAGGCAAAGGGGGTGAAGTGACTTCTCCATGCTTACACAGTTATTGTTTGAGACCAGATTTTAATTCAGGTCTTCCTGATTCCCGACCTAACACTCTATCCACTGTACTCCTGCCTGCCTCATAAATGCTTGTTGGTCTCAGAAAAAAATACATTTAATTCAGAAGTTAGCTGAGCTCCAGAATAAATCACAACCTTAAGGCTTGAGTCCTGCTGAAACTTCTGAACAGCAAATAGCTTCCATCATAGATGCATATGAAACGTATACTTTTAGACACAAACAATATAAGAGTTTGTTTTTGTTAGACTATGCAGATTTGTTATTAGGATTGTGTTATTCTTTCCTTCCTTCCTTCCTTCCTTCTTTCCTTTCTCCCTTTCTTTCTTTCTTTCTTTCTTCTTTCCTTCCTTCCTTCCTTCCTTTTTTTCCAGTGGGAGAAAGGTAGAAGAGTGAGAAAACAATGCTTATTAATTGAAACAATATTTAAAGAGAGAAAGAGTCCTCAGGAAGTCCAGATTTGAATACAACCTCCAACTTTTAGTAGCCAAGTGACCACTGGGCAAACCTCTTTATTAAATTTTCTTAAGTTTCTCCTTCTTCTTGTATAAAATAGGGATAATTATACTGGTACTACTTACCCAAAAAGGTAACTATTCTAAAAAAAGGTATTTTGTAAAATGTCAACTTGTTTTTATTATTAAGTCAATATTATGTTATTTAAAATGTCAAGCTGTTGTTATTATTACTACAGGGGCAGAGGAGGACTCTGTCAGCAGTTTTGGGGTATCTGTCCAATATTTGTGAGTTGGAGCCTGACTAGAGTATAGTTTATGTTCATCTTCTAACACATTAAGTTTGTTTCTCCACGCTTAATGGGACAGCGAGGTGATACCGTAGATAGAGCACTGGATCTAGAGTCAGGAAGAGTGAGTTCAAATCTTGCCTCAGATATTTTCTAGCTGTGTAACCATGGGCAAGTCATTTAATCGGTTCCTTGCCTGTATAATAAGTTGGAGAAGAAAATGCTAAATCACTCCAGTATCTTTACCAAGAAAGTCTCAAATGGAATCAACTTTCTCTTACAGTGCTTGTTGACTATTAGTCTTGTGTCAGTATTTAGCCTTAGATCGAGTCTACTACCCACTTCAGTGGAACATGACTGAAAAACAACAGAACACAACCACATTTAATTTTGAGGAGCAGCTATGAAGCCATCTGTTTAATTGGTTGACAATTTATGATCTCTGAGGGTCCAGTGTGCTAGTAAACAAGGGATAAAAATTTCCTTTTCTTGGCTTTCCCATTTCAAGAGAAGCATAAGTCCTCACATGATGAGTGAAGGTCATTCCTAGAAGTTATATCTTTGAGATCCTTTGAGATGGAATCAGAATCCTGGCTACCTTCTTATTTCAGAGCTGGGGATTATGAAAACAGTGCACTAACAGGTAGCAGTATCTCTTCCTTAAACCCAGGTAGTCTCATTGGCCTTGGGGCAGTACAAAGGGGTAGAGGTCAGGTCACTTTTCATTGATTGGGGATGAAGAAGAGGTGCTAGAACATAGAACATTCTCTTCAGAAGGAGAAAAGAAGAAATAAAGAATAGGACCAAAGATAAAACTTTTAAGAAGTGAGACCATCTAAGAAACTGGAGATATAAGGAAGTAGGTGAAATAATCAAGCTGCTATGTATATATAGTACTGTCCTGAGGAGTATACAGAGTTTATAAAATATATATTATATATATATATAAAGTATATAAATACCATGCAACTATTAAGTGTCAGATGCAGGATTTGAATCCAGATTCTACTCCAATTCCACCATAAACTTATTATCCCTATGTGCTTTCCATATAGCAATACTAAGCTGGTGTACTCTCCCTGTTTGCCTATGGTTTCTTCTCTAACAAGAAGATAGTCTGAAGAAGTAAAATAAAGTCTCCTCCAACCTTCAATCTCTCACTCTTTCATTGTCTGCCCCTATTTTAACCCTATCTGAACCCTAGTTCTGTTTCTATTTCCCCAGGTTCCAACCCTAAAGAAAAATGCACATGCTATCTAATGTACATAAGACCCTAATAATCACACAAAGTATTTATGGGAGATAGCAATCTCCTCTAAATGGTTTTCCCCAGAGATGATACAAGTCTTTGAAATGAATAGTTTTAGTCTAGC
Source organism: Gracilinanus agilis (assembly GCF_016433145.1). Lineage (NCBI taxonomy): Eukaryota > Metazoa > Chordata > Mammalia > Didelphimorphia > Didelphidae > Gracilinanus > Gracilinanus agilis. Next base: position 83,552,252 of record NC_058131.1, read on the forward strand.
ATATTCAGATCTGGGTAATATTATCAGTTCTTCTGGTCTCCGCTTCCCTCCTCCCTCCTCCTGGTCCAGGACTATAAATTAGCTTGAGGTGCAGTTGACCACAATCATTAGTCAAGGAATTTGAGTAAGAGGAATTTCAAGCAATCAAACCCAGATATCAATGTCAAACATGAGATAACCTTCCAAATTGACTAGTCCCTGAGTTGATTGCAGGCTACATCCCCAAGGAAAAGATGAGCTGAGAGGCTGCAGATGTGGATACCTCTGACACAAAATGTCAACCTATTTAATCTTTCCTACAAGCCATTTCTGCCTCCTTCATGCTTTCTCTCTTCTGACTTTCCATCCTGAATGTAGCCTAGAAGTTAGCCTTCTAGGACCCTTCTTACCTTTCCACAAAGAATTTCTGTAAATGCTTTTCATCTCAATGTTAAAATTAGCTGGATGCTTCAAGCTGAAGTTCAATATTAGCTGGCAGGTATTGGTATTAGGCAGAAAGGAAGGAGATAAGTGCCTACTACATGCCAGGCACTGGACTAAGTACTTTACAAATACTATCTCATTTGATCCTCACAATATTCTTGGGAAGTAGCTGCTGTTATTATCCCCACTTTATACTTGAGGAAATAGGCAAACTGAGGTTAAATAACTTGCCCAGAGTCACATAGCTAGTAAGTGTGTGAATCTGGATTTGAGTTTAGACTTTCTTGACTCCATTAGATCTCTTAATGGCAAACCACCCTACTATATACTTGCCGAGAAAACCCCATGGATAGGTATGGTCCATGAGGTCACATAGCAGTCAATCAGGCATGATTGAATGACTGAACAACTACAGCTTGCTGACTCTGGGCCCAGTGCTCTAGCCACTGTGATACCTAGATGCCTCTGTCATCCATAAAAATGGGTATTCATTTCTTATCCAACCCTCCACAAACGTCAGCCTCAGCAGATACATGCATATAACATGCATGTACTTCCATAAACTCTACAGAGACTCTTCAGGCACATAAGGTGGCTCTGAGTCTTCAGTATTCTATTTTGATACCCTATCTATATGACTCCTTTGAATGAATCCTTATTCATTTTGTTTAGTCTACAGAAAGGAGCTGAGGGCCTCATTTCAGTCCAGAGGGGGAATTGGTTTCTCCAAACTTCAGGAAATTTGAGCTGAAACTTGGACTAGAGATGTCCTCCAGTCCATTTGCATAGTGAGCTTATGTTTAAATCCATTCCACCCCTCCCCAACTCCCATCAAAAATAATAATAATAATGAGCTCATAGCCTAAATGCATTGACTTAATTCCCATGAAGACTTGGCAGGGTCTAGTGGGGAGGAGTAATCTGCCATGGGAAGCAGTGGAAAGGGAATGTTAAGATAGCACATTCACTCCTGCTCCTGTGCCCCATACACAGACCAGGAAGACTTTACAAGCTTGGTCTTTTGTTAAAACCACAGAGCTGAGAATGAAGAAAGACCTATCCCCAGGATAATTCTTACTCAAAACTTGCAGGAAATCAGAAGCCTGAGTTAATAGTGCATGCTATTTTTTAAGCAATTTTATAAGATAGAAGGCACAGGGAAGGGTTAAGAAACTAATTTGCAGACTAAAGATTTCAATACCCTGTCAGAGTTCGAGTTGTCACAGCTGCACAGGGTGGAATAGTAGATATACTGATGAATTCAATGTCAAGAGGACCAGGATTTGAATCCCACCTCTGATACTTCCTTGCTGTGTGGCTATATGAACAAGTCATGTAAATTTTCTGGGCTTCAGTTTCTATATATGTCAAATGGATGGGAATGGACCAAATGGTCTTTAAGTTGAAGATCCATAAAGGAGAGGTGATAACAACAGCATGTGCTTCATGTGTTTGTTGCAAGGGTCAGATGAAAGCATGAATGGAAAGTGTCTTGCAGACTTTAAAGCTACTCTTTAAATATCAACTAGCTGTCCTTTAACTTCTTCCAGTCTGCTCTAGATAGAATAAAAAAGATGCTCTTTTACCTAAAGTGAATATAAATCATCATCAAACATCTGAAAAACATTTATTAAATGCCAATCATACACTAGGCATTATATCTTGTGGTTGGTAGCATTTATTTATTTTGTGATTCAAACTCTTATTGACTCATTGCCATTCTCTCTCTCATACTCTTCTTCCCCTTGCCCTGCCTCATCCTACATCCCCTACAAAGTTTCCAAGAAGGAAAGAAGCAAGCTTGTCCTTCCCCAATCTCAGGTTGTCATTATTCCGGTGCTAGAATAGGAGGAAAGAAATGGAAGGAAGGAAAAGGGTCTCCTTGAGTGTGCCCCCAGAGCTATCATGCTGTATGGAAAGAGTACTGAATTTGCAAAGTTGTTATTGTTTAATTATTCAGTCATATCTGATCCCATTTGGTGTTTTCTTGGTAGATATACAAAAGTTTGCCATTTCCTTCTCCAGCTCATTTTACAGATAAGAAAACTGAGGCAAACAAGGTTAAGTGACTTGCAAGTCACACAGCTAGTAAGTGTTTGAGGCTAGATTTTAATGCAAGTCTTCCTGATTCCAAGACTGTCATAGGTTCAAATCCATAACTCTAATTTGTATTTTCTTTGGTGAGTCATTTCCTCTCTGAACCTCAGTCTTCTCATCTATAAAATGAAGAGGTTGGCCTAAATTGCTTTCAAAGACCCTTCTGATTCTGAATCAGTCATATGAGTCTTGTCAAACAGATGTCCAACCTGAATAATTCCATAGGTTCCTGCAATATTTCATCTTCTTCATCTCTAAATTTACCTACTCCCACAATTGCCAATAGTCTGATGAAGCCTTTGGATCCCTTAAAAGAATGTTTTTATTTTTTAATTTTTTATTATTTTATTTTTAAAATATTTTTCCATGTTTAGCCGATAAGCAATCCCAGTGGGTTGTACAAATGTTATCACTTGATACTTATTCCATATTATTTATTTTTACAATAAAGCCAAAACCCCAAATCATATACTCATATAAACAAGTGATAAATGATAAGTCATACGTTTTTCTTTTGCATTTCTACTCCCATAGTTCTTTCTCTCAATGCAGATAGCGTTCTTTCTCAGAAGTCCTTCAGGTGTGTCCTGGCTTGTTGTATTGCTACTAGTAGCAAAGTCCATTACATTGGATAGTTTCACAATGTTTCACTTTCAGTGTACTAAAATAATGTTTTTAAATGCTTAAGATATATAAGATAATATGGAAAGAATATATTGCAATATAGCTTTTAAAATTTTGAAGAAAAACTCAAAACCCCCACTTAAGAAACCCTAATCTGTACCAACTCCCTGATTTTATGGATGACATACAGTAAAGCAACCCACCTGGGGTCACGTGGCTAGTTAGGAACAGAATTAGGACTAGAATTTAGATTTTCTTACTTTCAATTTACTGAATTTCCCACAAATCATAAGTCTTCCCTACTTTAATTCAATTTGCTGACTATCAATCAATCACCTCTGTGGTGTGTAGGCTCTATTAGGTGCCATAGGGCATGCAGAAAATAAAAGAAGACCCGACCTTTACCTACAAAGTGTTTTCAACCTACCTGGGAAGACAAGATAGATTGTAAATACAGTAGGATGTCATTTTACCAAACTCAGAACACATTAATTCAGGTGTACACTACAGACAATTGGGGAAAATAAAGGCAGGAAAACACACAAAACAAAATGTTTTAATTGTGCGCTAAATCCCTGCCATTTTCCCAAGCAGAGTAGAGTCTTACAGCAGTTCACCCAATCACACTCATTCTCATTTGTGAAAAGTGTTCGTTTCAGTCCTTGCATTGTTTTGCTCCAAATATAAGCACCATCTTTGTCCAGAGTTCTGGCTTGTAACCAGTTGTGTCTGCATCAGAGCAGTGTTTCTTTTTGTTTCATCAACTGTATTTAGTTATTAATAGTAGGTAGCCTCAAGGTACAAGACTTGTGATACTGGTAACTCTGAGAAGCCTAAGGAAAGTTGCAAAGCGTCTAGGTATGTTCATATAAGAAATTCTTATTAAGTAGAGGAGTTTGCTATTATGTGCAGTTTTCAACTTACCAAGTGGATCTTAAAACATATTGGGCTCAAAAAACAAGGTCCAACTATAATCAATAAGAGTCAATAAATATTTATTAAGCGTCAACTATGTGCCAGGCATTGTGCTAATCTCTAGGGGTAAAAAAAAAAAATAAGTGAAGGACAAAGGGGATATATGGTTCCTGTCCTTAAGGAGCTTACAATCTAAATATGGAAGACAATACCCAAAAAGAAGTCGAAAGGAGTGGGGTGCGCCATGAGAGGGTACCCAATACAGAGGTGAAATGTTCACAGAATTGAAACCAAGCATCAAAAATGATGTTGCCTGGAAATCTCTCAGCCCTCCATAAAAGACAAATTAGAGAGAGAGAGAGAGAGAGAGAGAGAGAGAGAGAGAGAGAGAGAGAGAGATGAGTGGATGGATGGGTGGAGAGATAGATAGATGAATGGAGAGAGGGATAGATAAATGGAGAGATGGATGGGTGGATAGATAGATAGATAGATAGATAGATAGATAGATAGATAGATAGATAGATAGATAGATAGATAGATAGATAGATAGACAGATAATCAGTCAGAGATGTATACTGTATAACAACAATTAGGTGGCACAGTAGATAGAGCATTAGGTCTGGAGTCAGAACAACTCATCTTCCTGAGTTCAAATCTGGCCTCATACACTTACTAGCTGTGTGACACTAGGCAAGTCTCTTAACCCATTTGCCTCAGTTTCTTCATCTGTACAATGAGCTAGAGAAAGAAATGGCAAACCACTTCAATATCCAGTGACCCAAATGGGGTCGTCACAAAGAGTCAGGAATGACTGAAAAACATGTGTGTTGTGTATATGAATATAAATGCATATGTATATACACATAAATAAAACAAAAAACTATCCTTTCTAGTATATGAATAAATGCCAAATGAGTAGAACAGAGATAAATAACTAATAACTGGCAAGACCAGACATTTGAACCCAAGTCCTCTGATTTTCTTTCTACTGCCCCATGTCATGTCACAAGAGGTGTTATATTGTAGGGTTTGCCAACTTTCAAATGTCAGCAACTTTTATTATTAAGATCAAGGAGAAATTCAAAGCCTAAGCCAAACCAAGAGCTACTAGTCTAAGATTCTGAAATGTCAATTATACTCATACTCTCTACATACTGCCTAGAATTTAAGCTAGTTTGGGCTCTCCCCCAATTCTAGATCAAGTGATACACAGTACAAGGCTCCTGTCACCATGCCCCCTTTGCTTTTGGTCATCATTTATGAAAAAAGGCAAGTTCTTTCAAGTAATTCTTTCCAATGAAGTGTCAAATTTGGAATGTTCTCTAAATGTCTACATAAGGAAGTCTTTAGGAAACCACTGGTACGTTCTTCTGAGGAACACTGGGCCACATAGCTTCTTAGATTTGAAACATATTACTATTTGAGAGGAAAAGAATACTCCTGGCCCCCATCAATCCTAATTTTGAATGGACTCAGTTTCTGAATTCTAAACAGCAGTCTCAGCATAACATGAAAAACAGTCTTATTAAATCCACGAGTCTCTAGAGGAGAACAAAGAAGACAGTTGTGAGATGTGTACAAGACCTTGTTGGGCAAAGAACAATATTGTTTCATCTTGTACTGTGCTAATTAGTTGGGCAGGCCAGATGACCTCATCTGGAGAATGAGAAGGGAGTGAGGCTACACTAGAAGCAAAGGGGAGCTTAGATTGAATGAGATCAATTGGAAGTAATCTACATATAGCCTGGGAAATTGATTATTCCATCCCAGAGCCAAAAGTGCCAACCAGCCTCCAGGCCATGGAAATGACAGGGAGAAAGGGCAGAAGTTAACAAGGCCCCCAAAACTATCTTCTTGATGCTCTTCTAGAGAACAAGCTACTGCTATTACTCAGAGGGCCAAAAACCACCAGTGCCAAAATTGCTTTTACTTCTCTAGTCCCACCTTTTAGAATCCTGACAAAGGGAGTGTGGTGGAACTGAGAATAATAATTCTCATTTGTGTAGAGCTTTAAGATTCACAGAACAGAAATCATAACAATCTTGTATTGAAGGTAATGCAAGTAATTAGTCTCATCTTTTTGTAAGGAAACTAAGACTAGGTACATGGCTTGTCAAAGGTCACCAGATAGTTATCAGAAATAGATTTAGAATTTAGATCTTTCCCGAGTCTAAATTTAACATTTAATTCCACTAACCCAGAATGCCTCAGAAAGAGAAAAGGAAGCAGAAAAGGGAAGAGGATAAGAGGAAGGAAAAAATTTAAAAAGGAAAGAAGGGAAAGAGAAGGAAAAGAAGAAAGGAAGGAAAAGAGAAGGGAGGGAGGTGGGGAGGAAGGAATTAAGGAAGGAGAGAAAGGAAAGGAAGATCCGGGCAGAAGAGAGGCTATAGTAGAAGAGGAAAAAAATGAGAGAAGAGGAACAACAAAAAGGGAAGAAGAAGAAGAAAGGCCATGATAGGAATAGGGAGCTAAACGTAAATAGGAAAAATAGCAGTACTTGTGTATGGTCATTAAAATGTGGAGTAATAGAATCAAGGATCTGTGATTACCTCATTTTTGGAATTCATTCCATCAACTCATCTATTATTTAGTAGATGAGTTCATTGAAATTGCTTGAGACTTAGAGAAGCTACTGGACACATTTATGGTCACATAGCCTCTAAGTACCAAAGATAAAATATGAACTAAGAACTTCCTACCTCCAGAACCATCAAGTTATCCATGTCATTCTGTTTCCTTTTTTAACCTCTAGCACTATTTAATGCAAGACTTTTTAATGCATAGAATATGGTGTTTTAAGGTTTAGAAAATTTCTCTCTATCTCTATCACTGTCTCTGTCTCTCTGTCTGTGTGTCTCTCTCTGTCTCTCTCTCTGTGTCTCTGTCTCTGTCTCTGTCTTTGTGTGTGTGTGTGTGTGTGTGTGTGTGTGTGTGTGTGTGTGTGTGTGTGTGTGTTGTAGATTGGAGATCAAGAGGGAACTTCCCTGGATGAAATGCAATGAATACCAGAGCTAGTATTTAGTGGCCACTGGAGCAAAGTGTAGAGCATGGGTAGTGGGTTTTGTGGTTTATTCTCCTCTTATTTTCATTCCACACCTGGCATGGTGCTCAGCTTACCAGCTTGATTTTGGCACAGTGGCTCTTAAGGCACTCTTGATAATCTAGTATGTTGTCCAAGTTGCTCTCACTCAAGGGAACTTCTTTTTGGTTTTCTCAAGTGTGGGTATCTGTATGTGTGTGCGCATTGTATGTGCATATCTGTGCACTGCATTTGAGTGTGGTATGTGCATGTGTGCATGTGTCTGTGTGCGTGTGTTGGAGTGATGAGGAGGGGTGGCTCAGTCACTTTACAGCATCTCAGAGTGAAGAAACACACCCAAGAGGCAGAACTGAAAGGAGGGTGTGACATGCTGAACACAGATGCAGCCAGATGAACCACCATATGTTTCACTGAATGATACCAGACATCGAGAGGAGAAAAAGATGAAGAAGGTAGCGTGAGAGACTTCTTGGCATTCTGGGGTAAGTACACTGCTTTTCAAGGAGAAGGAAGAGTCCTAGTATTTAAGTGATTGAGTCAATGAAGTCCAGAAACATTTCTTTTTTAAAATATCCTATAATCATCTCCTTGGAAAAAGTCCAATTCATGTTCAGAGATGGATGTGTGTGTGTGTGTGTGTGTGTGTGTGTGTGTGTGTGTAAGCATGAACAGATGGGTGTATGCCTATATGTGTTTATATGTGAGTGTATGCAAAAATTGCCTTCCTGTCACTGTTAGGACAGTAGTAAATACTTCAGTCACCAGTAATATATTCCCCCACCTTGAAACAAATAACCTCTCATGCTGATGAGGGGCAGCTCAACAGTAGTCCTAAACCCTAAACCAAGAGTTTTTTCACCTGGGATCCACAGACCACCAAGGGGACAGAAGAGAGGTTATGGGAAAAACAATTGCATCTTTCTTTTCACCAACCACTAACTGATAGTCATTTAGCATTTCCTTCAATTATTTAAAAACTGAGAAGGGGTTCACAGGCTTCACCCAATTGATAAAGGGATCCATGATGGTTAACAGTTCCTGCCCTAGCCAAGTACTCCTCCAGGCATACTTCTTATTACCACGCTTCCCCAGTCTTCTCCAGATCCCTCTCTCATCCTATCTGGTTCCAAGGAAACTGTGATGCAATGTAGTAGGGGCTAAAATATTGTTATCACCCTCTCTAGGCGTGTAGATATTCCTCTTTATTAACATTGACAGGGAATAGGAAAAAGGGAGGCCTTTCTTATAATAAACTGATGGGCTAAGCCCTTAGGCTCTGGCCTCTTCTCCACATTCAGTGATGTTGATGGTATCACACCCAAAGAGAGAGTTGGGTTAAGGTTTAGAAAATTTCTCTGTCTCTCTCTATCTCTGTCACTGTCGCTGTCTCTCTGGCTCTGGCTCTGACTCTCTCTATGTCTCTGTTTCTCTCTGTGTGTCTGTGTCCCTGTCTGTCTTTGTGTCTCTATGTCTCTGTCTCTCTATGTCTCTCCATCTGTGTGTGTGTTTGAGAAAGGCTGTGCTGAGAAGGGGTTCACAGGTTTCACCGAACTGATAAAGGGATCCATGATGGTTAACAACTCCTGCCCTAACCAAGTACCCTCCAGGAATACTTCTTGTTACCATCTTAGAGTATTGTGAATAGCATATGGGCCACACACTCTATTCAGGCATGGAATATATTCAGTATGAACTCTCAGCCTAGCTAAGGTTTTTTCAAAATCAAATTATCAAACAGAAAAGGTATTGAATTTGAAGTGCAAGGACTTATATTGAATTCTTTGTTATTTGCTGCCTGTATAACCTTGAGTAAATCACTTAAACTCTGGTTCTTAGTTCCCTTTTCTGTTAAATGGGGGGTTTTCTCAGTGACCTCCAAGGGTCCTTTCCTGCTTTCAGGATATGATGCTTTGACTCCACTCCCAACACTGGCAATGAGTCAGACTAAATTTACCAAATAGTCTCTTTTGGCTGCCATCTGTTTTCACTCCTTTGGCTCCAAATATGCTTCCTTTTGGAGACTCTCTAAAGTTTTTTGCATCACAGAAATAGCTTTGGATTTACTAAGCTTACCCTCTAGATATGAGGTAATATCTTCTAAGTTCCATACTGGCAATTTAATTAGCTAATACCAAGCTGACAATAGTACTATTTAGAGCAACATATCTGAAGCATCCACAGTTTGGCCATCCCCAAGCAAAAATAAATTGGAGGTGAGATTAAAATATAATATCTAGTTCAATTATTTGTGTTTTTCGTAAAATGTAAATTTTACAAAAAAGAACCAAATAAATACTGATTAAATACTAATTTCCTATGTACTAAAACCAAGAGAAAATATAATTGGAAGCAATAAAAAATTCTATTATCATTATATCGGACTGGGCTAAGAATTGCCACTAATAGTACATGTACTTGATAGTCCCCCATTAAATACCTGCTTATCACAGAATAGATATCCAACAAATAGAAGTAAAAGGTTATAGTAACTTTGTATTTTATTATATATAATTGTGTATAGAGAGAGACATAAAATATAGATATAAATACAGAGAGAAGAAGAGGGGTGGGAGAGAGAGAGAGAGAGAGAGAGAGAGAGAGAGAGAGAGAGAGAGAGAGAGAGAGAGAGAGAGATCCAGGCTATTGGAATAAGAAATTATTATTTGGTAAAAATTGCTGAGACAACTGTGAGACAACTGGAAAGTAGTTTGGCAGAAACTAGGTATAGACCAATATCTTACACTATTCACTAAAGTCAGATAAAAATGGATACATGATCTAGATATAAAAAGGGATCCAATAAATAAATTAGAAAAACAGGGAACATGTTACCTATCATATTCATGGATAGTGTAATATAGAAAATGGCAGGATGGAATTCCTGCAAGATACAAGGTCAAGCCTCACCCAGAATTCCAGGGGACCCCCCTGGAGAACTCTGGGTGAGGGGACAGTTGGGGAGGTGTTTTACAGTTGATTCCTGGGGGTTGAGGTGAGCAGATCTCTCTGCTCGCTGTTCCTGGTTTGGGGTTTGCCTGGGAGGCCATAGTGGCAAAAGCCATTGTGGTTTCTACTCAGGAGTTTGCCTGTCTAGTGGAATTAGACCTTCATTGCAATAGCATTTTAATTATTCATTTAATTATTTAGATATTAGGAGTAACTACTATTAGCTTTGAGGGCAAGTTAGCTAAAGGTCTGTCACTCCCTCCTGGGGGAGTGGGGAGGTGAGGGAGTCTTGCAGACTCCTAGCCCAGGCCAGTCCATCAGCTTCCCAACATCCCTGTTATTACAAACATAATAATAGGAGAGGAATTTATGAGTAAATAAGAGATAAGGAGCTTTGTAGGATGTGAATAATTTCGAGTACATTAAATTGAAAATGTTTTGTACAAGTAAAATAAATGTTGCCAAGATTAGGAAGAAAGCAGAAAACTGGGAAAACTTTTCACAGATATTATCTCAGATAAAGGTCTCATATTTAAGATATATAGAGAATTGGTCAAATTTATGGGAATAAGAGCTATCTCCCAATTGACAATTGAGAAAAAGATATGAACAGACAGTTTTTAGATGAAGAAATCAAACCATATATTGATACATGAAAAAAGGTTCTAATCACTACTGATTAGAAAAATGTAAACCAAAATGATTCTAAGGTATCTTCTCATACTCATCAGACTGGCTAAAATAACAAAAGGGCAAAATGACAAATGTAGAATAGCATATGGAAAAGTGAGGACACTAATACACTGTTGGTAGAACTATGAACTGATTCAATCATTTTGGTTTGTTTTTTGTTTGTTTTTTGCATTGAAAATGTTTATTTAATTAATTAATTTAGAATATTTTTCCATGGTTACATGATTCATGTTCTTTCCCTCACCTCCAATCCCCCCATAGTTGACACACAATTACCCTGGATTTTACATGTATCACTGATCAAGACCTATTTCCATATTATTGATAATTGTACTATGGTGATCACTTAGAGTTTATATCCCCAATCATATCCCCATTGAACCATGTGCTCAAGCAGTTGTTATTCTTCTGTGTTTCTACTCCCACAGTTCTTTCTCTGGATATAAATAGCATTCTTTATCATAAGTCCCTCAGAATTTTCCTGGATCATTGCATCCCTGCTAGTAGACAAGTCCATTACATTCAAATGTGCCACAGTGTATCAGTCTCTGTGTACAATGTACTCCTGGTTCTGCTCCTTTCACTCTGCATCACTTCCTGGAGGTCTTTCCAGTTCACATGGAATTCCTCCAGTTCATTATTCCTTTCACTTCAGTATTCCATCATCAACAGATACCACAATTAGTTCACCCATTTCCCAATTGAAGGACATCCCCTTGTTTTCCAATTTTTTTGCCACCACAAAAAGCGCAGGTATTGATTCAATCACTTTGGAGAGCCATTTGGAATGAGGCCTAAAGAGCTATGAAACTGTGTGTATTTTTAGACCTAGTATTGCTGAGTCTATTTTCCAAGAAGGTCAGAGAAATAAGGAAAAGAACCTATATGTTCCAGAATATTTAAAACAGCACTCTTTAGGGACAAAGACCTAGAAATCAAGGAGATGCCTAACAATTGGCTAAAGGACAAACAAACTGAGATATTTGGTTGTGATGTAAAACTACTGCTCCAGAAGAAATAATAAGCAGATTAATTTTTTAAAACATAGAAAGAATTATCTAAGATAATGAAGAGTGAAATGAATAGAACCAAGAGAACATTATATGCAGTTACAGATTTAAACTTTGAAGAAGAGTGAGACTGTGCCACTTGATCAAAGTAGTATGAACCTCATCTGTGAATATTCACCTCCAGAGAATGAACTGAGCAGTAGAAATTTGATATCTATCATCAATATATATATATATATATATATTGCCAGATGATGCCTTCAACAGTATGAGGAAGAGAGAGGGATTGAATAAAAAAGAGAAAGAAAAGGGGGGGCAGTATTTTTATGATGTTGAAAAAAAAATACCTACCTCTCTCTTGAGCCAAATTGTATGTGTTTAGTCTGTTAAGGCAAGCAGTTTTTCAAGCCAAGCAGTGAAAATGAGGAAAATCTGCTAAAGATACTTTCTTCAATAACACAGTGTATTATTTTGTTTTGTTTTTCTTGTTCAGACCTATGATTTCATCAGTTTAGGGAACTCCCATTTAGGGAGAAAACTCCCTTACGTTAAAAACAACCACTCTGGAAGTGGAAGAAGAAAAAAATTAAGGACCTTTGGACAACCTGGAATCTATGACTTAAAGAAAATAATGTAGAAATCATATTTTTAAAAATTATAAAGCTGCCCAAATCTAATTGAACCAGAGACCAAAGTAGGAAATAGAAAGAATATACCAGTCACTTCCTGAAAGAAATTCAAAAATAAAAACTTCCAGAAATATTGTAGCCAAAATATGGTGCTTCCTGGTCAAACTAAAAAATACTGTATATGGTTACTAGAAAGAAAATTTTCAAGTCCTAAGAAGCCACAATCAGGATAACACATTCTTCATCACACTATAAGGGCATAGAGAATTTCGAATATGGTATTCTAGAATACAAAAAATATAGTGTTACAACCAAGAATTTTTTATCCAGAAAAAAATGAGTATAGTCCTAATGGGGGGAAATGAATATTCAGTGAATTAGAGGATTTTCAATCATTTCTGTTGAAAAGAGCTGAGCTGGGTAGAACCTTGAAGCAAAATGATAGGAGTCAAGACAAACACAGAGGTTTGTGTTTGAAAGGTAAATATAAGCAAATAAGGGACTAAACAAGAAGCAAATGTTTTCATTCTAATATAGGGAGCTGAATCACGTTTCCTCACAGAATCCTATCATCACAGGGACAGGATCGTAGAGGGAATCTTCTTAGACAGAAGGCCTGGGGGTTATTCTGTTATGTTTCGATTATCTTAA
>NC_058131.1:83569180-83651789 GCF_016433145.1 Gracilinanus agilis
AGGAGAGGAGAGGAGAGGAGAGGAGAGGAGAGGAGAGGAGAGGAGAGGAGAGGAGAGGAGAGGAGAGGAGAGGAGAGGAGAAAAAAGAAAAGAAAAGAAAATGAGAAGGAACTGAGCTCCTGGGATCAACTCTTACACTATCCATAGCACCATAGTTTCATTTGGCTCCATCTTCTAGGGGAAATCCAAGTGAACCACAAGTTCAAGTACTTCAGTTATGCTTGGAAGAGTTATGGGATCATTCATAAAACTAAAATAATACTTGATAACCCCGAAAGAGATCTTTTGCCCTTTTAAGCTAGAACAGCAAGATCTTGGTATGAACAGTCGGTGAAATGCCAAAAATAAAAAATAAAAATACAACCCTTACTGTACACTCTAATCTCAAGTAACAACATGTCAACAAAGGTAATAAACTCACTTATAAAAGAAAAAACAAATCAGTCTCACAAACCAATATCCAATGGGAGAAACAGGACAAGTTTTCAGTTCTACTTAAATATAAAGGAGGGAAGAACAAGAGGAGAAAGAATTTGCCCCTGGACTGTTTTAACTTTGAAGAGAGAGGAAGAAGTGAGTGGGTAAATTCACCAGATCTCAGTGGTCATCCAGGGAAACAGCAAGTTCTATCTGTGCATCTCACTCCTTAAGCAAATCAATGAACCAAATGAGAGAGGCTCCCAGGGCTCATGATCACACTGAGTTCTGGGTGCCATCACTTCAATTGAAATCAGCTCACTATTAGTGCAAATACAAACTCCCATCCCCCTGAAATTCTATTCATCTTATCTTCAGAACCCAAATGTTTCTAAGCTTCCCTCAACTTACAGTGGTCCTCCTATGTTCATCTGGTGCCTCGTCATAGCTGGGGAAAACCATCCTTTCCATCAGTCCACCTATTAACACCAAATTGTGTTAGATGCAATATCCTAATCCTTAAGGGATTACATAGGAACAACCGTGTAAATTAGGATAGTTTTTGCTTAAAAGATATTGAGTTTGGGGGCAGCTAGATGGCCCATTGGAGAGAGAGCCAGCGTGGGAGAAGGGAGTTCCTGGGTTCAAATCTGGCTTCAGATACTTTCTAGCTGTGTGACCCTAAATCGTTTAATCTCAGTTGCTTAGTCCTTAACACTCTTCTGCCTTGGAATGGATATTTGTGTCAATTCTAACACAGATGATAAAAGTTTAAAATTTTTTCTAATTATTCTGAGAAATGGTCCATAGGCTTGAATAGATGGCCAAAGGAATCCATGTCTTTAAAAATGTTGAGAACCACTGTCTTAAAGGCATTGTAATACAGTAGAAAGTGTGCTAGATTTGTAGTTAAAGAGGACTTGGTTTTGAGTTCTACCTCTGTTATAAGTATTGTCTCTGGAATCTTGAGGAAGTCATTTAACTTCTTTTCACCTCAGTTTCCTCATCTGTAAAATGAAGAGACTGCACTAGATGGCTTCTAACTTCCCATCTAGTTCCAAATCTATGAAATCTGAATGGGTACAGACCCTCTCCACAATCAAGCATTCACTACCTCTTTATCTCTGCCTGTTGAAAGTCTTCTGTTCCTTCTAGATTCATCTCAGGTGCCCCTTCCTCCATGATATTTTCCCTCATGACTTGACCTCAGCCAAAAGTGTTTCTTCCTTCCTCCCATTTTGGGCACTAACACCAGTATTTATTGGAGTTGGAGGTGGGGAGAGGGAGAGAGTATTCCATTTGGAAAGAACAGTAAAATCAAGACAAAGATCAAGCTTTGTCGGAGTTTTGGCTACTGTGTTGAGGAACAAAAAAGGCTGCTAAGGTACATTGTTATTGTACCAAATACCCAGCCCCTAACCCCAAAACAATAGGGGTTTCATAAATATTTTTTCAATTGAATCAATTTTCTGCTGTGTATCTGGGTTTAAAAATAGCTACAGAGTAAGTAACTGACCCCTTTGAGGTGACTTTGCTCTTCCTTCTAAGGTAGAATGAATCATTAACTCACCACTGCCCTACATGGTACCCTGGTGGCCTGGAAGAAATCATTCGCAGCTCAGTTTATTTCTAAACAGTAGTTTACCATAACACACTTAATTTTATTTTCTGAAAGAAGTACTTGAACATTGTATATTGGCATAAGCCAACTATAAACAGACCAAAGGAAAATGTCCCATATAATCTCTCCATTTATGGGAAAAGCACTTGACAAAACCTTAAATTTTCCTTCCCATAAATTAGGGATGTTGGCTGTTAAAACTCTGCTTAAGTTATAGCCCTCAGCTGTGTGAACAGCTTCAGAGCCCATATGAATTCTTTTCCAGACCCAGTTCTGTAACTCAACATTTCCCCACAACATCCACTTCTCTCTGTGCATTTAGAGGTCACTTAAAAGATCTGAGTGAGGCTTCAGCAAAGGGATCGAGGAATAATTCTTCCAGACCTTGATTTATCATAGATAGGGAGAGGTAGCAGCATGATATTCAGATTCTAAAAGAACCAATTCTTCTAAGGAATAGTAACAAATCCAAGGTGCCCTCTCCCTGCTCAAAACTCATTTAAGTTTTTTGTTTTTTGTTTTTTGTTTTTGTCTTTTGTTGTTTTTTGTTGTTTTTGTGGGGAGTTGGGGGAACAGCTAAGTGGCTGAGTAGATTGAGAGTCAGTCCTACTCCAGGTCCTGAGTTCAAATTTGGCCTTAGACACTTCCTAGCTGTGTATCTCTTAGCACGTCACTTAACCCCCATTGCCTAGCCCTTACCACTCTTCTACCTTGGAACCAATACATAGTATTGATTCTAAGATGGAAAGTAAGGGTTTAAAAAATAAAAAGAAGTTTAGGTGGCATCACTTATTCCTCAGACACTTTTCACATCTTATTTTGCATCATATGCCCTTCACCCCTATTAAATTATAAGATGATAGAGAAAAGGACATATGCTTTATTCATTCCTTAAAGCCATCATGGAGCCTAACAGAATGTATCACAACTCAAAAAATGTCTTTCTTTTTTGTTTCTTTCTTCCTTCCTTTCTTCTTTTCTTTCTTTCTTCCATCCTTTCTCCCTCCCTTCCTTCCTTCCTTCCTTTCTTCCTTCCTTCTTTCTTTCTTTCTTTCTTTCTTTGTTTTTTCTCTTTCCTTCTTCATTCATTCATTTATCTTTACTGTGCTTCTAACACTCTGGACTAGGCTATCAATACTCAACTTCCTTCTCACCCAGGAACATACCTCCACCATGCTAGCCCCAACATCCTCATCATCCTTTTGATAAGTTCTTTCTAGGGCCTCCGTTTTGTGGACTGATCCAGTCATACTTTATGCCCTCTATGCACCTTCTCTGGGAGCTTTTCTCTGCCATCTTTATAGCTCCCTTTTATGGCTTGTCTTTCTGTGTTAAAATGTAAGCTCCTTGAAAACAGAACTGGTTTCTCTTTTTGCTTGCATTTATATTCCCCTACCCTTAGCAAAATGTCTAGCATATAGTAAGGGCTTTCATTATTTAAAGAACTTTCAGTATTCCAAAGTAAATACAGATCTTTCCATTATTCATTTGGGTATATACCATAATGAGAGGAAATATGATATAGTGGCTAGAAAACTGGCCCAGGAATCAGGAAAACCTCAATTCGAGTCCTACTTTTATCATACAGTAGTTGTGTGAGCATGGGTAAGTCATTTAACATTTCAATACCCCCAGAAAATTTTCTAAGACTAGAAGTTATAGATAGTTTGTAGTTCAGGATGGGTAGAGGGAATTTCTACCCTGGAAGTTCCACCCTAATAGAATCAAAGGTCCAAACTACACAAACACACATATACATGTTTGCATATGCATGTGTGTTTCCCATAATATTCTTTTAGCATACCTCTGTAAAAAAAAAGCCTATACATCTCACATTGTTGCAACAGTAGAATATCTTTGAAGATAAGAATTATTTTGCTTTTGCCTTTGTGTCCCCGATGCTTAGCATAGTGCCAAGCACTTCATAAATGCTTAATATTGGTTGACTTAAATTAATTTAGGGAGATAATGGGTTAGATTTGATTTAGACACAATAAATTGGACTTTGGCGATCCCAGATCAACTTTGAAAACTGAAAGAAGTGAGACATGCAGACCAAGCTAGTCCAGCTGCAAGCTTTAGTGTTGCTATGTTTACAGCTAAAGACCCTCTCTGTGACTTGGGACTTAAACATACCCAAAAGGCTCCTTTCTGCTTGTGTGATCTGATGGCAGGAGCAACTTTAAACATTCTGGGAAACAAGTCCTGATGTCAAAACCCAATTTTTTGGGTGCCCCAGAGTTTAGATAGTTGGGTACAACTCAAATAGAAAGAACAAACACATTCAACGGATAGACTTTCAGTGATTTTGTCTAACTTTAAAGTTTCCTTTGTTGGTCATAGACCCATTGAGAGCTAAAGCTGGAAAATTCATTAGAGATCATCTAGTTCAAACCCTTCATTTTAGAAATAAGGAAACTAAGGTCTGGAGAAGGGAAGATGGACTATAAGCTGCCCTGTTCCCTCCTGGATGGCTTATTTTTATTTTTATAAGAATATCTTTTTAAAATTAGAAGGTTGTTTGTTATTTTTTACCTAAACAAGAATCTAGTTTCTCTCTCTCCTACCTACTCCTTCTCCCACTGCCCAACTCGTAGAAAAAGAAAAAAAAACCTTTTAGCAACTATACATAGTCAAGTGCAACAAATTTCTACTTTATCCATATCCAAAAAGTATGTCTCAGTCTGTACTGAATCTATCTCCTCTCTGTAGTTGCTTCATTTTTAAAGGGTCCCATGGAAAGTCAATTAACTTTCTTATCCTATGCATTGATTCAGCATTCACAAAAAAGCTCTGGAATCTTAGTCCATGCTTAGAATGAAGGAAAACGGGAAGCTTAGGTAAAGCATAGGAAATGCTTTTAGAACAGAGAAAGAGAAGACTATTTCATGGAAAGGTGAAATCCAGCATTGGACCTTCTTAGAGCCCAGTGGAGGAAGACTGTTCACATTGCCAAGGGCAATCATTCCAACATTAGCAAGCAAAGCCCTCCAACAATGAACTTAATTAATATATGGGGCATTCATCTGAGGGGATTTCCCAAGTATTTGTTCCATAAACATCTAGATTAATATGGGGACTTTTTCCTCATCTATTTAAGAGGAGGGGAAATCCAACTCTCTGAGGACAAAATAAAGGTCATTTTATGGTGTGATACCCTTTCCTCAAGTTAATGTTCCATTTTAATGTTCTGTCTTCTCCTATACAAGATTGACCACCAGGTATTTTTTAAAAGACACTTGCAAAATTTTGGTCCATTATTAATGTTATTGTAGCAAATATATTAAAAATAGCATTGGAATCATTTCAGTTAGCAAGATTAGAGAGGAGTATAATGCAGATTATTTTATTTTCATTTGCCCACAGTTGCAAGAAGTCCATTTCCTATTAATAAGTCCCCAATATTTTCTCTTAGGAGACTATTGAAACTCCATCAGTGAGTGAACTAAGATAGAAGTCAAGGCTCCTTGGTTTGACACCTACTTGAGGCCATATCATAAGAAAGATATTGTTTTAAATGATTAGCCATGGAGCCTAGATCTGACTATAAGAGAATATTTTTTGCTGATATCATAAAGGAAGAATGATGACTATGAGATCATCTGGTCTAGAGGTGACAAATTCAAATAGAAATGGGGGCCACTAAAGCATATCCTAAAAAATCCCTCCAAAGTGCTCATTAAGTTTTAAAACCACATATTATCATTATCTATGTTTTATTGAATTTTCATTTATTTATTAAATATTTATCAGTTGAATTTTAATTTAGTTTGGGCTGAATTCTGGAATGTTGAGGGCTGCTGCAATGCAACCCACAGGCCATATGTTTGAAACCTCTTGTCTAGACTACCACCTTGTTGTCTTAGAGAATTGTACATAAATTAACTTAATGCAATACAAGCATTTTTCAAGGACAAATGATGACATTCCAGATTTTAGAGGAGTCTAGCTCTTACATAAATACCTTAGTAAATATCTAAAAAGGCACTAGATGGTACAATGAACAAGCATACCAAAGGAAACAAAAAGCACCAGGAAGTTTCTCTATCCATCCCAAGATGCACTAGTAGATGCCTTAAAGACACCTCAAGAAAGATCATTCTTGAAGAGGTAGAAGCTAGTCAGAGCTCTGATAGATGGAGCCCAAAGCCAATGGGATCTAGGACCTGGACAGTCAGAGAAGAAGCAGAGGACAAAGTCATTCCCAATAGGTTGCTACACAGAGCACAAAGCCCAGGACACTCTAGCAAGCCTGAACACAATCCTAGCAGAAAAGAAGTCAATACAAAGCCTGGGCAGCCCCTACATCAGAGGACCTTCAAGAAGCCTGAAACTGCTCCCCTTAACAAAACTATAGCAACTAAAAGGGTCATCACAGTGTCTATGCAATCCACACAACAGAGGAGCATTCCAGAAGGGCTGAAACTATTCTTCTCCTGAAATAATATGAGAGGCCCAAGAAATAAACTAAAAAGAAGAAAATAGCTCCATAATAATTTTAAGTACTGCCTCAGAGAAAAAAGAATGCCCTGGATGAACAAGTGATGGTATATGATTATAACAGAATACTATTGTGTCATAAGAAATGATGAAGAAGATGATCATAAAAAAATCTGGAAAGACCTATGTGAAACAATGCAAAGCGAAGTGAGGAGAACCAGGAAAACACTAAACACAGAAGCAACAATGACCTATGATGATCAACTATGAACAACTTAATTATTTTCAACAAGGCAAAGATCCAGGACAACTCTAAGGGACACAACAAAAAAGGATATCTGGCACCATAGAGTCTGAATATGGATTTAACTATATTATTCTTCACTTTATTTCCTTCATGAATTTGTCTCTATTCTAAGCAATATTTGACTTGTTTCACAACATGACAAACAAGGAAATCACAAAATAAAACTGCAAATGTTAGAACTAAAGGGTAAAATGAAAATAGAAAGAATTCATTGGTCACCTCCAGAAAGAAACACCAAATTTAAAACACCCAGAAATGACATGACTACAATCTTCATGATGCAAGAAAAAATACCATAAAAGAAAAAAAGTTCAATTAACCACCTACCAGAATTACACAAGACTATGCTGCAACTACGTTAAAGAAGAGGAAACCTAGTGATACAGCATTACAAAAGTAAAACACATATAACCAAAAATAATTTTTCCTCTGAAATGAAGTATAAACCTATAGAGGAAAAAATGGTTCTTTAATAGAATAAATGATTTTAATCATTCCTGATGAAAAGACCACAGGTGGGTAGTAACTTTGAAATGAAGGCATGGGGAAAAAGAAAAATCTAGAAAGGTAAATATATTCAAGCAATTAGAAACTGTTAAATCAAAATAAGTTTTTATATTTGGATAGAGAGAAATTTTAGATTCTTATTGTCTTCAAGAATCCCAAAGAGTATAAAAAAGTCTGATGCAAGACCTGGGTGGAAGAGAGAAATATTTTTCCATTTTGCTGGTGTCATGAAAAGAAAGAAAAGGGAGATGAAAAATAATATACTGAGGAAGAAATGAGGAAGGGGAATAGATTTACTATTTTTAATAACTGGGAAATACCTTAAAAATATTATATTATGTTGTATATAGAGGAGCAGTAAAGGGACCAGACATCTTGTCAATTTCTAAATGGGGCAAAGGAGGCCCATACTTAAAGCACTTTCTATGCCAAAATCTGTGTGTGTGTGTCTTTCTGTCTGTTTCTCTGTCTTTCTGCCTCTCACACATACACATGCACATACATACTGTATATTCTATAATATATGTGTAATATTAGTATATTTAGCAAAGCTTTCAGCTATAAGCAAAGTGTATGTCCTTTAGTTGGGAAATGATTAAAAAACTCTAGGACATAATTGTAGCAAAATATTATTTTTCCACAAGAAATGACCAAAGATCAGATTCAAAGAAACATGGGAAGATATATGAACGGATATATAATGAAATTAACAGAATCAGGAAAATGATTTATTAAATGCCTAAGATAATGTAAAAGAAAGACTTGAGAATTCTTTTTAATGCAATTACCAATTAGGACTCCAAAAGATTGCTGAAAGACACTGATTCCTATTTTTTGGCATAGAAATGATATACTACATGTATAAAATGACTTACATTTTTAGAAATGCCTAGTATGTGAATTTGCTTGTTTTTGTTTTTGTTTTTTTAATTTATCTGTTTTTGCCAGTGAAGACTGGTGTTTTTTGTTTCTGTTTTTGGGATTTTTTTGTGGGTGAGTAGTGACTAAATAAAAGCAAAAGAAGAAAAGGGCATTAATAGAGCATTACAAATATTTCATAGAAGAGAACAGATGGAAAAGTAGGGGACATGACCAAACAAAGCAGTGCTGGCAGTATCACTTAATGTGATTGAATATATACTTTTTTAAAATGAGTTATCTATATTAGAGATCCACAGTTTATTATACAATCCTCTTTTCTGTTCTTTGTACATTTACATGGCCATGTTTGTTGATATATACTAGTTTCATAAACAGATTTGTTTAAAACCAGCTACATACAAAGCATTGCATGAGGGGCTAAGGATACAAAGACAAATAAATTATAATCACTGTCCTCAAGGAACTTACCTTCTATTAGTCAATACAAGATAACTAATTGTCTATACTTTAACACTTAAGAATCTGTAAATTCACCAAAATATATGTATGCTCTTCTCACTAAAAGAGACTGCAAATCTTCAGTGGCTGAGTAGATAGTTTTTTAGTGGTAGCTTGGCATCATCCTGGGCAAGCCTGGTGATGACTTTCTCTAAACTTACCTTCATAGCATACTCATCTACAACAGAAATTTAATTCAGTTGTCTATATGGGAAAGCTCAGGACATAATAATGAAATGATACTCAATATTAGACGCACTTTGGTAGTCAGAGTAGAGATGGTTAACAATCTGGAGTAAAGGATTTATATTTTGTCTTTTCTACCTCATTATAATGGAATGTATTAATACATTATATATAATAGGTTGTATTAATATAACTAATGTAGGAGTATAATAGGATTTCTTATAGATAGGACACAGAAATGATGAAATGTAGGTGGCAGGATGTCAGCAGACTTTCATTACTATGATCAAAACTGTCAGCATCAACAATTGAAGCTATTGAGGTCATTGAATGTCCCTGATGCACCAGGGCTTCTCGGTGGTACGGTGAGTTCCAATGAGAGGCTAATGATCTCTACCTTCTGCAGTTCTACTCATGGCAATTGAATAGAGTTCATGATGGCTACCCTCAAGTCTTACCATCTTCCCTGTCACTGAACCCTTGAAGTCCCAAAGCCTAACAATGCAAACCTGATATTACAACCTTCAAACAAACCCCTGGGCTTTTACTAGGAACTCTATATCTGAACTGTATTTTACAAATTATCTACTGGAATGTGTTCCTCAAGCACAGGAACCTTCTGGATTTTTAAAAATTGTAACCCCGATATTAGCACAGTTCTCTCAATAAAGGCTTTTTCACAATTTGAGTCTCTTTTGGGATTTCCATACCTCCCCACCAAATAATGGTGGGGAACATTAGATTGTTATCTCTCATGTTTAAACACTTGAAAAAATGTTTTATTCAGTATAAGAAGTAAATTTATAAAGTCGGGGTCCAGTAGGAGTAGAAGAAAATGAAAGAAGCCTAGGAAGGGCTTCACACTCATGACCCAGTATCCACTGGGCTTAGCCATTTTCAGATGCAGCTTCAGCTACACATTGCATTGTTTATTTAAAGAAAAAGCGCCTATTCTTGGACAGTGCCTCTTTCCTTCTTCAAATGTCTGTGACCAGCAGTCCAAAGGCCCTAATTGCCACAGCCTATTAGGAATAATGAGACGTACATGGCAGAAGCCAAGGATAAAAGAAGAAATTCCACAACAGGAATGGTTAAAACCAACATATACTTCTTGGAACATGCAGAGGGATGCAACAATTGGTGGCTCATTACTGCAGACTGACCCATGGGGGAAAGTGTCATCCTACTCGGAGACTTTCCCAGGATGTGTCTGTAAAAGTTACAAAAGATAAGGCCATGCTTGTGGAACAGGCTCAGCTAATGAGAGTTGAAGGTTGTTTGAAATATCCCAATGACCTCACAGATGGGGATGCTGATTAAGGTAGCCTCACCAGGCTCCTTTCTTGTCTGACAGCCTGTTGCAAAGCTTTGCTGAGACATAGCCAACAGTCCGTGAAGGTGTCTCCATCCTCTCTGACATAGCTGATACATTTGGGATTAATAATAAAAAAAAATTTTTTTAACCAACATTCTTGCCCAATTTCTGTTTGTGGGCAGATTTTGGGGCACGCCGCAAAGCGAGGCAGTCAGTTATGATTACTTCATGGCAATGGCGTTTTGCGGTCACCTACGTGACTAATTGCATGGCTGCGCTGGGATGGAGCCAACAGCAAATTTAGGTCTTGAGCTTGACACACAAAACCCCACACTGTTTCATCCGTAAAGTTTCCATGAAGTCTTCAAGTATAATTAAACTAAAATTTCACCAAAGTTCTGAAATGCATGTAATGTAGCTCTAAGACACAGAGGAGGAATTTTCCTCCATATCTATTTGTGTAGGCACACTGAACAAAGGGGAAAAAAAACAAGAATGAGCTCATCTTTGCTTTCTCCTGGATCCTTTTACACTCAAAATCTGATTTGATGGTCCCAAGTTCTCTAAAAGAGAATATTCAAAGAGAACATTCAAATACTGGAACTCAGGCTGGAAATCACCAACATATTCTTGGCTCTGCTTCTACCTGTTTTGTCTCTTCATTGGATAGTTTCTTCATTGATATGAAATAGCATGGCATAATAAATAAGAGTTTTAGAGTCAGGTAGACTGGGTTTAAGTCCTGCCTCTGAAACATAATGACCATATGACCCTAGGTAAGTCACTTAACCTCCCACTGCCCTAGGCAACTGTCCAGAACCATAAATTGAAGAGCAGACTCTCATTAGCATTAGTAAGAGGTGTAAAGGGGGGAAATGGGAAGGTTTATGGTTGGACTGGATATTTAAAGTTTGGTTGCCAGGAATCGATTACTCAATTCCGAAAATAAAGGACCCAAGTCAGGATGACTTTTATGGTGGTTTATTTACAATTAGGGAGGTTGAAAGAAGGGGGAAAATAAGAGAGAGAGAGAGAGAGAGAGAGAGAGAGAGAGAGAGAGAGAGAGAGAGAGAGAGAGAGAGAGAGAGAAACTCTGGCCTGGACCCAGTTTCAGTGAATGTTTTATTTTTTTCAATGAATTTTTTTAAAAAGATAAGATGATATCTGGCTATTTACCTTTTTGGAAAGATCTGAGAATTATCAGTCACTTAAGTCTTATAAAACAGGTTTGATATTCTTGTTCAATGGCACTGAGTAAATATGTCACCACAACCAATCAACTGTCATTGGGTAAACTGTTGAGACACAAGCAGATTGGAAGTAGCTGTGTGTTGAATGACATGATGAAAGTGAACAATGAAGATGAAACAGGAAGTGGAGAGAAATAAAATCAATGTTAGAGACCAGATCAAGGTTCAAGTTGAAAAGAGAGTAAGAATGGAGAAGCCACGCCAATCCAAATAGCAAAAATAGAAATTAGGAGGCACCTATGTAGTTAAAACTCAAAAAACCAGAATTAGGAGGATTGGGTAAGAATGGAATATTCAGACAAGCCAGAGAGTTAAAAACTAGAAATATTAAGCCAAAGTTCCAAGTCAGCAGTTGAATGATATGTTTACCATACTCAGTCTGAAGATTCTGCTCAGACATCTTATTTCAGTGAATCCTGGGCTGCTGACCCTCACCCCTTATGCTTCTTCTTTAAGAAAATGCCATCAAGCACCAGGGCTTACAAATTGGGTACTTTATCCCTAAAAAAATAAAAAGACACTATTAAAAATGTGATTTTAGAAAATACCATTAATTATTTTTCTTCTAGTTGGCCAATTAAAAACTATTATGAGATAAATCTATAACACTAAGAGATATAAAATATATGATAATTGATGAAGGGTTGACAAAAATTAATAGAGGAAAGCCAGTAGGTAGCCTTAATTAATAGCCCATTCAATTACAAAGGATAACTGTCTGAACTTCCTTCCCATGACCAGCAATTGAAAGCTAGACTCCATCTGAACATTTCCTGTATTGGCAATCTTGTTTAGGAAGAAAGCAGAACAAATGCATAGCACCATTGAAATGAATTACTTACATAACAGAGAAATAGTTTCATGGAAGCAGAGGATTTCCTGCACTCATGATGGTGTTGGGTTTTCATCTCTGCTTGTCCCTGGACACGAGGAGATCTAACTATAGGGTTTTTGAAAACATGGCTTTGGAACCTAGGAGGCTAGTTTTAGCCATGTTCCAGTAAAGCAAAAGATCCCTAGTTAGGGATCTCTTTCTAGAATCTCTCTATGAGCTGTGGGAACTAGTTAGGTATGTGATCCAGCTTTTTTGGAGCCACAATGGGAATCGGCGTGTAATGAGATAAGTTTCCTCCCTTATAAAATGATGTAGGTTGGATTGGATGTCTTCCATCCCTTCCAAATTTAAATCTATTATCCTATAATCCTATGATCTGGTCCTAGATTTTGACATATTAGCATATGTTTAAAGTCCGAATCTTCATTTGTCACTGCCAAAATGTCATGCCCAATTAGCACAGCGCCTGATACATAAAAATCACTTAATAAATTGAACGGTCCTTTAAATGTTGAAGGTCAAAGTATACAACAGATTTAGAATCCAGGGTAATGGGAAGAAAGAACTAAGTCAAGAAATGTAGGAAATGAGGGATAAGGAACCCACGAAAGGATCTGGGCAATCATTTCTATAAACCAGGAAATGGTTCTGGACAATGGATATACATCAACAAAAAATATACATTATTCCAAAAAAACATTTCATAGACAGTGATAAGAATCCCACTATAGACATGAAAAGTTTTCACCTTTACCAATATCCACCAATTTTGAGAGTTAGAAACAGTAGACTGAGGATGAAAGAGAAGAGAAACAGAGATGGTATCAACATGAGAACATACTACAGACTCCAAAGTAGATAGAGAATATGAATGGGTTTTTCCCAAAACTTTGATATTTTTAAGAATTTATGATCTCATTGACAGAGACTACTGACACAGTTTGCAACCCATCCACACCAACTCATTCTGTGTGATTCTCATCAATGTCCTTCAATAAATCCTCCAAAAAGAATCTACCCAAAATTCTGACACCCTTATTCTTTTATGTATGACACAGAAAAAAGTGAAAGTCTTGAGTTAGCCATCTGTTTATCCCTTATCCCCTTTATGTGACTCAACTCTCCTCCTTTTCTGATCACATATATGTTGGTGATATCTTTCATGCTACTACCAGTACAAGTTATCATTGGTAATATGTTGCAATCTATACACCCACATTTTGTCTCTTTTCATTGCCTTGCACTTTTGATTCTCGAGATCACAGTATTCCATGATTCACAGCCATTTCACATCACCAAGAGAATATTGGTTTTCCTAATAAATATTGCAAAACTGGTATAGAAACTCAACATGGTGGTGGTGAGGGAGTTCAGCTCTCCTGACATCTGCAAAAACTGATTTCTTGTTAAAGTCTTGACTTGAATTGTTGATGATTTCATCTTTTGGAAATTAGTGGGAAACAGCCATTTGGAATTAATTGTATCCAAAAAGGAAGAACTTATTTGTAACTTTAGTGATAGAAATCTTGATTTAAAAGAGCTACATCATATTGCAGTTTGTAATAGAGGGGAAAGAGAAGTTTGGTCGAATATGAACCAGATTTGGGGAAGATTCAAAAAATTGGTATTCTTGCAATGGTTAGATTTGTTAAAGAGGATTCATGAGGGATGAGAATTATTTTACAATTAAATTCTGACTATTCATTCACAAATGATCCCAAAGGAAAAGAAAGGAGCACAATTTATCTGCATATTTTTGATCTTCTGGGGGGAAAAAAACCCTTACCTTCTATTTTAGAATCAATATTGTGTATTGGATCCAAGGCAGAAGAGCAATAAAATCCACACAATGGGGGTTAAGCGAATTGCCTAGAGCAGTGATGGGCAAACTTTTTAAAGAGGAGGCCAAAGGAAAGGAAATGCTCATCTGTCAGTCTGTTTCCGTGTGGCCAGATAAAACATTTCAGGGGACTGCATCTGGCCCACGGGCTGTAGTTTGCCCATCACTGTAGAGTCATAAAGCTAGGAAGTTTCTGAGACCAAATTAGAAACCAGAACCTCCTATCTCTGGGCCTGGCTCTCAATCCACTGAGCCACCTAACTGCTCCTGATGTCCTTTTGATAGCTACCAAAACTAAGTGGGTTTCTTCTCCCATGTATTGTAATTTTACTCCTTTGTAGTTAACTAGGGCTCCTATCATCGGAACCAACTGTCCCATTCTGTTAGAAATAACTGCTCATGAATGTCTACCTAGATGATATGTTCATCTCCATCTCCAAACTGATATGTCTACCATTCTGTGGAGCCTTGAAGAATACTGACCATAAAAATGAGGGGGTGTCCCTCGACTGGGGAATGGCTGAACAAATTGTGGCATATGATGGTGATGGAATACTATTATGCTTTAAGGAACGATGAATCAATGGATTTCCATAAGAATTGTAACAACCTACATGAACTGATGCAGAGTGAAATAAGCAGAACCAGAAGTACATTATACATAGTAACTGAAACATTGTGGGACAATCAAATGTAATTGCCTTCAACACTAAAAGCAATGCAATGATCCAGGACAATTCTGAGGGACTTATGTCAAAGAGTGTTATCCACATTTAGAGAAAGAACTATGGGAGTAGACATCCAGAAGAAAACATATAATTTATCGCTTGTTTATATGGGTATATGATTTGGGGGTTGGGTTTTAAAAGATTACTCTATTACGAAAATGAATAATATAGAAATGGGTTTTGAGTGATAACACATGTATAATACATATAACACATGCTTGTCAACTCCAGGAAGGGAGGGAAAAGGGGAAGGAGACAATAAGAATCATGTAACCACAGAAAAAAATTTAAAAATAAAATAAATTTTTAAATTAATAAATATTTTAAAAGACTACTGCCCATAAAAGGAACTAGAGTTGTCTATGTGTAAATCTATTCTCTTCTAGCCAAATATTCAAACCTAATTTTATTTTTCCCTTTCTTTTCTATATGTCTTTTCTGTGCTGACCTTTCTAATGCTCAATTTCATTCCTTTCTCACAAGAGAAGAAAGAAAGATGGTTGTATTATAGTCAGAGACCCCACATTAAAATGTTGGCTCTGCTACTTCCTAGCTGTGTAAACTAGAGTAAATTATATCATTTTTCGAGGCTTACAGTTTCCTCTTCTGCAAAATGAAGGGGTTGGACAAACTGATCTCTAAGGTCTTTCAAAGCTCAAAATCTCTTATTTTATGAATGTTTTTATTAGTTTGGGGATCCTCAGTGGAACTGTTGAAATGTTAAATTATTAAAGCAAATATAGTTTGTTTAAGCACATATAGAATTTGTTGTATGTGAAAGCCATAGAATTACTAATTCTACTATAATAAATATTGAGATAATCTTTAAAGAAATCCAACATAACTCCAAGGGACTCATAATGAAAAATGCTATCCACTACCAGAGTGAAGATGGATTCTGAATGCTGAATAAAGAAAACCATTTTTCACTTTATTTTCTTCATGAGTTTTTCCTGTATGTGTGATGTGTGTCTTCCTTCACAACATGAGTATATCATGTATTGTATTATAGCACATGTATAACCTATATCAATCGCTTACTGCCTCAGGGAGGAGGGAGGGAAAGGAGAGAATTTGGGTAGCAAAATGTCAGAATATATATTTAAAATTGTTTCTATACATAAAATATATTACTGGAGAAAAAAAGAGAAGAAAGCCTTTGCTCTTATGGACCCCAAGCAAGTGTATGTAATAACCCTAGTGTTCTGAGTAATAAAGAATTATCTTTTTGTGTCCTCAATCTGCCATTTATTATCCATGTTAGAAAAGTCATTTAATTACTCCAAGCCTCATGCTTCTGGTTTGGCAAATGGAGGCTTCTGAACCATCTATCTCTAAGGATCAAATAAAATAATGAAAAATGAAAAATAAATCATAATTCTATTAACTAAGCTTCTAAGTGATATGCACTGTGCTAAGTACTAGGGAAAGGCAAAAGATAATCCCTATTCACAAAGGACTCACAGACTAATGGGAGAAACAACAGGTAAGTAAATATGTAGAAATTTATCTAGAGGATAAACTAGGAGCAGTGTCCACGGGAAGGCACTAAGATGAAGCATGACTAGGAAAGATTTCTTGTGGAAGATTACCTTTAGATGAAACTAGAAGGAAACCAAGGGAGACAGAAAGTGGAGATGAAGAGAGAGATAGTTCCAGGGATAGAAGCAGCCAGTAAAAATGCTCAGTATTAGAAGAACAAGCATAGATGAGGACAAGACAAAAAGCCAGTGTCACTGGATCACAAAGCATGTGGATGGGAGAAAAAGACTTGAAAGGTAAGAAAGGCTTTAAAAGCCAATCTACAAAAAATAATGACATAGAAATCTGATTTTCACTTACTTTTGATTTTTAAAGCATGATTTTTTTTAAATTTTTACCTCTAATATAATATGTAACAATAATAACATTCAAGTGATATTATAAACATATAATAAATTATAATAAAAATGCCTATCCAAGAAAAACAAATTCTCACAGTAGCTGTGTCCAAAAATCTGTTTCTTTCTTCCCCCCCATCTCACCCCTTCCCAAGAAAGCAGGTAATATTATATATAATATATATATGTATATATAATTATATAATATATATTTCCCTGTTCATCACATTGTGAAAAAAGACACATATTGCTCAAAGTAGAGAAAAATTCATGGAGGAAATAAAGTGAAGAATGGTATGTTTCAGTCTACATTTGGACTCTGTTCCTTCTATGCCCGTGGATTACCATTTTTGGCATGAGTCCCTTGGAACCATCCTAGATCCTTGCCCTGTTGATAATAGTTAAGTCACTCACAGTTGGTTATTAGACATTCTTGCTCTTACTATGTCCAACATTCTCCTGGATCTGCTCACTTCACTTTGCATCCCTTCATATAAATTGCTAAAGAAGTTGTGGTATATGATTATAATGGAATACTATTGTGCCATAAGAAATGGCAAACAAGACACTCAAAAAACCTGGAAAGATTTCTATGAAGTGATTCACTTTCTTTTGAAAGATGCCTATAAATAACAAAATGATACCAATGAGTATTCTTTCTTGGCCATAATAAAAATTATGAAATTATTTTCACTTATAAAAAATCCTCATTCATCCAAACAGGCTGGATATCCATAAGAATTATAGGTTATCTTTCTATAAAAATGAGTTATTGCCTAATTAGAGAAATGCAAATCAAAACAACTCTGAGGTATCACCTCACACCTAGCAGATTGGCTAAAATGAAAGAAGGGGAGAGTAATGAATGTTGGAGGGGATGTGGCAAAATTGGGACATTAATGCATTGCTGGTGGAGTTGTGAACTGATCCAGCCATTCTGGCTGGCAATTTGGAATCATGCTCAAAGGGCTATGAAAGAATGCCTGCCCTTTGATCCAGCCATACCATTGCTGGGTTTGTACCCCAAAGAGATCATAGATAAACAGACTTGTACGAAAATATTTATAGCTGTGCTTTTTGTGGTGGCAACAAATTGGAAAAGGAGGGTATGTCCTTCAATTGGGGAATGGCTGAACAAACTGTGGTATATGCGGGTGATGGAATACTATTGTGCTAAAAGGAATAATAAACTGGAGGAGTTCCAGGTGAACTGGAGAGACCTCCGGGAACAGATGCAGAGCGAAAGGAGCAGAGCCAGAAGAACATTGTACACAGAGACTGATATACTATGGTAAAATTGAATGTAATGGACCTCTGTACCAGCAGCAATACAATGACCCAGGACAATTCTGAGGGATTTATAGTAAAGACGCTACCCACATTCAGAGGAAGGACTGCAGGAGAGGAAACATAAGAAAAACAACTGCTTGAACGCATGGGTCGGGGTGGACGTGATTGAGGGTGTGGACTCGAAACTACCACACCAATGCAACTACCAACAATTTGGAAATTGGTCTTGATCAAGGACACATGACAAAACTAGTGGAAATGCGCATTGGCCATGGGTGGGGGGAGTGGGGGGGGTGAAGGGGAAAGGAGGAGCATGAATCATGTAACCATGTTAAAAATGAATATTAATAAATGTTTGAAAAAAAAGCATAGGGTGTATGTAATAAGGGTTTGTTGAATTAAACTAAATCTTTTTAATGCCTTTTGCATGCAGGAGCATCTAGAAGAACTCATCACCCATAAAAAATTATACTAAAAATTGCTATCATTAAATATTACAAATAAAACAACAGAACAATCAAAAAAAAGTTCATTGATTGATTCCTTTCAATAAACAAAATTTCCAAATGAGGAAAAGAAAACATATACTATTAAAACATTTCAAGTTTTTCAACTGAAAAGTATTACATAATTATTATCATACAAAAAAAATGAGTTAATGCCATCCCTAACTTGTCCAGGTTGAACTCCAGTTCATTTTTCCTAAGGACCTATACTTGGTCTTTTACCGGCAGAGATCTAGAGGTCAGACACCTTAATAAGAATAGCTTAGTAAACAAGCAATTTTTTGTTCTGATTTTATACCTTTATTCCAGATAGCTTTGTAGTCTTTTTAGTCACAAATGTTGATACTGGCTAAAAGGGGACCTGCAGACAAGTCATGTTCCTAATTGAATGACAGAGATGCTTAGGACCACTATGCTAATCTTACCAAGTGCTACATAATGATAGACAATAAATGTTATCGAAATTTGGGAATATAGAGACCTCTGGCTTCAAGTGTTCAAAAAGACTTCATGGAAGAGTTAGTGGGCTGTACCTGAAAGAAAGAGTAGTATTTGGACAGGGGAAGGATATTCCAAATGAGGAAATGGCATGAACAAAGTCATGAAAGTTGTAATGACCTCAGGCAAGTTAAGAAACAATGAGCAAGTCACTTGGCTCCCATTGCCTAGCCCTTACCACTCTTCTGCCTTGGGATGGAAGATAAGGAAAAGAAGGAAGGAAGGAAGGCAGGAAGGAAGGAAGGAAGGAAGGAAGGAAGGAAGGAAGGAAGGAAGGAAGGAAGGAAGGAGACCAGTTTAGGCAGAAAAGAAAGTACAAACTATACATGAATATTGGCAAATATGACTGAAAAATAGGCTGGGTCTTGATTGTGGAGAATCTTGACTTGTAAACTAAGGAACTGGTAGTTTGAGGAGCCACTGTGCAACATGTATATTCTCCAGGGGACAAGGCAATGCTTTCTAATTTTACCTCCAACCACTCAGGCTCTCTGAGAATTGGAACTGGCCTCCATACCTAAGACTACCAATCTACTTCGTGTATTACAATGGCAAAATGGAAATTATTTTAATCCTTTGAATCTCATAGCACTGTATCTATGAGTCAGAAAACATATGATCCAGTGGATGTGGCCTCTATTTCCAACTTCTTCTTGATAGCAACCCCTGTTCTAAATATGCATGCATACATATATACATACTTGTGTATGCATATATGTGATTCTGTTCTTGCCTAGTAACAAAGAATGAAAACCCATTGGATTCTGCTATTTCTTTTCCATCAGAATACCAAAACTAGTGTCACAATTGGAATGAGCACCAAATGACACAATGTATGATAGATCCCACTAATGGTGTCTTTTTCCCTTAAGAATATCAGTTAATGTCCTACAAATATTATTCCTTCAGGTTTCCTTCAGGATACTTTTAGGAATCTCCTTTCCTAAAAAAAAGAAATATTATCTGTATAGATTGGTTTAGTTAAAGACTTCCTGGAAGTAAGAGGTTGTGATAGCTGCCTTTCAGAGATGGAGAATGGGGTTGGAGAGGAGTGGATAACATGCAAATTACAATAGCAGTAGGTCCACAGGCACAGATGCCACCAAGAGGACACCTGCGGGATAGCGAAGTGCCATTGTCTTCCACCTAGACTTCTTTCTTTACCTTTCTATCTCTTCCCTCCCTCAGTTTCTACCTCTTCTCCCATTCCTTTAATTACTCCTCTCCCTTTCCCAGCCTCTGAAAAAAGTCACCAACTGGCCAAATCACAGAATCACAATTTCAAGGATGGAGAGGATCTCAATGGACATTTGGTACAACTCATGTTTGGACAAGAATTTATCCACAAAAATCCCAGACAAGTGGCGATCCAGTCTTTGCCTGAAATTTTCCAATAAGGAGGCACTCATTTCCTCTCAGGGTAGATCATTACCCTTTTAAATAACTCTGGTCATGAGAAAAAAAAAAGGACCTCTTTGGTGGCACTCAGGGTTAGAGAAGCTGATGGCCCCTGCACCAAACCATTCTCTTGCCCAGCCTTCAAGCATTCAAAGGGAGTTCCCTCTTTCCCCAGTTCATGATCAATACGAGATCAAAGTTTTATGGATTTTTTTCCTTCACAACCTCCTTTTATCAGGATATTTACTATCCAAGATAACTATGGTTCTCCTTCTTCAGCATTGTATTTCAAGTGCTTCATAATTAGTCTCTCTCCAACCCTTCCAATATATTATTTCCCTTTTTGTAGTCTCTCTTATAGTCAAACTGACTTTCTAAATGTTCTTCTTCTATAATATTTCATCTCTCATCTCTGTAACTTTGTACAAATTCTTCCTTCCTTATCTGAAATGCCTACCCTTCTCACCATCATCAAGTAGAATCCATTGATTCCTATAAAGCGTAGCTCATGTGCTACTTCCTATATCATGACTTTCTTAATGCCCATACTCCCCCCATTATTATTACTCTCTTATTTTTGAAATTATCTTGTAGTGGTCTGATAATCCTTTGTGCTTACTTATTTATCTAATATGTAGTATCCTGACCCAGGAGAATGTAGAATCTTAAGAGCAAGGACTATTTCATTTTTTCCTTTGTACATCCCTGTGCTACACAACTTTTCATGGATTTGAATTGAAATTATCTTAAACAAGGAAAAGCCATAAATGAATGAATGAACAAATGAATGAATGGAAAAGTGTTCATTGTCTATTCTGTACCAGATATTGTGCTAGAACCTGTGAATACAAATACAAAAGTAAACTATCCCTTCCCTCAAGAAGTCTGCATTCTAGTAGGGGGAAATGGTACATATAGGACTGGCTAGGGGAAAGGATTTTGGCCTAGGGATTCAAAGAAATGGTGAGATGAATTATAAGGAAATTGATTGGCACATGCTTTCCAGACACAATGATAGCATTGATTGTATTACTATTCCCAGAGCAAGAGATGGAAAGTGGGGTTTGGTGAAAGGAAGGGGTATTGATAGTATGATAGATGCCAAGATGTAGTGGAAGGATGTATGTCTAGAAATCATTTTAGGAGCCAGCTAAATAAAATGGATAAGCAAATTTGTGCTAACTCCCTCACCAATCAGCACAGCTCCACTCAAGGCCAAATTCCCAAAATAAATGTTAACTTCCAAAGAGTAAATCAAGGTTCCTAAATATCTTATCCAGAGGGTATTTTTCTGGGTTGTAAAGGAGATGCAGCAAAAGGACAATTGACAGAATATTCAGTAGAAATGAAGTAATACAAAAAGAATATCCTTTAGGTTCTTTTTATTTATTAAAAAGCAATTTTCATCATAATTCTGAGAAATAAAAGTGCTTTATTCACTGAGCCAGCTAAATTTAGGAAATCTAGTTCCACAAAACTGTCTCTCTGATCTGTTCTTACATAAGCCTAAAATATATCATGATCCATTTGGGAATCAATTAATAAATAACCTCATTTTATAAGAACTCTAAAATTTGGCTTGGCTATTTTTCCAGTGTTCCTGCTTTTGAAAAAAAATGACTTGCGTGAGAACCTTCACAACCACTAGGTACATCTCTATGCCATAAAATTTGAAAAAGAAGCTGGGCAGAATGAACCAGAGGTAAACATCGAGATGGTTCATGCCAGAAGCAACACTCTTGTGAAAGGTGAAAAAAAATCTCTTGACTTGGATTCAGGAACCTGAGAACCAACTAATTCTTCAGCCAACAACTCATTGTTTAATGAATAAACTTCAGAAGGCCAATAGGATAAGTAGCTGGAATAGGCCTCAACCTAGACCAGATCCCTGGAGAGTTGGAGCAGCCTGGTTTATGAGGGATCAAGTCATGTCTGGAGAAGGAAAGCAGTATAGTGGACACAGAGCTTGCCGGAAACCCAGGGAGATTTGGCTTCCATCTCTGCCTCTTACACATACTAGCAGTCATTTAAACTCAGAATGCCTTGGGCAATTCTCAGAAATTAGAAATTGAAGAGAAGGTGTTAACCCATATTAGTAGAAGAACTCTCAACTGAAAGTTCCTCATACTAATAAAAACACAGGTCAGGAAGTTATCCTTGTGATCGGTGAGGAGAGGTACAGCATACAATGGGACGGTCATCTAAAGGCTCCTCAGCACTTCCCTAGGTCATTCAACTTGAATCTTGCTGCTCCAAAGAGGATCAAACACTCAATGAATCTAATCAGTGGAAGCAGTCATTCTAGAGAATTCAGGTCATTGTTTCTTCCCTCCTTTCCTTCATTTTTTTCTTCCCCTCTTTCCTTCCTTTCTTCCTTACTTATATTTTCTTTCTTCCTTCCTTCCCTTCTATCCCTCTTTTTTTCCTTCCCTTCTTTCCTCTCTTCCTTTCTTTTACCATTCCTTCTTCCCTTCACTTCNCCTTCTTTTAGATCTTGCCATTCTTTATTTATTTATTTATTCTCCTTCTTCTTTCCTTCCTTTCTCCCATCCTTGCTTTTTCTTTTCTTTCTTGCTTCCATTCCTTCTTTCTTTTGTTTCCTTTTCCCCTTCCTTTTTTCTGCCTTCTCTTTCTTTCTTTTTCTTTCTCTCTGCCCTTTCTTTCTTCCTTTCTCTCTTTCTTACTTGCTTTCTTCCTTCCTTCCTTTCTTCCTCCCTTTCTTCCTTCCTTTCTTCCTTCTTTCCTCCCTCCCTCTCTCTCTTCCTTCCTTCCTTTCTTTCTTTCTTCCTGTCCTTCTTTCTTTATTTATTTGTTTATTTATTTATTTCTCTTTTTCCCCAAGCCTCAGACACTTACTAAATGTGTGATCCTGGTCTAGTCATATAACCTATATGCTTCAATTTCTTAATATATAAAATAGAGGTAATAATAGTACTTACTTCCCAGGGTTCTTTTGATGATCAGATGAGATAATATTTGTAAAACATTATGCAAACCTTAAATGCTATATAAATGCAGGTTATTTTTATTATTATAACAAATATAACAAAATGCTTTGTCTTCTTACCTGAATGTATTTTATTCTTTCACCAGATTTTGCTTATGTAGGAAAGCTCTCTATTTTCCAATTTGTAAAGTAGGAATATTCCATATTTGCTCTGAACTCAATTGGAATATTATTAATTTTGGGAAACCTATGCATAAGTACTCATTTCCTCAAGATCAAATCTGAATAACCCCAGGAGCACTGACCTACTGTACCTTCTCTTTTTAAGACATGTTAGTGTGCCAAAATATAATTAGAATTCATTGTTGGCATCTAGTCCTTCTGTCCTACCTATGCTTATCATTTCCCCAGGCTCCTCCATTTAAAAAATCGTCCCATATTTTTCCATAGATAAATGGTCATAGAATATAAAGAAATAATTCTCAAAAAAAGAATTAACAACCATGTGAAAGAATGTTCCAAATCACTAATAACAAAAGAAATCTGAATCAAAACAACTCTGAGGTTTCATCTCATATCAAAGGAAGGGGTAACGATAACTAAAGGGGGAAACGGTCAACACTGGACAGTTTGGAGAAAGATGGCACAATAATGCAGTGAGCCTATCAACAGGTTTTTTTAAAAACCCTTACATTCTGTCATAGAATCTCAGTTCCAAGGCAGGAGAATGGTAAGGGACTAGGCAATTGGGGATGTGACTTGCCCAAAGTGACTCAACTAGGAAGTATCTGAGGTCTGATTTGAACCCAGGACCTCTTGTCTCCAGGCCTGGTTCTCTAACCAGTGGGTCACCTAGCTGCCTCTCAATGGGCATTTCTTAAAACCTTACTATGTGCCAGTTATTACACTAAGCATACTGTTGGCATAAATTGGTCCAACTATTCTGGAAATCAACTTCAGATTACTGGAAGAAAGTGACTCAGATGTCCATGTTCTTTGACTTAGAGATTCTACTGCTAATCAAAGAAGTCAACAACAAGAAGAAAGATCTCATATATACCAAAAATATGTAGAGTATCTTTTTTGAGGCAGAGAACTGAAAACAATGTAGATGCCCATCAATTGGTGAATGGTTAAACAAGTTAGGATAAATTCATTTAATAGAATGTTACTATGCTGTAACAAAAAACAATGGTTACTTTGAATACAGTGAAGCATGAGGAGATACACAAAAATGATGCCAAGTGAAGTAAACAGACTAGAAAACCAATACGAACAATGACAACAATATAAATGGAAAGAATGATATTAATAATAATGATAATAGCATTTATATAATGTTTTAAGGATTGGAAAACTCTTTTAAAATATTATGTCATTTGATCTTCACAACTTTGGAGGCAGGTATTATTATTATCCCCATTTTACAGCTAAGGAAACTGAGGCACAGATTTTTTGTTTTAAGAGATGATTCTCTGAGGAAGTGAGGGGCAGATAAGGATATACTGGGCAATATAGATGATACATACAGGATGTATATATATATATTTTTTTAATTTTTAGTTAAAAATTAAAGTCCTCCCAGCTAGGAAGGAACTTCCTTGTCCCTATTGTTCATGTCAGTAGACACTTTAGATAGTCAGAAAAGGAAATTATCCAAAATGAATATATTGTTTAATAGTGAAAGAAGGCTACATTTAGAGTCAGAGGCCTGGTGTTCAAATACCATATAAACTGAAGGAAGTCTTTTGATCCTTTCCCCTTGATCTCAGTTTGCTCATGTGTAAAATGGGAATGTTGGTTTGGACTATCTGTAAGGTCCTTCAAGGTTTAAATGCTATGATCCCATGACCTTTGCCTATTTTTTAAAAATTCCCATAAAAGTCAACACTTTGGAAGAAGAAAGATTATCAAAGGAAATTTTAGTTCTTTTCTAGCTTCCAGCTTGGTTTCTAATTAAGAGGCCAACTTTTCTTCTGGGTCTTGGCGTGAGGACATATTTACCTCCATGGGTGTGGGGTGCTAGTGTGGATGGGGGCAGTATGTCCACTGCTCCAAGAGACAAAACCAGATTAGTGTCCAGAGTATACTTGAAGCTTCCTTGAAGTGCCATTTTTAGAAAGAAAAAAAATTCTTTTTTTTTTTTTTTGTCCATGAGGCTGACTGGGTCGTGAAGGCTGGGAACTTGGCCTCCCTCGTTTCTGGGAAGACCCTGTCAGCTACATCCTCTGGTGTTCCTATTCACTGGTTGATGTATTTCCATGCAAAAAAAAAAAAAGTGTAGAGTCAATAAACAGCTTGATACTGTGGATGGCATTAGGTGTTTCTAGAATCCCTTGCCAAATACAACAGCAGCCTCAGCAAACCCCCTTGCAGCCCCCAAATCTCCAGCTTACAGGAAAAGAAAAGAATATCATCTATTTCATGGGCTGATGAATGTGCTAAATGATATCATGGGTCTAAAGTCGCCAGTGATTGAGAAAGTCTTCGGACTCGGTGCTTCCTGGAAAGGTCTGGCTGATCTCATAGTTTTGTTTATTTCAGTAGCATTTCAGGTCAGTCTACTGAGTATAATGGGACTTTCAAAGCAGCTATTTGACATCCACAGCTGGGATCAGCATTTTGGAAGCTGGCTTTAAAGTGGTCTCAGACCAGAATGGAAGGAGATTAGGAGCACTGTATGAGAATCAAGCCATCAGAAGAGACTAGTGAGTTGTTCTGAGACCTGTGCTTAGCACAATGTGAATAGGCTCTGTCCCAGGCTATCGGCAGGCACAGAGCATGCCTCCTCTTCAGAGGGCATAGCTCACCTTCCCCCTTCTCCACATTGCCTGATCCGAATTAACTCTGGGGCAAGTTTTAGTTAGTAACAGTTCTGGTCATTTTCCAGTTTTTGAAGATAAACAACAGTAACCTGTGAGAGTCTAACTTTAATCCCACAGAGGCTTAACCGTTCTCGATAAATAAAGGAATGGATGAGGAAAGAGGGAAACCCTCTGTCCTTTTTCCATTTCAGATCTCCTCCCTATGCCAAGTGTTTAACCATCTCCACATGGAGTGTGATGAAGCTGTGACACCCATCACCTGAAGGACTGTCACGTGTAAAAGGGAGAAGACTGTCACTTGACTTCGAGGGATGCTGCAGTTGCTGGTCACCAAGATTGCCTGGTAGAATGAGACATAAGACTCCAAGGCAAACACAAAGGAAAAGCAAGCCCAGAAATGAAAATCTGTCACACTATGGCCTCGTCGATATGAATTGGCAGTTCAATGTACTATAGACTATTTTAGTTCCATAGACTATACACTATTATATAGTGTTACCTCAGATGACTATTTCACAAGGCACTTATAAGTTGAGTCTTGATGGAAGATCTAAAGAATTACTGGAACCTCAGTCTTTGATCAAAGCAATCTGTTTAGTCTAAGAATATACTAGATGAATGAAATCTCTTGGGTTGAGGCTTCTGGAACTCTACCAGTCAAACCATAGTGGGGCTGGGGCTCACTTGATTGATTAAATGGAAAGTCACATGTCTCAATGTTTGGTAATAGCTGTCCCATAGACACAGCCAAAAATGAAATATAAATAACTCATAAAGCAAATTCAGTCTACTTTGGCCCTCTGTGTAGTATGCATGTGGCCAAGAGGAGGAAAGAAATATAGCCAGGAGTTCACCTCTAATACAGAAGGTCTCCATAGCCATAACAAATATTTGAGATACATCACTGGAATTATTAGACTAAAGTTTCTTTACTAACAGACCAATTCAACCGATAATAGATCTAGAGCTAAAGGCTATCCAGCCCAATTTCCTTATTTTACAGGTGGGGAAACTGAGGCCAAGGGAAATTAAATGGCTTGCCCAAGGCTGTACAGGTAAGCATCAGAGACCACCCAGGTCACTGACCCCAGATCCAATGTTCTTTCTTCTGGACCATGTTGCCTCCATTCATTTGCTCCTAAAGTTGAGGCCATTGGTGTCCCAGTGGATAAAGCACCTGTCTTGGAATCAAGGAGACATGAGTTCAAATCTAGTCTTAGATATTTACTAGCTGTGTGACAGTGAGCAAATCATTTATCCTGTTTGCCTCAGTTTCTCCAAATTTCTCCTAATAGCACCTACCCTCACCCAAGTTTATTGTGAGTATCCAATGAAATAATATTTGTAAAAAAAAAAGCACTTAGCACAATACCTTGCATATAGTAGATGTTAGCTATATATTTGCTTGTTCTTTCTTCTTACTCCCTGCACTTCCATGGATGTTTTGCTTAAGGAAAGCTAATGTTTCTTTCATCTCCAGGAAAACCCTTTGTTAAACTTTTAAATTCTTTCAATACAACTTATGTCACTTATCAATGAGACCCATCATAGAATAATAAAAAGAAGTCTGGTGGTTCAGGAAATTTTTCTAGTTATAGCTTCAATATGCTAGTTGTGTGGCCCTACACAGGTCACTTAACCTTTGAGTCAATTTACTCTTCTAACAAGGTGAGAATAAGTATAATGTTTACTAGCAATCATAGTATTGTGGAGGAAGGAAATACTCTGAAAGTCATAAAAACCCTAGGGAAATGGAAATTGTTACTATTATTGTTGTGCTTCTTAACCTCTTTGAGCCTCAGCTTCCTCATCTGTAAAAGGACTTGGCGACCTCTAAAGTTTCTTTGAGAGCTCAGTCTGTGACTGATTTCACTTTAATATTTGAAAAGAGCCTGACAGTTTGTTTTTACTGC
This sequence comes from Gracilinanus agilis, assembly GCF_016433145.1. NCBI lineage: Eukaryota > Metazoa > Chordata > Mammalia > Didelphimorphia > Didelphidae > Gracilinanus > Gracilinanus agilis. The sequence continues at coordinate 83,597,264 of NC_058131.1, forward strand.
CTTCTTCAAGTATGCTATTTCTAAACCAAAGTCGCCACACTTTGCCACATTTTCCTCAAACTTTTGATTTTTCTTTGAACTGTCAAAGATGTCTCCTGGGAAGTGATTCACCCTTTCCAGCACATACTCATTTCAACATACTTCCTTTGAATTTTCAATAACTCCTCTGATATTTCTACCTCATTTTGGATATTTTTGTTTTAGTACTAATGATAAAGAAAGGACAGTATAAAGACTGGAGTCATTGCCTTAACTAGCTACTGTCAGACAGACAGGTGATAAGACATTATGAGGAAGACTGATTCTATAGTCAAGATTATTTACAAGATAATACTTGAACATCTATGTGACCCACATGGTTGTGGGAGTCAAAGGATGATATGGGGTTCTGCATAATTCTCCCTTCTAGAGGACTTCTAGACTCCTTTCTAGACTCCTTTTGGGGTCTATAAACCCCAAAACTCTAGTGTAGAGAACAGAACCCAGAAGTGATACGAGAAGCTAGGCATCGAGTGATGAGACAGAAAAGATCTGGCGGAGGAATGGCAAGGAATCACCAGGCTTTAGCATCCTTGTGGCCAAAGGAGTTTGGTGGCTGAGACAGACATATGAATGAATGAATGAATGAATGAATGAATGAATGAATGAATGAATTGCAGAATAATTGAATATGATGAAAAATCATATATTGAGGACCTAAGTGCCAAGAATTGTGCCAGGCACTAAGGATGCAGAAACAAAAGTGAGATGCCCTCAGGAAGTTTATATTCTAATGAGGAAATTCAGCACACACAGGGTATGGCAGAGAAGGAAGTTTTGGTCTAAGGAGTGGCATGGATGATGAGTGAGAAATAAATGATTATGGCCTCTTCAGAAATAATGATAGAAGCAATAGCAAGCCTCGGTGACTGAAGGCTCTGAATGATGACTTGAGAAACCTAATGAGACCCCTCACCACAGCCCAGCCTGCCAGAGCTGGGCCTCTGGAGTCCTTTTCTGATGAAATCCCAGCGGGATGCCAGAGCTGTTGTTTTAACCCTAACAAGATCTGTCATTAGAAGTTATTGGAGCTTGACTTTTCTTCTTTCTCTATCAGTCACCCCGAACGAAGGCCAGGGTCATGTTTCCCAGGAACACAGGCAAAGCCCCTGCTAGACTGTTTCCACAGCTTTTGTTTCTCGGGAGGCTTAATGATGATGGACAGGTTCTGAGCAGCTCCTCCATGGCCTGGCTCCTGGAAGACACACAAGGAATCAGCCAACCATGTCCCTGAACAAATGGGTACCTCTGAAGGCAGCCAGGAAACAGCCACTTAGAACATTCGTTGCTTTTCTGTCCTTACTGATTAAACATGGGGAACATAAAGGAATTTCTTTGTCTAATAAACTTATGTCACTTCATGTCAGGACTAAATGAGAGGCACCACAGCATTTCCTGAGAAATCTCCAAGTACTCTTTTGGGAGGGCTAGTTCAGAGAATATTTCGAGGAGGAAGACATCTTGTCTGATACTGTCTGATACTGGCCTTCTGTTGGGTTTCTGGGACGAGAGTTTTCTGACAACTTCATAAATACTTTTGCTGTTGAGATATTGTTTTCTAGCAACTGGGTATATTTTGGCCAAAAGCAATTTCTCTCACTTGTTCACTGGTGATTAGTGCTGTAAACAAAACCCCAAAGCAGGAACCAATACCAGTCTCAGCAAAAGGCTCTGCCACAGACAACAAGACTCCTAAAACCCTGATGGCAAATTTTTATCTAGATAACTTCTCATTTTTACATAGAAGAATTTCTAATTTTCAATGCTTAAAAGGGGGGAAAAGCCACCAGCACTGTTTTCATGGTTTTTACAACTGGAGTCTAGTAGAAGGTGGCCAGACCTCAACTGGGAGTCAGGAAACTCGGGTTCAAATGGAGTTCTGGCTGTATTACAAAAAAACAGTGTTCCTTGGGCCTTTTATCTAAATACTCTGAATAGGGCAGTGAGGTGGCTCAGTGGATAGAGAACCAGGATAGATGAGAGGTCCTGGGTTCAAATCTGGATGCAGACACTTCTATCTGTATGATCCTAGGCAAGTCATTTAACTGAATTTGACTAACCCTTTACTACTCTTTGACCTTGGAGCCAACAGTATCAATTCTAAGACAGAAGGTAAATTTTATAAATAAATACTCTATGCCTCAGGTTTCTCCTTTGTTGAAGAAAGCTATAATTTAGATAATTTGAGCAATGGAGCTGGTTCTTTAAAGCATGAGAAAAAGTACCGAATCACCTAGAAAAGACTGGAGAGATTACTTCCAGAAACTTGATGATATATAATGAAGGGGCCTCACTCCTCAATTTGGGGTTTGTGAAGACATTCGGCAATCGATTCTAGTCCTCTAACCACATGATAGGGGCATCTAGGTGGTGCAGTGGATGGAACAACAGACCTGAAGTCAGGAAGATCTGACTCAGATCCAGCCTCAGACACTTACTAGCTGTGTGACTTTTTGGTTGACTCTTAATCCCTATTTGTCTTAGTTTCTCCTCTGTAAAATAGGGACACACTAGAGAAGGAAACAGTTAATCACTCTAGTATCTGTGCCAAGAAAACCTCCATTGGTAAAGTCTACAGGGTCACATAGAGCAGGACACAACTGAACAATAATAAAACCACGTGATAAAGAGATAGAATTTTGACTGGCTGCTGAATCAGAACGGAGGTCTATTCAGAAGACACTAACCTGCCTGAGTGACCCTCTGGTTCTTTTCTGGTAGTCTGTGTTCAAGGAAGGAAGCAAAGACTGCTCTCAGTCTTCATTGGGCTCCTACCATGTATTCCATGAGTAGCATATGAACCTGCTGTTGCATCTATTCTTCCTGGTTTTAGATAAAGTATACTAGTTAATGACAACTACAGTCGTATGAGCCTCCAAAGGTAGAAAGAGTGAATGCCAGAATTTTGGGAGCTAGAGTCCATGCTGGGTTGAGCTGTGGTAAGTTAGTCACAGATTCCTTGAAGAGTGAGCTTCTTGGCCCACCTGTAATAGAGATGATCCATCCATCAGCTCTGTCAAATTCAAAGATGAAGTTGGCAGGACAAATGCTTTATAGCAAATTAAGAGTGAGTCAACACTTTCCCAAGATTTAAGTGATAGAAGGGAAAGTGTGACTTCTTTCTACTCCTTTCTCTTTGGGAAGAGAGAATATATTTTAATTTCTGCTCCTGCTTCATCTTCAAGGCAAATGTCCCTCTATAAAAGCTAATTGATGCCAATTGGTTAAGTGGAGCCAGGGCACTAAATACTGGTCGTTTACATTGAAGAGAACACACCATTATGGGAGTTCAATCTGATAGCTTCAGAGAAAGACACCCCTGACCCCTCAGGAATACCTCTAAAACCCTGAAGATGGTAGAAGGAAATATATCTGGAAACTCAACAGGTTGGGTTGGAAGAGTAAGTCCTGAGTCTTATTATGTTAATACCTGTTCTATTCTGTAGAGACAATTGAGAAATCATGTTCATGGAAGTATTTTTAAACATTTTGAAGCATAATTCAAATGTGTTTCAAATAATCATATTTTTAAAGCTGAAAGGACTCTAGGAAATCATCTAGTCAACCTCATTTTATAGATAAGGAATTGGTGAACTCTTTCCATTTCTAGTTACCTACTGGTACTAGGATATCAGAGCAGTCTTTCTTGATAATTTCTTGAAATATAATGTCTAGAATCTTTCTTTAATCATAGTTTTCAAGTAGTTCAATAATTCTTAAGTTATCTCTCTTTGATCTATTTTCCAGGACAATTGGTTTTTTCCAATGAGATATTTCACATTTTCTTCTATTTTCTTAATTCTTTTGATTTCATTTTGTTGTTTCTTTATGTCTCATGGAGTCATTAGCTACCACTTTCCCCATTCTAATTTTTAAGCATCAGTAAATTTTTGATCATCTTTTTTTTATTTGACCAATTCTGTTTCTAAGGTGTTATTTTCTTCAGTATTTTTTGTATCTTATTTTTACCAAACTATTAATTTTTTATAGTTTTCTTTATATAGTATAGTTTTCCTTTACCCTCATGTCTTTACCTAATTCTTCATTTACCACTTTTATCTGAATTTGAAAAACATGTTTTAGCTCTTTTAGGAATTCTTTTGGGCTTTATGTCCAATTTATATTTTTCTTTGAGGCTTTGCTAAGATTTATTTTGACTTCATTGTCTTCTTTTGCTTTGTGTCCACCAATTTATCACCATAGTAAAATTTTATGGTCAGGCTTTTTCAGTGTTATTGTTTGTTCATTTTGCCATGCTATTTCTTGATTTTCATATTTATGTTAAAGTTGAGTTCCATTCTTGGCCTAGGGGTGGGGGTGAAGGGCACCATCTCAAACTTCAGGCTGATTTCAGAGCTAGTTCTGATATTTAAGAAATTTGGGTGTTTCCAAGCTAATGTTATCTGGGGAGATATCTGCTCTTCTATCTATGCATTGCTCCTTCCCCAGGAAGGGTCCCCGCTCCCTTGGGACCAAAAGTGATAATTGTTATTCAGAGTCTCCAGTCCCTTGGGACCAAAAACAGCATTGTTCCCCAAGGCTTCTTCTCTCTCTTGACCAAAAGTGCTCCTCTCTGCCTTTGAACTATGTCCCAGAAGTTCATTTAGGCAATGAAGTTATCAAACAGCATTTGGTACTCCTGCCAGTGCTAGCACATGGGTCCCCTGTAATTTCTTCTGACCAATTGTCAGGTTCTTCACCATCTCTAGCTTGAGAGTCCCCAAGGCTACTGCTGCTTCATATCACTGGTATTTCAACTACATGAGCTCCAGACCAGCCTCTACCCAAGTGTCACAGATCTCTCTTTCAAACCTCCTAAATTGCCTTAGTCTAAGAGAATGTCTTTTTCTGAACCTTTTCTTGTCTCTGCCACCCAGAATTCAACTTGAGGCATAATTTTGAAGCCATTTAGGGATAAATTTTGGAGAGCTCAGTTGAATGCTTTCTCTGCTCTACCATTTTGTCTCATGTTTTCTGAATGAAGAAGTTTCTGGATTCCTTCAGCCTCCACATTATATTAATTGCTTTGCATTCTTAAAACTCTTCCAAGATGTGATGGTGGGGTCTTTTTTCCATTTCCTGCTTTCAGAATTGATATTTTAACAGGTTGACAAAACAAGTACACAAAATGCCTTACAATCTTTGTCCTTTCTTCTGAATTGATTTCTAATTTTGCTCTAAACAGTCAATGGATACTTTGATTACACATAAATGATTGGTTCTGAAATGACTCCCTCTTTGGAAATTAGTCAGTCAATTTTATTCTTAGTGATATTATTCAGTGCTTACCATATCCAGCATCTTCCACTTAAGATCTTCTCAACAAAGATATTGTGGCAAATGGGCAACAAGCTCCTAAGTAGTTTCCATGTCTCTAGCTAATTTCATTGCTTAATCTTTAACTATATTTTCCAACATATGCAGGGTATCTAGGAATATTTAATGCCATTTTAAGGGATTAGAGGTAAGACATTGGAGATACGCTATATATGATCATCTTCATCTTGGCATTTAAGTCATTAACCAAACTATGTGTTGATTTAATTTGGAAGAATTTGTAAAATTCTTTTTAGACTTTCTCTTTTACTTCATTTGTAACAGATATTTAACACCTTGGTTTCACAGTGGCATTTTTTTAAAATTTTAATTTATTTTTTTGCCTAATTTCATATAAAAACAGTTTCCAATATTTTTCAAAAAATGCTGAGTCTCAAATTCTCTCCCTTCCTTCTTCCTCCCCAGTCCCCCACAACCCTTATAGTAAGCAATTTCATATAGACTTAACATGTGCAATAATATAAAACAATTTCCATATTAATCCTTTTGTGAAAGGAAACTCAAATAGAAAAAAATTAAGAAAGTAAAAAAACTTTGCTTTGGACTGGATTTAGACTCAGTTCTTTTTCTCTGGAAGTTAATGGCATTTTTTATCATGAGTTCTTTGGAATTTAGTTTTGGATCACTATATTTCTGAGAATAACAGTTATTCACAGTTGTTCATTGTAAAGTATTCCTGTCATTATAAAATGTTTTCTTGGTTCTGCTTATTTCACTCTGCTTCAGTTCATGTAAGTCTTTCCAGATTTTCCTGAGCTCCTTCTGCTTGTCATTTCTTATAACACAATAGTATTTCACTCCAATCATATAATATAGTTTACTTAGCCTTTCACCAAATAATGGGTACCACTCACTTTCAAAATCTTTACTAAAATAAAGCTGCTTTAAATATTTCTTTACATATAGGTTCTTCCCACCCACCCCTTTTTAAAAAGCTCTTTGGTATACAAGCTTAGTAATGGTATTGCTGGGTCAAAGGGTATATACTTTTTTATAGACCTTTGGGTATAGCACCAAAATTGCTCTCCTGAATGACTGAATCAGTTCACAATTCCCCCAACACCTCATTCATGTCCCACTTTTCTCATATCCTCTCCAAGTTTTGTCATTTTCCTTTTCTATCATAATAGCCAATCTGATAGGTGCAGGGTAGTACTTCAGTGTTGTCTTAATTTGCATGTCTCTAAATAATAATGATTTAAAGAATTTTTGCATGACTATAGAGGGCTTTAATTTCTTTGAGAACTGCCTATTTGTATCTTTTGTCCATTTATCAATTGGGGAATGAGTTGTATCTTATATATTCAAGTCATTTCTCTAGGTATATGAGAAATGAAGCATTTATTAGAAAGACTTGTAAAAAAATTTTGAACCATTATACTTATTATGTTTCACTTTCCATCCTGTTTCCCCCCTATTTAGTTTTGAACTCCACCTCCCCCAATTTGTCCTCTTTTCTATTAGCCCCACCCCACTTCTCTTATCCACTTCTTCTCCTACTTTCCTGTAGGGCAAGATAGCTTTCTATAACCAACTGATTGTGTATGCTCTTCCCTCATTAAGTCAATTCTAATGAGTGCAAGGTTCACATGTTCTCCTCCCCACCTCCCCCATCTTCCCTTACACTGTGTACACTCTTCATATCATTTTTATGTGTGATAATTTGCCCCATTCCATTTTTCTCATCCCTGTAATGCATTCCTCTTTCTCATACCTTAATTTAATTTAATTTTTTATTTCATCCCATCAAATTTAACTCACATCCTCACCCACTATGTATACTCCTTCTAATTGCCCTGACAATGACGAAGTTCTTTGGGGTTGCAAAAAGCATCTCCCCATGTAGGGATGTACACAGTTTAACCTCATTGAATGTATTTTGATTTCTCTTTCCTATGTATCTTTTAATGATTCTCTTGAGTCTTGTATCTGAGAGTCAAATTTTCCATTCAGATCTGGTCTTTTCAACAGGTGTGTTTGAAAATCCTCTATTTCACTGAATACTCATTTTTCCCCCTGAAGGATTATGTTCAATTTTGCTGAGTAAGTGATTTTTGGTTGAGGTCCTTGTCCCTTTGCCCTCTGGAATATCCTATCCCTGGCCCTCTGGTCCTTTAATGTAGAAGTTGCTAGGTCTTGTGCTATCCTGACTGTGGCTCCACAGTAATTGATTTGTTTCTTTTTGACTGCTTCCAATATTTTCTCCTATTCCTGGGACTTATGAATTTAGCTATAATATTCCTGGGAGTTATCCTTTTGGGATCTCTTTCAGGAAGTGATAAGTGTATTCTTTCAATTTCTATTTTGTACTCTCTTTCTAGAATATCAGGGCAGTTTTCCTTAATGATTTCTTTTCTTTTTTTTAAACCCTTACCTTCTGTCTTGAAGTCAATACTGTTTATTGGCTCCAAGGCAGAAGAGTGGTAAGGGTAGGCAATGGGGGTCAAGTGACTTGCCCAGGGTCACACAGCTGGGAAGTGTCTGAGGTCAGATTTGAACCTAGGACCTCCCATCTCTAGGCCTGACTCTCAATCCACTGAGCTACCCAGCTGCCCCCTCCTTAAGGATTTCTTGAAAGATGATGTCTAAGCTCCTTTTTAAATTATGGTTTTTGTGTAGTCCATTTATTCTCAAATTATCTCTCCTGGTCAGTTGTTTTTTTTTCCTATGAGATATTTCACATTTTCTTCCATTTTTTTCATTCTTTTGATTTGTTTGACTGTTTCTTGGTGTCTTGTGCAGTCATTAGCTTCCATTTGCCTAATTCTAATTTTTATGGCATGATTTCTTCAGTGAGCTTTTTTTACCTCCTTTTCTACTTGGCCAATTCTACTTTGTAAAAAGTTCTTTTCCTCAGTGAATTTTTGTGCCTCTTTTTCCAAAGGGCTAATTCTGTCTTTCAAGAAGTTTCTCTCAGTGCATTTTTACATAACTTTTTTTTTCCATTTGACTAATTCTGCTTTTAAAGCTCTTCTCTTCTTTGTATTTTTGTACCCCTTTCACCAATTGGCATATCCTGTTTTTTAATCTATTTATTTAGGTGCTGATTTTTTTGTACCTCTTTTTCCAATCTGTTGACTTTGTTTCATGATTTTCCTGTATTACTCTTCTTTTCCCAATTTTCCTTCCACCTCTCTTATTTGATTTTTTAAATCCTTTTTAAACTTCTCCATTAGTTCTTTTTGGGTTTAAGAGCAACTAATATTTTTCTTGGAGACTTTGGATACAGCAGTATTGACTTTGTTGTCTTCTTCTGAGTTTGAGTCTATCCTGTCACCAAATAACTGTCTATATTGTGTTTCTTTTGTTGTTGTTTTCTCATTTTCTAGCCTTTTTCTTTTTTTAGTTTAGAAAACCATTAACATTGGGCTTTGTAACTGTGGTGAAACAAGCATCGTTCCAAACTTCAGGCGCTTTGTGAAGATGCCTTTTCTAAGCTGGCACTGGAGATCTATCTGTTTTCAGGTCTTCCAAGGTGATATGATATGATATAAGGAGAGGTATGTCTAACACTCTCCAGGCCTTGTGCTCTGGTTTGTGAGTGACCCTTCACAGTTTTTACCCTTGGAACTGTGACCAGGGTCCCCTTCTCCCCTGGAGCTGCAAGAGCTTGTGCATGCTGGTGCCCCTCCTCACCCTGGGACTGTGCCCCAGGACTGAGACCTGGTTATGCGTATGAGCAATGTGACAAGAGTCTTATGCCCAAAGGCAGCAAAAGGATCCCTTCAAACTCCTTCTGAGCAGTTTTCAGACCTCCCTTGTCATCTGTGTGTGTCTGAGAATTCCAGAAGACTTGACTGCTACTTCAACCGTGCCCTCAACCTATTTCCCTGGTGGGGCTTGCCCTGCTCTGCTGTGCTCCACCACCTCCCTAGTGCACCAGATCCATCATGCTGGTCTTCTAAGTTGTTTTTGGAGGAAAAATTACTTCACCTTATCTTTTTGTAGGTTATGCTGCCCCAGAATTCCTTTTAAGGCATTATTTCATTGCTTTTTGGAGAATAATATGGTAGAAATAGGATGGATCCTACACCTTCTCTACCATTTTGGCTCCCCCACCTACACCCCATAGTGTCATTTTTGCATGAACATGATTAGGATTGCAAAACAAGATTCCAAATATCCAATGAAATTATATTTCTTGTTGCTTTTGGGCACATGACAAAAGCCAGTCGACCAAATCTTTTCTTTGCCTCTTGGAGGAGAGCCTATGAGTCAATTGTAAGTTCTTTATGTTTTCTGGTTTCATTTAAAGAAAAAAATATTAGTATGGCTAAGTTCCAGTGCCTCCAGTGTTATATTAATTATTACTTGGTTTTTGGACAAAGATCATACATTAAGAAAATCAATATTTAATATGTGTAGACAGTCTAAGAACTGTGTGGTTCCTTATATTCTCTGCTTTCTTCTCTATTACTTTGCCAGGATCACTGCAAAAGTGAAAGAAGGGGAATGCAGAAGGGCTATTTTACATTATTATCTGTTTCTTGTATATCCATGACAAAAATATTGATATAATGGTCAACATTCTGGTGATGAATCTCTTCAGTGCTTCTCTAGTTTGGTCATTAAAATAGGAGATCTAGTCTATGACTATTAATTGACACTGTCACTCACCCTGGAAGTCTTTCTAATTCAGTCTATCCTTCCTGGGCTTTGGTTCTATCAGCAGAGCTTTTAAAATCTGAAGGATACCTTCATATTAAGATAAGGCATCAGAGGAGGGCTTCTGGGGGCTTTCATGGATACTCATAATATATTAAGAGAGGCAAAGGAAAGCTCCCATCATATTGAGTGGATGCCCTTGGAAAGACATGGAAAAGAGTTACATAAGATGAAAATGTGTCCGGGGGTGTAATCTGTGCCATTGAGAGGACTAGAAGAGTCAGTGTGGAATAATGGAAAAAAGTACTGGACTTGCAGTCGGGATACAAATTCACTTAAACTGTCTCAGTCTCAGTTTCTTCAGCTATAAAATAAAGTGGTTGACTCAATACTCCAAAGACCCCTTCCAGATCTAACTCATTGATTCTATGACAAATGTCCAAGTATTATTATTATATTTAGTAAAATTTTTCATCAATCTTTGCCTCTCTGATCTCAGCTTTAGTTGCAGTCTTCCTTAACAACTCTCCCTTAAAGAAATTGCATAAGTAACATAATAGAAATGCATCAAAACCAAAATAAGGCAAAAATCTAAACCATTGTACCTAATTTTGTTGGGAAAAGACAAAAGGGAACAGAAAATACATCGTAGACTTTTCTGGTTAAAAAGAGAAAGACATCCAGTCAATATTGTTTTTTCTTACCACTTCTAAGGAAACCACTCTGGGACTATTTTAAACCTGATCCCTTCTGTTTAAATGTATTTAAAATGTTCGAAAGGAAAATGGGACAAAGCTTATTTTTTAAATGGTTGTCAGAAGAAAACTAATTTTAAATGCCCAGAAATTGTTCTTAAAAGTACCTTGATCAAGAGTTTTTAACCTTTTTTATGTTAAGGATCTCATGGGCAGTGAAGCCTATGCATCTCTTCGCAGAATAATGTCTTAAAATATATGAGAATAAAATAAGACTATGAATTACAAAGGAAATTAAAGGTGAATGAAAACTAGGATACATTTTTTCCCCACATCCCAGTTCACGGACCTTCTAAAATCTGCCAGGGATTCTTCCACAGACTCCCAGTAAAGAACCTCTGACCGAGATTCTTCATGTATCCGTGATTTTATCAATAAAGGTATTTTCTGCACCAACCAACACAATAAATTAACAAATACTCTTTTTTATCCCTTTTATCCAATACTAAGTATTGGTTCCAAGGCGGAAGAATAGTAAAAGCCTAGACAATTAAGGTTAAGTGACTTACCCAGGTTCATGCAGTTAAGAAGTGTCTGAGGCCAGATTTAAACCCATGTTCCCCTGACTCTAGCCCTGGTTCTCTCTCTCCACTGAGCTACCCAGCTTCCCCAGAAAATACTTGTTAAGGAACTGCAATGCATTAGGCATGGAACCCTCAAATACAATGTACATTCTAGTTACAGAAAACCTTGAATATACTGAGTACAAAATAAGTTTGAAAGTGAGGCCCTCGCAGCTGAGGGGATCAAGAGATCAGTAAGACCTTCTGTGGAATATGGCCTGTGTAAACACATAGGGACAAGAGTTTAGAAGGCAACCCCATTACAATGATAATATGGGACATTTACTTGGAGCTTTATGATTTGCAAAGTTCTTTATGTTAATTCATTTAACAGATGGTATTAGAAAGTCACCAGAGTTTGAACTAGTTCAGCATCCTATAGACACCCTGATGACAGGAGCCTTTAAGGGATGAAAAGAATATTTGTTCATTTATTGTCTTGGTTGGTGCAGGAAATACCTTTCTGAATGAAATCACCGATACTGATTTTGCAAGGCTGACTCTCAACTAGCAAAGAAGGATCCCCTCACTGGCCCTGAGACAAAGCCTTTCCAAGACAGAGATGACTTGTGAGAGTCTGCACTCTGTTGAAGGAGCCTTCAGTTCACACTCATGTCATAATGAGGCATCCACGGAGTACACCAATGGAGAGAATTTAAAAGAAATCTAAGGAAACTCCATGTGAAGACTTCTCATACTAATACTAACTCTCAAAAGAGGAGAAAGATCTCTAAATCTCAGGAAATTTAACTTGGCCATTTGAGACATTTGGCTGAACCAAAAACCCTATACTGGACAGGACAGCCCCATGAAGCAATCCCTGACTATCTTCTCTCCAGGATTGCCTTCCACCTATATCATACATACCTCAACTGTCTAATTTTTCGTGTTTCCTCCTCCTATTAGAATGTGAGCTCCCTGAAGGGCAGGGCTAGTTTGGGTCTTTCTTTGTACTCCCAATGGCTAACATAATGCTTGACACATAATAATAAATCCTTAAAAAATACTTACTGGTTGAATGACTCCATCTGAGAGTGGGAAGTGTCTTGGACCTACACACAAACACACACACAAGCATAATATGTGTGTATGTATATATATATACTTTAGGTGGTGTGATGATGTAGAAAGTGCATTGGAGTAAGAAAAACAATTTCAGTCTTGGCTCTGCCAATTTCTAGCTCAATGGGTGATCTTGGACTCTGATTCCTCCACTATAAAATGGATAGAATAATGCCTACATGACCTACCTCCTCTGGTTGCTTTGAGAACCAACTGAAATAATGCATGTAAACCTTAAAGTGCTGTATCAATGGAAATGATTATTATTTTCATCCCTACTAGCTACTCCTATTTATTTTTCTCTTCTTCTGGCACTCTAATATTTTGGGTTGGGCTTATAAATTTCTTGCATAAAAAGAATAAATAATAGTTATTGTTTCTTAAACCTCTCCCATTTTCATCTGTTCCTGAAATCCTTTAAGGGTTTAAATACTTGTTAGTTGAACATTAAAATGTTTTTAAAGGAAAAAGGAAAGGAACTACTTCTATGTAGCTTGTCTCACTGATAGCAGATGTTGGGACTATAACTGACCCACTAGCTATAGGACTGTGGATAAAATTGGCATCTCTTCATGAGCTCAACTGACCAAAATATGACCAGAGATTCAAAAAAAAATTCTTAACCTCAAGGATATTACAATCTATCAGGGGAAAGAATATGTCATGATTTGAGGAATATCAGCAAATTATCACCAGTCTAAAGCCCTCAGTGATCCAACACTGGCTAAAATCTCCTTCATTACTCATTCTTCCAGATTGAGGAATTGTCTCCAGAAGAACTCCTCTTTACTTGTCCATGTGTCACCTGAAACAAGAGCTACATTGAACCATAGACACATTAGCTTTTTGCCACACACAAACCAGCTTTTATTTAGCTCAGGAATCTGGAGGAATTACTCAAAGGACAGGTATATTTTAATGGCTGTGGATGGGAAAGGAAAGTTGAGGGTGCTTTCAAAAGGAAGATAGGACTGGATAAGACGTTCAAATAATGATAACTGACAGCAATATGCCTACCAGAGGAAATCACAGCTTCTGTTTGCCCCAATTTCCTCAGCCACAAAATGGTGGTCATAATAATACTTTACCTCCCAGAGTTCCTGTGAGGTGAATGGTTTCTGCAAGGAGAGAAGAGTAGGAATGAGAGGAGGGAAAAGGTAAGGGAGCATGAAGATAAGTCAAAGTTTTTCCAGTCCTGCCTGACTCCACACACACATTTCCTGAGAGGCTCTCGTGATTTTTGGCTGGGGACACATCTGCAATCTGGACCACCATTCCAATGTTCCATGTGCTACCCCAGAGCCACAGCCAGGCCTCACACGCAGCTGCCACATTTCCTGAGGGAATTTGTTATTGCTGACTGGCTCCGTGGTTTGAATCCACACGCAGTATTGTTCACACTGAATTACATGTGATCATAAACTCGGCTCTCACGCTACTGTTATTTGGGGGGCACCCTTCCCTTGCTTATCTGGTGTTGGAGAGAGACGTTTGCCTGCTAGCAATTGTGAGAGGGGGCCCCTCCATAGAAAGCATATGGCGGTAAGTGAAGGCACATTTGACCAAAATACAAAACACCAGAGAGACCCACATGTACCGGAAGCATGTTTTACTACATTTACAAAATGGGGAACAATTGTTTTCTATTAACTAGCATGAGCTGGCACTCTATTTTGCAGACAAGACAAGGCACTACAAAATTTAATTACTGACTCCCTTCATGCATCTACTCATTTGGTCAAAAAATATTGATTAAATATCAACTTTGTGGAAGATCCTGTGTCCTAGATTGAAAGAGACACAAAGACTTAAAAGACAAAGTTCGTGTAGACTGCTGGGTAGCTCAGTGTATTGAGAGCCAGGACTAGATGGGAAGTCCTGGGTTTAAATCTGGCCTCAGATTCCACCTAGTTGTGTGACCCTGGGAGAGTCACTTAACCTCCATTGCCTAGCCCTTTCTGCTCTTCTACCTTGGAATGAAAACATATTATTGATTCCAAGACAAAAGGTAAGGGTTTAAAAAAAAAAGACAAAGTCTGTGCCCTCAAGGGGTTTACCATCTAGTAGCAGAGATAAAACACAATAATTACAGTTTGCAACAGTATATTATAGGGGAGAAAGCTTAGACCTGAAATCAAGGGACATGGGTTTAAGTTCTGGTTCTGACATTTATTATTAATAATAATTAATATCTCTGAATATTGAATTTAAGGTTTGCAAAGCACTTTCTTCATAACAACCCTGTAAGGTAGGCAGTGGAAGTATTATCATCCCCATTTTACAGATGAGGAAATTGAGTTTCTGACTTGCCCATAATCACATACCCTAAAGTGTTTTGGGCAAGATTTGAACCCAGATCTCCCAGCTCTAGTGCCTCTTCCACTCTACCACACTCCTTTTTACTAGAATAGTTGTGTTGTTATGTATAATTCATTGAACCTCCCTGAACTTCAGATCATTATCTGTAAAGTGGGAACAATAATGCTTGCACAACCAATTTCACAGAGTTGTCACAATAAAAATACCTTGTTAACCTGACAGCACTATTTAAATATGGTTTATGATTATGCGTCATTATGGTTATTGTTCAGTCATTTTCAGTCATGTCTGACTCTTTGTGACCCCATTTGGGTTTTCTTGGCAAGATATTAGAGTGGTTTTGCCTTTTCCTTCTCCAGTTCATTTTACAGATGAAGAAATTGAGGAAGAAGAGTCAAATGATTTGTCCAAGGTCATATAGCTAGTAAGTAAATGAGGCTGTATTTGAACTCATGAAGATGAGTCTTCCTAATGCCAAGCCCAGTGCTCTATCCATTGTTCCATCTACCTGTGCCATGTGCCATTAGAGAGGTAATTAAAGGAGGTGGAGATCATTTGCATTCAAGGATCTTAGAGAAGACTTCATGAAAAAGAAAATATTTTATCTGACCCTTGAAGGGCAGGGTTTTCATGGGAGAAGATGAGGAGAGGACATTGAGGCACAAGAAACAGCATGAGCACATGAGCAAAGGTATGGTCAGGAATATGCAGGAGGTGAGGAGATATTCTGATGCCTTCAAATCACACCAATAGAGTCTTCAGTCTGCTCCTCCCCTGGGTAGGGCCAGACTTGACGGCATGGTCTCTACGAAAATGTATGTGTACGTGTCTATACATAATCCCTTTTCCTGCTTCTCAGATTTCAGTTTGTCAGTACAGATGAGTCAGGGAAGTTGGGGTTGCCTAGGTGCCATCACTTCAGATAACCTCTTTGCTTCTCAAAAAGTTAGAAAGTTGTTCATTTCCATTTCTTCCTCCATTTCCCCCAAAAGGATGAAACACTCTGCTTAGATGTTCACAGAGTCTAGAAATGAACCAGTCATCAATAAGGAGGTGCAGGGTTACCTCAAAGCCCAATCCATACACTGGCTGTTTCCGCAAAGAGAACTTTTTACTTGTGTCAAGTCAAATTATAGACTAGACATCCTTGGACCACAAAGGGACAGGATGTTAAATTCCAACTTCTCCTGGTTTCCATCCTTTTAAAGAGGGGTAAGTAAAATATTTGCCCTTTCCTTGAACCCAGGCCAGTACAGTCTGTACATCATGGTTCCTGCCTTCGTGCTTGGCAAGGTCACTGGTGTGATTCATGGGTAGTCACAGGCACGCTAACAACACAGATTCCGCCAAAGCAATTCAGACTAGAAATAGGCACTTCTGCGTTACCCAGGACTACTTTTGTACTGTTTCAGGCAAAGGCCTTACCTACTTACCAGAATGATGGCTCTGCATTTTAACATGCTTCTTTAAAATCTTGACTCAGAAATTTTAATGATAACAATTGCCACCGAAAAAAAAAAGTAGCATGTGTATAAATGGCTATCAAAGCCAGAAAACTGATCCCAAAGCATAATTTAATGTTTTTCCATAAGCTAGGCAACTACTAACTGGTCAGCCTGTCTTCCCTATAGTGGCTTTAAATGCAATAAACTCAGATCAAATTCTCTTAGAAACAATCCATCATTATTATCCATATGAGGCAGCTAGATGGCACAAGGTCAATTTGAGTTCAAACCGAGCTAAAAACTGGCCTCAGATGATCAATCAAGATTTATTTAGTGCCTGTTATGTGCCAGGCATTGTACTAAGTGTTAGGGATGCAAAAAGCAAATGACAATCTCTGCCCTAAAGAAGTTTACAATTTAATGAACAAGTCTCATCCTCTGTCTCAGTTTCCTCATCTGTAAATTGGGGTTAATTTCCCAAGTTGTTGTGAGGGTAAAAAGAGATATTATTTGTAAATTACTTTTTAAACCTTTAAAGTTCTATATAAATGTTGCTGTTGTTGTTCAGTCATTTCAATTTTGTCCAACTTTCTGTGACTTCTGGGATTTTTCTTGGCAAAGATTCTAGAGTGGTTGGCCATTTCCTTCTCCAGCTCATTTTATAGATGAGATTATAGATTTTATAATGAGGAAACTGAGGCAAATAGGATGAATGAAGTTATTTGCACAGCATCATACAGTTAATAAATGACTGGGGCCAGAGTTGAACTCAGGAAGAGTCTTCCTGACTCTAGACAAGGTACTTTATCCACTGTGCCACCCAACTGCCCTATAGAAATGTTACTTACTATTATTACTATTAGTTAGCCAATAAATAGTCATTTACTAAGTGTCTACTGCATGCCAGGCACTGTGCTAAATATCGAAGCTACAAAGAAAGGTAAAAAGGCAGTCACCACCTTCAAAGATCTCACAATATTTTACTATTATTGTAATGTAGCAGTAGAAATATAGATAGTTTGTAGCCCCCCTGGTAAGACTATGGTTCACGAATACCTCAGTTATCCAGAGAATGGATGCCTGGAATCCTCAACCATCCAAACAACAATAAACCCCCAAATGAAAGGGAAATACCCTCTGATGTTAGGACCTAGCACCTTGAGAGGTGGCAGACTCAGTAATAGTCGGACATGCAGCTCTAAGGTGACCCTAGTCATCCTTACCAACTCTCTCAATGGAGACAGTTGTGTCCAGACAACTACCCAGTCACAGAACCACCCAGCCAAGCCAGGGGATATAAACATCATTCACGTTCATGGACACTGTGGCAGGTAAAAGATAAAATGTCTGAGGAAACAAAGGTTCAAGCTTCCAAAGCATTTTGATTTATTAAGCAGCATGGGTCAATGGCATAACAAATCAGAACCTGTTCCCTTCCTTGACTTTGCACTAGACCCCAAATTCAAGGTGAGGCAGACTTTTATATACTAAAAATAATTAATCAAATACAGTCAATTAGTTGGAAGGAAACAATACAACATGAGGTAATCTGATTTCTGATTTGAGGAAAGATTAGGGACTTTCCAAGTTGGGAGGGGGAGAGCAAACAAGTCCAATTCCTTGGAATCAGGAAAAAAGGTGTCTCACTCCCCCAAGTATCTGTGAACAATCAAAGGAACATGGAGACAATAACTGATTGATCAGTATGGGGCCAGTTTTCTGATAAGACATGTGGGTATCTTGAGATGTAGAATTGTGAAAAAAAAAACCTTGCATCAATCTTTGGATCTAGCTAATTTTCAGATAAGACATATGGGTTGCTTGAGACATGCAGCAGTAAGAAAATCTCTTGCATCGGTCTTCAGATCTAACCAGGTTTCTGGTCAGCATAAGCTAGATCCTTAGTTAAGGGTCTCTGAACTGCAGGTAGAGGTGCTCCAACTTCCCAGCCATGCAGGACTAGTTTCAAACAATGCAATTAGGTTTTCTCCCAATTCCCACAATTGAATAAAAATTTCTCACGAGATAGAAGTTGGACTGGACCCATAAATGAATAGAAAGGGAACTGAGCTAGCTCCAGAATTGAGTCACAAGATGGAATCAGTCACTAAGTTCCCATTATTATCTACTTGCTGTTCTAATTCCCTCAGGTCCCTCAACACTTCTGCCAGAGGAATCACAGAGCCATCAAATTTTAGTTAGAAGGGCTCCTGGTGATTGTCTCTAGTCCAAATCTTACATAAAAGAAATCCCAGCATAACCTATCCAAGAAGTGGACATCTGGTCTCCGCATAAAGTCCTTAAAGAACACCACTCACTCCCACCACCTCTAAAGTAACCTATTCCACTTGTGGACACCTATCGAGGCTAGGCAGCTTTTTGCCTTTTTTTTTTTTTTGGCTGCCTATCCTAAATTTATCTCAGCAGCTTTTCCTTATTGCTCTCTGGGGTCAAAAAGAAAAAGGCCCCCAACTCTCCTCCACATGGCATCCTTTCAAATATTCGAAGACACCTAGCTCATCTAAGTCTTTTCTTCTCCTACTTAAATAAACATACCATATTTGTTCAAGCATTCATCATGTAACAGCCTTTAAGCTCTTCAGCATCCTGGTTGTACTTCCCTGGACAATTTAATGCAACTCATCAATGTCCACCTTAAACCACAATGCCGAGAAATGAAAACAATGGTCCAATGCAAGAGCATATTACGATGGGTCATCATCTTCTCATTCTAGTAAGTTATGATCTTTTTCGTGTAATCCAAAACTGAAGAAGCTTTTTTGGCTGCTGCATCACTGTGCTGACTCATATGAGAGTTTACAATCCACTAAAGCCCATTGTGGGACTAGACACCACTGACATATACTAGGAACTGTTCCACCTGAGAAGCACTACAAATCATAATATAGGAGAAAGGAGAGCACAATGCTTATTCTCAGCAGAGAAAGATATGGACAGAAAGAAACTAGGACACTGGCATGAAGGGGCATGTCAGGAGAGGCAAAAGGGGGTACGAAGGAGTAGACAAAGCAAAGGAAGAGCTTACATCACCAGTTTCCTATTTGAAATACTCATTCTTGCTTACTAGGTCCTAGTATCTCAATTATTTCAAATTCATGGTGAGACAATGGAAAGAGCGCTGAACTTGGAATCACGAGGACCTAATCAAAAATCCCAATAAAACATGTCACAACTCTGGCAAGTTTCCTCACCTGTGAGCAAAAGGGGGCTGGACTAGAGAGCCTCAAAAGTCATTTGCAGCTAGGGATGTGCTGGAATCAGTTTGAACGCCTGTACTCCAAGGATTATTAAATTTTCATTGTGAGAATTTACACTTTAGACATTGGTATACCCTATAAGTCAAGGCTTGATTCATTGTTTTGTTCATTTCTAGACTTTAAAAAGTGTTAATGATAAAAATAAAACTTAAAAGTGTTATGTATGTTGTTGTTCTGTCATTTTCCAGTCATCTTCTGACTCTGTGTGACCACATTTGGAGTGTCCTTGGTAAAGACACTAGAGGGTCTTTTTTACATTTTACAGATGAGGAAACTGAGGGTTAAGTAACTTGCTCACAGTCACACAGCTTTTTTTAACTCAAATCTTCCTGACTTTAGGCCCTTTTCCCCCTACTAGAAACTGTAAGGCTTCTAGAGGTCTAGGTTAGGGTTCCTGTATTTTCTAAATAGCATCTAGCATAATCCTCTACACATAGTAGGTTTTTAGCATATGTTGTGAGTTCGATTAAAATAAACAGACATCACTTACTAAGTAAGCCAATCAATAAGCATTTATTAGTTGTTCAATTGTTTCAGTCATGTCCAACAATTTGTGAATCCTTTTGAAGTTTTCTTGACAAAGATACTGGAGTAGTTTGCCATTTCTCTCTCTAACTTGTTTTATAGGTGAGGAAACTGAGGCAAATAGGATTAAATGATTTGCCCAGGGTCACAGAGCTAATAAGTGTCTAAAGCTAGATTAGATATGAACTCAGATCTTCCTGATTTCAGACCTGGTGCTCTATCCACTATGCCACTTATGTGGATGCATTTTTAAATGCTACATCATGTATTATTTATTTTTAAAATTATTTTCTTTTTAAATTTTGAATTCTAAATTCTCTTCCTCCTTCACACACTATTCACACCTACTGAGAAGGCAAATAATACAATATCAATTATACATATGAAATCATTTCCATATTATATATACATGTGTGTGTATTTTTTTAAGCAAGAAAAATAAAGTGAGAAAATTATATTTCAAATTGCTCAGTTCTCTATGGAACTGAATAGAATTTTTAAGCATAAGTCCTTTGGAATTATCTTGGATCATTCTATTGATTAGAGTAGCCAAAGCTTTCATAGTTGATCATCATTACAATATTGCTAGTACTGTGCACAGTGATCTGGTTCTTCTTACTTCACTTTTCTTTAGTTTATATAGGTCTTGCCATGATTTTCTAAAACCACTTCTCCTACTATTTCTTATAGCACAGTAGTATTCCACAATTTTTCCAATGAAATATTTCACATATTCTTCTGCTTTTGAATTCTTCTCACTTTTTTTATCATTTCTTAACATCTTATAGAGACATTAGCGTCCACATTCCAATTCTAATTTGTAAGGCATTATTTTCTTTAGTGAGTATTTTTGCCTCTTTTTCCATTCAGCCAATTCTGCTTTTTAAGGAGTTCTTTCAATCATATGCCACAACTTGTTCAGCCATTCCCCAGCTGACAAGCAGAGCTTTAATTTCCATTTCTTTACCACCACAAAAAAGATCTGATATGAATATTTTTATAAATATAAGTTCTTTTCCTCTTTCTTTGATCTCTTTGGAGTACAGACCCAGAAAGTGTTTGGAGGTCATTCCAATAGAATCAACTCATACCCATTCCCTCTATCTATGTAGACTCTTTTTTACTTAAACCCTAATGATAATAAAGATCTTAGGAATTATATATATATATATATATATATCATATTTCCATATATGTATGTAATATGTAATAGGTATGCAAGTGGTATTTCTGGGTCAAAGAGTATGTATAGTAAAGTTCTATGGTCATAGTTCCAAAGTGCTCTCCAGAATGGTTGGACTAATTCACTATTCCACCAACAGTTAATTAGTGTACCGTATTTTTCACTATCCCCTCCAGCATTTGTCATGTCTGACATTAAATATCCAATTTCCCCACTAAAGGGTTTTACCCAGCTTTGATGAGTAGATTATTCTTTGTTGTAAGCCCAGATCCTTATCCTTACAGAATATCATTTTCGAAGCCCTCTTTTCCTTTAATGTAGAAACCCATAAATCTTGTGTGAACCTGATGGTAGCTCTATAATATTTGAACTATTTCCTTCTGGCTACTTTGAAATATCTTCTCTTTGAACCAGGAGTTCTGGAATTTGGCAATAATATTCCCCTTCTGGCTACTTTGAAATATCTTCTCTTTGAACCAGGAGTTCTGGAATTTGGCTATAATATTCCTGGGAATTTTAATTTGGGGATTTCTTTCAGGAAGTGATCAGTGGATTCTTTCAATTTCTATTTTACCCTCTGAATCTAAAGTATTATGATAGTTTCTCTTATTTATTTAAATATATGTCTAGGCTCTTTGTAGGGTCATTGATTTAAGGTAGTTCAACAATTCTGAAATTACCTCTCAATCAATTTTTATGTCAGTTCTTTTCCAATGAAATATTTCACATTTTCTTCTATTTTTTCATTCTTTTTACTCTGTTTTATTGTTTCTTGATATCTCATGTAGACATTAGCTTCCACATGCCCAAATCTAATTGTTAAGAAATTATTATCTTCATTGACATTTTTTAGCTCTTTTTTCCATTTGACCAATTCTGCTTGTAAGGAATTCTTTTTCTTTGGTGAATTTTTGTACCTTATTTTCTTTTGAGCTTATTCTGCTTTTCAAGAAGTTCTTTCCTTATGAGAAAGAAAACTACCCACATTCAGAAGAAGAACTGTGGGAGTAGAAACACAGAAGAAAAACAACTACTTGAAAACATGGGTTGATAAGGATATGATTTCAGATGTAGACTCTAAACGACCACCCCAGTGCAACTATCAATAACATGGAATTAGGTCTTGATCAATGTAACATGTAAAACCCATTGGAATTGCATGTTGGCTATGGGGAGGGTGGGGGGAGGATATTGGGGAGGAAGGAAAGGACATGAATCATGGAACCATGGAAAAATATTCTAAAAAAATACAATTAGGTCAATTCTGATTTTTAGGTTGTTATTTTCTTCAGCATTTTTGTGCCTCTTTTACCAAGCTGTTAATTCTCTTCTCATGATTTTCTTGGGTCATTCTCATTTCTTTTCCTAAAATTTCCTCTATCACTATTATCTCTCTCTCTTTTTTTTAAATCATCCAGGAATTCTTATTGGACTTGAGTCCAATTAGCATTTTTCTTTGAGGTTTTGTTTCTAGCTGTTTTCACACTGTTGTCTTCCTCTGAGTTGTTGTGGTTTCTTGTGTTTTTTGTTTGGGTGGGGGGCGGATTGTGTGTGTGTGTGTGTGTGTGTGTGTGTGTGTGTGTGTGTGTTTAACTTCCCTGCCACTATAGTAAATTTTTATGGTCAAATTCTCTCTTCATTTTTGTTCATTGTTTCCAGCCAATTTTTTTAATTTGAATTTTATGTGAAAATTGGAATCTGCTCACCCAAGGAGTGAGGAGGCACTGTCCCAAGCTTCAGGCTTTTTTATGCTACTGTTACAGAGTTAGTCTTGGGTGCTTCAGAGAATTCTATCCTCTAGTCTTTACCCAGGAAGGTCCACTGGTCCCATGCAACCACAAATGTCCCTCTTTGCCTTGGAATTGAGGCAAGAGTCCCTGCTCCCTGGTGACCCACTATCAACACTGCTTTTCACCCTGGAACTGTTTCTTAGAACTGCATATAATCAATAGAGTTACCAGTCAGCACTAGCTATAACCCGTGCCAGCAAAGGTTTCTCTTTAATCTCTTTCTGGCAAGTTGTCCAACTCTCTTACTATTTCTGAATTGAGAGCTCTCAAAGTTGTTGCTGCTACTGAAAATACTATTTCTGCCTCCAGGTGTATGGGCTTTAGGCAGCCCTCCACCCGAGAGTTCCCAAACTCTCCTACTGACTTTTTTTAAGTTTTCTTAGACCAGAAATATGTCTCATGCTAATCTTTTGTTAGCTCTGCTGCTCCAGAATTTTATTTGAGGCATTATTTTAATGTTCTTTAGAAGGGAATATTGAGAAAGTTCAGCTGAGTTGCTGCCTCTACTCTGCCATATTGGCTCCTATATACATTTTTTGAGAGCCATTTGTTAAACATTTACCAACATACCATTGTTTCCAACTCTAGATCAGTGAATCAAACTAAAGAAAGGGCTCTCAGCACCCAAAAAATTAGGCACTCTTGAGAAAAATCCCAGATGCTCTAATCCAGTTGTTTTTTTAGATACCATTTATATATTCAAAGACACTTACAAAGACAAACAAAGAAAACACCCAAGAATGCCAATCATAACTACTGCCGATATTCTGTTTAGCTTTTATTCTCTTCCCAAACATTTTCTAAAATAGTAATAATTATGGACCAATTAATCAGCAACAAAAGAAAGAAAGAAAGAAAGAAAGAAAGAAAGAAAGAAAGAAAGAAAGAAAGAAAGAAAGACAGGAAGGAAGACAGGAAGGAAGACAAGAAGGAAGAAATCGCTCCTCTTGGCTTTATATGCTAACTGCAGGTATCCCTTCTATATATAACCATAAATACTCCCTTTCTAACCAATAATACAGCTGTATTACTTTTTCCTACTATACTTATAACATTTGAGTTCAAGTAATAACAAAGATAGAAATTGAGGGGCAGATGTCCTACCCCACTTTCATTTCATCCTCTCTGTCTGAAAGATGTTATTGCAGAATAGGAATTTTGTCATTTGGATTCACATAGGATAAGGTTTTGCATCAGCAGTATTTAAAACCCCTCAGTTTATCTTCTGTCTGAGTATCCCTTGGAAAAGAGACCCAGGTACTAATAACAACAACAACAAAGTGATGTATCTTTGGCTTTCTAGTGTGAGTAAAGATCCCTGGACCAGCTAGTTAGAACACCTATCCACTGTTTGTAGTTTTGCCCTCTAGGAATTAGCAAAGCAAGTCTAAACTCTCTTCCACATGCTATCCCTTCAAGTAGATGACCAAGAATAATTATGGCACCTTCAAGTCTTTTGTTCCCTAAGATAAGCATCACCCCACTCTATTTCACAATCAATCTTTCAGAGACATAGTTTACAAGTTGCTCTCCTCAGAACCTTCTCCAGAGAGTCAATGTCCTTCCTAAAATGGAGCTCAAAATTAAAGGCATGATATGACCATATTGTGCTTCTATTAATTCAACTTAATGTCATATTAGCTTTTTCTGTCTACCAACCTATTCTATATACTCATAATGAGCCCATTAATGAATTTTCATTTACATAGGCTTCTTCCAAACAACAGGTTAACAAGCATTTATTAAACACCGACTATGCACCAAACACTGTGCTAAGTGCTGGACTTAGGCAATAACTTTTTAAAAACTCAAATGTAGTACTTTTCATTAATTCTTTTAAAATTTCAGGTTATTATATTTTTGCCCATTATTCCAGCCTAGCAAGACTTTTTGAGATCCAATTATGTCCTACAGCTAATATAAAGTGTAGCTTATCCATCCTCAAAATCTTCATGTCATCTTCATATTTAATAAGCATGCCACCCATATTTTCATCCAAATCATTAATAAAAATATTAAACAACACAGGGCCAAAAACAGTTCTCTGAAGTATACTATTTAAGGTCTCTTCCAAGTTAACATTCATCTGGGCATTGGCCCAATACCAAATCCATTTAACTAGATTTTAAATTAGCCCATATTTCTCCATATTGTCCACAAGGATATCATAACTTGTCTATTTCTGATTTACTAAAACCTAGGTATTCTATGCCTAGAACTTTCTCCTCAATTGCCAATCTAATTGCTTTGTCAAAAAATAAGATTAATCTGGCCCAATCTATTCCTTTTTTTTGTTTTAAACCCTGGCCTTCTGTCTTAGAGTAAGTTCCATGACAGAAGAGTGGTAAGAGCTGGGCAATGGAGACTAAGTGCCCAAGGTCACACAGATAGGAAGTACTTGAGACTAAATTTGAACCTAGATCCTTCTGACTCTTGGCCTGGCACTTTATCTACTGTAGCTCTTAGTGATCACTACTTCCCTATCTAAATGTTTACAAACCATCCCTTTAATAGTACTTTCATGTATTTTGCCAAGGATAAAACTCAAGCTTACTCTTTGAAAGTTTGAAACTGCTATACATTTCCCTTTTTGAAAAATCAAAATATTTATTTCTCCCCAATTCTTTGGTTCTCCCTCATTCACCAGAATTGTTCAGATATCACTACTGATAGCTCAGCGTTCATGTCCACAATTTCCTTCTGACTTCGAATATAATCCTTTTGACTTGGAATCAGTGGTGATTAGATGGTCTCATAGCTTTTCTTCCCTTGTCTTGAATTTTATTCTAATACTCATCTGAGTAAAGAGATGACTCTGGTTTCTTGAAAGCTATGCCAGGGGCAGAGCCAAGGTGTCAGTGAACTGAGAAGTTTTGCCAAGTTCTTCCAACTCGGCCCTCAAAACAACTTTGAAAAGCACAGCAAAGGGAATTCTCACTGGGATAACCAACTAGAGGTTGCAATGAGTCATTTTCCCCCCAGCCCAGGTAGTTTAGAAAGAGAGAAAGTTTGGTCTACAGACACTGGAATAGGGAATTGACCTAGAGAACGGTATGATAAAAGTGGCAGTGTCTGTGAGCCTTGAAAGCAGATGCCACAAAAGCACCAACAGCACCCAGAGCACCCAATGCTTAGGGTTGGTAAAGACCCTGAGAACCTGTTCACAAAGAGATTCTAGGCAGACCTCTGAGCTAGTGCCACTTGGCAGCTTCATCACTCAGTATCCAGTTCCATCGTGGAGAGAACGAACTACAGTCACAAGGGAGTAAGGGCCCTAGCTGGGTAAGATCCAGAGCATATACCAGGAGGTCAGTGATTAGATCAAACCCTGGATTATAACCCTTTGAGAGCATCAAAAATTTATAGATCCCTAGACCTACCTGTGAAAACAGCAGGACATAAAAGCTTGAAGTAAAGTGTTCTATTCACTACCCCACCTCCTACCAGTTTAAATTAACTGCTCTTAGGGTGATATGATTCTTTGGTGATCTCACTCCAAATTTTCTTTTAGGCTCCTGCCACAGGATTCCTTCCACATCATGGGAGCTAGAGCCACTGGCAATTTAGAAAATCCACAGAAAAATTTTTGGCCCTCCCTTCTTATCAGAGAAGTCTGAATTCTTTATTTTTCATTTATGGATATATATATGCAGTACTTTTTTGTAATATTTGGGTTATATATTTGATCATAAGCTACATTTAAGTCAACATTGACATTTCAAGCCTTTGTGTGCCAATTGCTGATTTTCTCATTCTTTTTACCAACTTTAACATTTTAATTATTTTATCTTTAAAAAATAAATTGTGTGTATTTAGGGTATTAAAACAATAAATATGTTGATATTATACATCACTCTACATATATTTTATGCATTTCTAAGTTTCTAAACTTTTTCTGTGTTGTCTACTGGACTTCATGTGTCATCTGTGGCTTCTGTAAAACTCCCCAAAATTCCTATTTAATTTTTCTTGTCAACCTGAGATATAGTGAAACCAAGATAGAGAAAGTCATAATGTGGAAGGGATACCTTACTTTTGAAATATCTTTAAGCTTGGATTGCAGAAGAGAGAGGCAAAGGACCCAGGTTTTAATGCTGATTCAGTCACTTTTTATCTACGTTATCTTGGAAAAGTCATTTAACATCTCTGGGCTTCTCTTTTCTCATTTGTAAAATAGAGATATTGGACAAGATGACCTCTAGTTATTAAGCCTATGAGCCTATGAACTTTCTGATACAGGTTGGATTTCTACTCTACCTTTTCAGGTTTTATTCCTTTTTAGTTATCCTTCTGAGACTTTAAATCCTACCCAAACTGGACTATTCATCATTACCTAAATACAATTCTCATTTACTCATTTACATGCCTTGGCTCACAAGCTTCCCTGTGCCTAGAAACCCCAATACTGACCTGCATCCAGGGGAATCCTGCCTATGAATCAAGATTCTGTGCAAATGCCACCATGTCCATGAAAAATGTCCTTCATACCCTCTCTAATCAGAACTGGTCTTTACTTCTTCTGAACTCCCTCTAAAGCTCTGCCCCTGATCTTGCAGAATTTTCCACCATGTCTTAAGGTCTGATCTCTGAGCTTCCTTGACCACCTACAACTTCCTCTCCCTATAACATCTCCTCTCCCTGTAATATCTCATCCTCAGCTAAGCCAGTACCCTTTTCTTAATGGTAAGTTCCTCCAAGTACCTCTATTTTGTGGAGGGGTCCAGTCTGACTCACTTTCATTCCCCCTTTGGCTATGATTTTGACTTTATAAAATAACACTCAGCCCCTACTCAGGTGACTTCATCTTCCTACCTGATCCCCTCCTCAGCTCCTTTTCCTATGACGCTTCCCCCATTAAAATGTAAACTCCTTGAAAGCATGGACTGTCTTTCCACTTGTATTTGTAGCATGGCACATAGAATGGGCTTAATAAGTCTTTTGCTTTGCCTTACCCATAGCACTTTTATGCCACTCATTTAATTATTATCTTTTACTACTTTGTTCTTTGTTACTATACTATTCAATAAATTACCAGTTTTTGTAAACCTGTTAATTCTCTTTTTGGATTTTTCTCCTTGAGGACAGGGACTTTGTTTCATTTAACTCTTTCCTGCATTGCCTTTAATATAATCAGAGTTCAGTAGATATTTCATTCATTGATCTCCCTTTATACTTGTCAACAATTTAAATTATCTCAGGGGTCTGATAAGGGGGTAAGAATATTTTTATTTTTTATTTTTATTTATTATATATTTTATATATAATATTATTTATTATATATTATACTAAATATAATATATAACTTATATATCATATTTTATACATGCTGTAATTTATTAATTATATCTTATTTCTTATTATTTATAATTTATAAATATAATGTATAATGAGCATTAATCATATCTTATATATTAATTATATTATATAATATTTAATGCATGATATGATTTATTAATTATATCAGGTTTATTGGTTTGGCAAGCATCATAACTGATAAAGTGATATACATCTCTGTGCTCTTCTATAACCAAGGTGCAAACTGGGCTAGGTCAGGCAGCTTAATAAATACATTTTTAAGAATTTATAGTTCAACCCCTCTCTTGAACATCCCAAGACATCTTTAATTGGTGACAGCTAATTAAGCAGTGGTCAATCAACCTATCTGCGCCTTCCCATCCCCACAGAGGGACAGGTCACATAGGCAGGAAAAGAACCTTTCTCTCCTTCATCTATTAATTAAATTCTGTTTAAAAAAAGGGAGGGGAGAAGACATTCCTTGGTATTCCCAAGTACAAAGAAAATGCAAGAAGCAGAAGACTAGATGGTATTTCTGACCCAGATTCTAGACAAAGGAATACAAAGTAATTCTCTCTAATATGTATGAATTAATATAATAAATGAAAAATAAATTCTCACATCTATTGCTGCTAATAATTCCATTTCTGAAGATCAAATCAACCTTGGGCAATCAATGAACCTAATCATCTTGGCTCCTAAGGCTCACTTTTTACCAATGTCACCCTGTGATTCCAAGTATTGTTGCCAAGTAATGAGGATGTGGGCCTAGATAATGCCCCTCCATGGAGATTAACCTTCTTTTCCATGAAACGGATTTTTCTCTACTTGTCTCTAGTCCATAAGCAAATTAGTGGAGTGAATCCCAGATCCCCAGAGTATCAGGCTGCTTTGCTGAGATTGCCTTTAGACCCTAGACAATATTAAACTCATGATTGAAGCCATCTGGTTGGCGTTCCACTTGGCTCCTGCTATGAATGTTCACATTCTGACCTAACTTGAAGATCCCATCCTGAGTTTTATGGTTCTTGCCTCTGAGATGGGTCACAGGCAACTAAGCAATTCCCCACACACAGACAGGGCTCCCTCAGGACAAAGGGCAGTCCAAATCAGTAGTCACTGCACCCAAGCCTATTTTTTTTTCCTAAAAAGACCAAAAGAGGGCATTTGGATCCTGTAGCACTGCCCACCAAAATGATTCTATGTGCCTAAATCCAAACGTGATATACAGACATTTTTATTTCAATGCCAGACTAGCAAAGAAGATATAAAAGAATTCATCTCCCTCCCTTTATTGCATAGGTGGTGGTCTATGGATGTGGAACATTGCACAAAATGTCAGACCTGGTGGATATATTGGATTTTTTTTGAAACTTTTTTTATTTTCTTCTTTATCCTTTGCTATAAGAGTTGACTCCTGGGTGAGGGAAAGGTATGAATATATCAGGAAATTAAAGTGATGTTAAAAACAAAATATATCAATAAAAATTTAAATACCAAGCTAACATAAAATAATCCTTAGATCATATGTTTAACATGAAAGAAATGTTAGAGATTATCCAAATCCACCTTCCCCTGCCCCAAGTCCCCTGCCTTATTTTGGAACTGAGGAAATCAAGGATCAACAAAATTAAATGGCTGAGTCAAATTTATGAAGAGTGACAAAAATAAGTCTAGAACCTAGATCTCCTGGCTATTGACTCAAATCCTAAAATGTTCATCAAACACTACCCTAATTCTCTCCTTTGGGTAGGGTTGATATAAAACACCAGTTAACCAGATACAATTAATCAGATCTCAATTAATTAGAATTTTGACCATACATTATATAGCAGAATTAGTTGACAAATAATGACTGATCATCTACTATTTCTAAGTCCCACAAATGACAAAGTCTTGATAATCTACTAGTGAATGGGGTTATCTGTATATGTGATTCTTGTGGAATTCCAGCTATTTGACATCATTCTTGCTGAGTTAGGATCCCCCTCAGCCTCTACCATAGTTGGAGAGGGAAAAAAATTGGTCGAGGAAAAGGAAATATCTTTTAAATATTTGTATAACATTTAGATCATGACTCTTAGGCACAAGAAATAAAAACTAGACCTACTATTCTTTTCTCTGGAATGACAGACTAGAGAGGGGGTGAATTTTCCAACCACAATAGCTGCCTTATCGGGGTGCTCATTCTGGGTGTTTTTTCTGTCCTCCTTCTTCTGGGATAAGGGTCTCCAGAGCTAGACAGGGTCCTGTGGTGGGTGAGGGATAGGGAGGAAGCTGCAAGCCTTAATGGAGTTGCCACTTCAGGATGATAAACTTTAAATATCTGTTTTTCTAGAGTCAGGGAAATTATATAAATCAATTAAATTCTGACAGATATTACGGTATATCAGAAAAGCATCATGGATTTGGAATCAGAGGAATTGGGTTCAAATACCAATACTGACTTGTGTCCTTGATTATCAAGCCAGATGGTAGAAAATAATGAATATTGGACCTAGAATCAGGAAAGACTAAGTTCAGATCCTAGCTAATACATTTAGGCTCTTTGATTTTGAACAAGGCATGTAATCTTTATGAGCCATGGTTTCTTCATCTGTAAAATACTCGCAATAATAACACCAACTTCACAGGGTAGTATCAAATGAAATAATATATGTAAAGTGTTTTATAAGCTTTAAAGTTCAAAATAATACTATTATTATTATTACAAATCATTTATCCTCACCTATGAAATAAGGCAGAACAGTGTAGTGAATATAGTACCCAATTTCTAGTGAAAAAATCTAGATTCAAATCCTGTTTCAGAAATATTAGCTGTAGGTCCCTGGGTAGGTCACTTAACTCTTTTCAGAATGAGATTTCTAACCTGTATAACAGAGATGGTAATAGCTCTTATTTCAAAGGCTATTGCAAGAATCAAAAAAGATAATGTACATAAAATGCTTTACAAATCTTGAAGTTCTATATAAATATTTACTATTGTTAAAATGGAGGTGCTGAATGAACTTTAAGATCCTTTCTAGCTCTAATATATTCTATGAATGTATAACTGACTAGATTTTTCAGGGACTCATATTAAAACATAATTCCTTCTTACATAGAAGGTATTTTTGGTTCATTTGTCTGTTCGTTGTAGGCTAAAATGTGTCCAAGGTCAACCATCTGTATTGGATATGCTCCATTTTCCAAAGAGTTCCATGCAGGGGTCATTTATTAGAATTCATCCAAATACCCTATGACCAACCACTGTGAGCTCAAGGGATTTGACAGACCATCTCACCAAGAGAGTTTTCAAATATTGCTGAACTGGCTGAATCCCAAACTCTTTTGACTTACCAAAGGAGTTCCAGTGAAGTATATCATGGCCCCTGAATTCCAAAAGTTTACAATCCAGTTAGGGAGAAAAATCAACATATAAGCAAACCTAATATAAGTACATAAGAAGAAAATATTAAGTTTTAGAGTAGAAATAAAATTTTAAAAAACAACCACTAAAATGATAAATGAAACTAAAAGCTAGTTCTTAGGAAAATAACTAATAAAATTGATAAAATTTTAGCTGATCTGATTAAAAAATGAGAGAGCAGAAAACCAAATCAACAAAACAGTAAATGAACGCAGTGTAATCACAACAAAACTAGAGAATTAAAAAAAAGAATAATCAGAATCTATTATATATAGTTGTTCAGTCATTTCTGTTATGTCTGACTTTCTGTGACCCCATTTGGGGTTTCCTCAGCAAAAAATACTGGAGTGGTTTTCCACTGCCTCCTCCAGCTCATTACAATGAGGAACTGAGGCAAATAGGGTTAAGAGTCTTAAAGAGGGTCACACAGCTAGTTAGTGGCTAATTACATGTTATGTGCCACAAAGGATATAGAAGAATACCCAAACTTACAGAGAACCAAATCAAGATTATAAATAACCCAATTTCAGAAAAGAAACTTAATGAACTATTAAAGAAGTACCAAAGGATTCTGGGAAGATGGCAGCTTAGATGGAGCAAATCTTAAAACCTCTGCACCCTTTCCACACTGAGATAGAAAACAATGTGCTTCGAGAAGAAAGAGGACCAAATCTAACAACAGGATAGAGCAAGGGGATCCTATTGCTAGACAGCTCAAGAGGTATACCAAGAAAAAGACTTGAATTCTTGAACCTATAGGTCTGAGGGTATATAAGAGGAATCCCAGGACCCCTCCCCAACAGACTATGGGGAGTCTCCAGCAGCCCCTGAAAGCTCTGGGTGGGCGGGCGCACCAGCCTGGAAAGAGGGCCTTGCTGGCACTGGACTCAGGAAGTTAAACACAGGCACTGGGGAGGTGGCTAGAGGAGAAAGCCAGAGAAAGACAGGAAAAATGCTTGGAAGATGGCTGCTAAGATGGAGCAAAACTTCAGACCTACTGGCTTTACCACATGGAGATAGAGAACAGAGCAATTCTAGAGGAAAGAAAACCAGGTCTAACAGCAGGTCAAAGCAAGGGGACCCTACTGCTGGACAGCTCAGCAAAAACACTTTATCTTGCCCCCCCTTTTTTTTCTTTTTTTTTCTCTCTTGAGGTTTTAGCCTCAGAGCACGTTAAGTAATACAGACTAATCCAGGATTAATCCAATCAATTGGACTATCAAGAAGTCTTCAGAGGGCAGGGAAACTCCAATACCCCTCCTCAATAGACTGCAGAGAACATAACTACAAACCTACAATGCCATCTGGGGGAAGATTTTTATCAAAGCTCATTAAATCCATCTGCTTAATCTAGCAGAACAGAAAAGGGGAAAAATATGAGTAAACAATAGAAAAAGAGGGGAAAAAATTACAATTGACAGCTTCTTTCCAGGAAGCAAAAAAAAAAAAAAACAGAAGAAGATCAAGAAGCTCCAGCAAACTGGACACAGGCTTTGGAAGATCTC
This sequence comes from Gracilinanus agilis, assembly GCF_016433145.1. Lineage (NCBI taxonomy): Eukaryota > Metazoa > Chordata > Mammalia > Didelphimorphia > Didelphidae > Gracilinanus > Gracilinanus agilis. The sequence continues at coordinate 83,630,374 of NC_058131.1, forward strand.
AAAATTCAATTAACTCAAGAACTTCAGGGACTCAAAAAGCAATCAAGAGAGACTGAAGACAATTTGAAAAAGGAAATACATGAACTAAAACAAGAAAATAAAGTCTTAAAAGACAAAAGTGACCAGCTCAAAAATGAAGTAAAGAAGGTAAAAGATGATCTACAAAGAAAATCAGACCAGAATAAGAAGAATGACCAAAAAGCCAGGGATGAAATTCAGTCTTTACAAAATAGAACTCAACAACTAGAAGCAAATGACTTCACAAGGCAGCAAGAATATATAAAACAAAATTTTAAAAAATGAAAAATTTAAGGAGAATATGAAGCACCTCATTGATACAACCAAAGATCTGGAGAACAGATCTCTAAGAGACAATTTAAGAATTATTGGTTTAGCAGAACATCATGACAAAAGAAAAAATTTGGACATGATCCTACAGGAAATTATCCAAGAAAACTGCCCTGACATTCAACAAGAGGAAAAAGTGGAAATTGAAAGAATCCACAGATCACCTCCTACATTTAATCCACAACTAACAACTTCCAGGAATAGTATAGCCAAATTCCAAAACTACCAGACCAAGGAAAAACTATACAAGCTGCTAAGAAGTCATTCAGATACCAGGGAACCACAGTTAGGATGACACAGGATCTGGCTTCATCTACATTGAAGAACTGGAAGGCATGAAATACAATATTCCAGAAAGCAAGAGAACTGGGTCTACAACCAAGAATCAGCTATCCAGAAAAACTGACTATATTTTTGCAGGGGAAAGTGCAGTCATTCAATAAAATTGAAGACTTCCAAGCATTCATAAAGAAAAAGCCAGACTTAAACAGAGAGTTTGTTGCCCAAATCCAGAACTCAAGAGAATCAGCATAAGGTAATTAAGAGTTGGGGATGGAGAGGAGAAAAAAATCTTTTTTTTAAGGGACCCAATAAGTTCAATTGATTTGTATCCCTAGAAGGAAAGAAGATATTGGTAAATATTAAAAATAGTTATTATCAACAGGGTAACTAGAAGAAGTTTACTTAGAGGGAACAGTGATAAAGTATAGAATGAAATGTCAAGATATATATGTATGTATATGTATAAATATATATTAAATTTGAGGGGGGAAAAGAGATAATATTAAGAAAAATGGGAAAACAGACAAAATGAGTAAATTTATATTCCATAAAAAAGCACGTGGGGCAAACAGGAGAGAAGATCAATACAATGGAAGGGTAAAGAGGTTGAGAGAGGAAATACTGAATATTTAAGTGCATTGAAATTAACTTAGAGAGGGAAGAACAATCAGATCCATTGGGGTAGAGAACTGATTGGCACCCTATAGAGAAGTAGAAGGGTAACAAAAGTACTAGTGGGGAGGGAAGCAACACTAGGGAGGGAGAGGGAAGGAAGCAGGGTAACTTAAAAAGACCCTAAAGAATAATAAGAGGGGAATAAAAAGGGAGAGGGGAAAAAGGGAAGTAAGATAAGGGAGGGGATCAGGGAAACTGATTAAAAAGAAAACACTGGTATAGAAGGAAATGGTGAAAGAAGAAAGGGTAGGATAAGGAGAGAGAATCAAAATGTATGAGAATACACAGTTAATAATTATAACTCTGAATGTGAATGGGATGAACTCACCCATAAAATGGAAGCAAATAGCAGAGTGGATTAGAAACCAAAATCCTAGCATATGTTGTCTATAAGAAACACACATGAGACAGGCAGACATGCATAGAGTAAAAATGAAAACCTAGAGCAAAATCTATTGGGCTTCAACTGAGAAAAAAAAGGAGGCAGGAGTTGCAATCATGATTTCTGACAGAGCTAAAGTAAAAATAGATCTGGTTAAAAGAGATAGGGAAGGTAATTACATCCTGATAAAAGGTAAATATAAATAATGAAGAAAAATCAGTACTCAACATGTATGCTTTAAATGGTATAGCATCCAAATTTCTAAAGGAGAAGTTAGTGGAGCTCAAGGACAAAATATATAGCAAAACTATACTAGTGGGTGACCTCAACCTTTCTCTATCAGATCTAGATGAATCAAACCAAAAAATAAATAAGAAAGAGATAATAGAGGTGAATGAAATCCTAGAAAAATTAGAGTTAATAGATATATGAAGAAAAATAAATAGGGCCAAAAAGGAATACACCTTTTTTCAGCAGCACATGGAACATTCACAAAAATTGACCATGTACTAGGGCATAGAAACATGGCAAACAAATGCAAAAAAGCAGAAACAATGAATGCAACCTTATCAGATCATAATGCAATAAAACTAATTAGCAAGGATACATGGAGAGGCAAACCAAAAACTAATTGGAAATTAAATAATATGATTCTCCAAAATAAGTTAGTTAAAGAACAAATCCTAGAAACAATTAATAATTTCATTGAAGACAATGACAATGATAAGACTTCTTACCAAAACCTATGGGATGCAGCCAAAGCAGTTCTAAGGGGAAAATTTATATCATCGAGTGCATATATAAACAAATTAGGGAGGGCAGAGGTTAATGAATTGAGCATGCAACTTAAAAAACTAGAAAGCAAACAAATTAAAAATCCTCAGATGAAAACTAAATTAGAAATACTAAAAATCAAGGGAGAAATTAATAAAGTCAAAATTAAAAGAACTATTGAATTAATAAATAAGACTAGAAGCTGGTATTTTGAAAAAACAGATAAAATAGACAAAGTACTGGTCAATCTAAGAAAAAAAAGGAAAGAAGAAAACCAAATTGACAGTATCAAAGATGAAAAGGAGACCTCACCTCTAATGAAGGGGAAATTAAGGCAATCATTAAAAACTATTTCGCCCAATTATATGGCAATAAATATAACAATTTAGGAGATATGGATGAATATTTACAAAAATATAAACTGCCTAGATTTACAGCAGAAGAAATAGAATACCTAAAGAATCCTATATCAGAAAAAGAAATTGAACAAGCCATCAAAGAACTCCCTAAGAAAAAATCGCCAGGGCCTGATGGATTCACAAGTGAATTCTATCAGACATTCAAAGAGCAACTAATGCCAATACTATACAAATTATTTGCTATAATAAGCAAAGAAGGAATCCTACCAAATTCCTTTTATGACACTAATATGGTACTGATTCCAAAGCCAGGGAGACCAAAAACAGAGAAAATACTACAAACCAACCTCCCTAATGAACATAGATGCAAAAATCTTAAATAGAATACTAGCAAAAAGACTCCAGCAAGTAATTAAGAAGATCATCCACCACGATCAGGTGGGATTTATACCAGGAATGCAAGGTTGGTTCAACATTAGGAAAACCATCCACATAATTGACCATATCAACAGTCTAACAAACAAAAATCACATGATTATCTCAATAGTTGCTGAAAAAGCCTTTGACAAAATACAACACCCATTCCCATGGAAAACACTACAAAGTATAGAAGGACCTTTCCTAAAAATAATAAACAGTATATATCTAAAACTATCAACAAGCATCATATGCAATAGGGATAAATTAAAAGCCTTCCCAATAAGATCAGGCATGAAACAAGGTTGCCCATTATCACCTCTATTATTTAACATTGTACTAGAAACACTAGCAGTAGCAATTAGAGAAGAAAAAGAAATTGAAGGTATTAAAATAGGCAATGAGGACACCAAGCTATCACTCTTTGCAGTTGATACTTAAAAAATCCTAGAGAATCAACTAAAAATCTAGTAGAAATAATCAACAACTTTAGCAAAGTTGCAGAATACAAAATAAATGCACATAAATCATCAGCATTTCTATATATTTCCAACATATTGCAGCAGCAAGAGTTAGAAAGAGAAATACCATTTAAAATCACCCTAGACAATATAAAATACTTAGGAATCTATCTACCAAAACAAACACAGGAATTATACAAACACAACTACAAAACACTTTCCAAACAATTAAAACTAGATCTAAACAATTGGAAAAACATTGATTGCTCATGGGTAGGACAAGCTAACATAATAAAAATGACCATTCTACCCAAATTAATTTACTTACTTAGTGCCATACCTATCAAACTACCAAGAAACTTCTTTACAGGATTAGAAAAAACTATAACAAAGTTTATTTGGAAGAACAAAAGATCAAGAATATCAAGGGAAATAATGAAAAAAAAAACATGAAGGAAAGTGGCCTAGCAGTACCAGATATTAAACTATACTATAAAGCAGTATTCATCAAAACAATATGGTACTGGGGGCAGCTGGGTAGCTCAGTGGATTGAGAGCCAGGCCTAGAGACAGGAGGTCCTAGGTTCAAAATCCAGCCTGAGACACTTCCCAGCTGTGTGACCCTGGGCAAGTCACTTGACCCCCATTGCCTACCCTTACCACTCTTCCACCTATAAGTCAATACACAGAAGTTAAGGGTTTAAAAATAAAAAAACAAAAAAAAACAATATGATACTGGCTAAGAGACAGAAGGGAGGATCAGTGGAATAGACTTGGGATAAGTGACATTAGCAAGGCAGTCTATGATAAACCCAAAGAGCCCAACTTTTGAGACAAAAATCCACTATTCCACAAAAACTGCTGGGAAAATTGGAAAACAGTATGGGATAGATTAGGTTTAGATCAACATCTCACACCCTATACCAAGATAAATTCAGAATGGGTGAATGACTTGAATATAAAGAAGGAAACTATAAGTAAATTAGGCAAACACAGAATAGTATACTTGTCAGATCTCTGGGAAAGGAAAGATTTTAAAACCAAGCAAGAGTTAGAAAAAATTACAAAATGTAAAATAAATGATTTTGGGAGATAAATACCTATGCGGTCAAATCTTGAACTTTTTATATCCTCTAATCTTGGACAAATTAATAGACCCTTTGAGTGAAGTGAATTTTGGGAATAGGAATTCCAGTAACACCCAAGAGGAACTTTTAAGGGGAATGACTTCTTTTGAATAATAGTGAATCATAGTTTGAAGAGGTCATCTAAGTCAACTCATTTCTGGACAAGAATTCTTTCTTAAACATTTCCAGAAGACTTATCTACTCCAAGAAACCCTGAAGTCTTTACCATGTATATACTCCTAACCTTGATGTCCTCATATCACTAAAATCCATTGAGAGATAAGTCAGTGAGAGACTTCTTGCACCTCAACGGCACAAGTCTGCCAGGCAACAGAAGAGGCAGGGGGAGGGACTGGTAATAAAACCCAATATCTACATCTCCTAGTCTAATCAAAGAGTAAGGAGTAAAAGTAAACTGTAGCCTGTAAAAGGAAAGCATCAAGAGACTTTTTTTCCTTTGCAAAAGCTAGGAAGAGAGCTAGGAAGTTCTATAGTGCTAAGAATAGTAGCTGTCCACAGCTATCAAAACTGTATAGCCCAGTACCAGGAGCTCTTGAGGTTCCTGAAACTAGATCCTGTAGATCCAGTTCTGAACTTTTAAAAATCCAAAGAGGCCTAATCTTAGGATGTCAGTGCCAAAACACATGGGGTTCAAGATAAGACCCTACAGAAATAGTCAAGAACTTCCGGGACATAGCTCCTGGGACACATTTAAAGGGAAAAATCCCATTTCAGGAACTAAATCTGGAGAGATGAATAAATTAAAGATGAAAATAACAACCAGTATCAAATCCAGTGATCCTCAAGATGAAGTCTTGAGAAGCAAGTCTCTACCAACTCTACCTAGAAACATAAAGGAAAAAATAGATTTTCCAGAAGAATTTCATCAATTCTTAGAACAAATGAAGGAAGAGATAAAAAGTGAAATAAGAGTCATGGAGGAAAGAATTGGAAGTAGAATAAATAGGTTAGAAGAGCATGTGGAAGACCTTGCCCAAAAAGTAGAGTTCTTGCAAGCAAGAATAGATCAAACAGAAGTCAATGACTCTTCAAGACAGCAAGAAATATTGGAACAAAATCAAAAGATTGAAAAACTGGAAGAAGAAAATGTAAGATATCTGGTAACAAAAACAACTGATTTGGAAAATTGGTCAAGAAGAGATAATATTAAAATTATCGGGCTCCCTGAAAACACCGATATAGTAAAAAGCTTGGATACTGTATTTCAAGAAATCATGAATGAAAACTGCCCAGATTTATTAGGACCAGAAGGCAGGGTGAAAATTGAGAGAATTCATAGATCACCTCCTATAAGAAATCTCCAAATGAAAACTCCCAGGAATGTCATAGTTAAGCTTCAGAATTCATATATCAAGGAGAAAATATTACAAGAATCAAGAATGAAACAGTTCAAATACCAAGGATTTACAATTAGGATCACACAAGACTTTGCAGCTTCAACAGTAAATGAGAGGAAATCTTGGAATATAATATTTAGAAAGGCAAAAGATATGGGTTTACAACCTAGAATAATTTATCCTTCAAAACTGAGCATAATCGTGTATGGGAAAAAGTGGACATTTGATACAGTAGAAGATTTTCAGGCATTTTTGATGGAAAGACCAGAACTGAGTATGAAGTTTGGAATAGAAACACAGGAGTCCAGAGAAATCTAGTAAGAATCCTGGTATTGTGAACTGATGCTGAGTGAAATGGGCAGAATCAAGAATTTAAATTGATACAACAATAAAGAGAAACAATGCTGAAAATAATGAAAAAAAATGGACAACCAAGTTTTGAGACAGAAGAGATGGACTCTCAGGATGAATAAATAGACCTATATTTTTTGACAGTTTTGGAGGAGAAATAAGGTTCATGAGAGTGTTGGTTTAGCAATAATCTCTTAATGGCCATTGCAATATTTGTAAATTCACACAAGGGAAGAGAAGTTCAAATAGCATGACAAATGTTTTGAATGAAAGTTTAGAATTTTATGCTAATGGTATAAAGCTAGCCTAATTTTTTGTTTACATATTTTGTTGTTTGGAAATGCTGTTTAATGGCAATAAAAATTTTAAAAAATCAAAAAAAAAATGATTTTGATTATATCAAACTAAAAAGATTTTATACAAACAAAAACAATGTAGTCAAAATCAGAAGGGAAACAACAAACTGGGAAAAAATCTTCATAACAAAAAAAACTGACAAAGGTCTAATTACTCAAATATACAAGGAGCTAAACCAATTGTACCAAAAATCAAGCCATTCCCTAATTGATAAATGGGCAAGGGACATGAATAGGCAATTTTCAGATAAAGGAATCAAAACTATCAATAAACACATGAGGAAGTGTTCTAAATCTCTAATAATTAGAGAAATACAAATCAAGGCACCACCTCACACCTAGCAGATTGGCTAAAATGACAGCAGGGGAGAGTAATAAATGTTGGAGGGGATGTGGCAAAATTGGGATATTAATGCATTGCTGGTGGAGTTGTGAATTGATCCAACCATTCTGGATGGTAATTTGGAACTATTCCCAAAGAGCGCTAAAAGATTGCCTGCCCTTTGATCCAACCATACCATTTCTGGGTTTGTACCCACAAAGAAATCATAGGGAAGAAGACATGTACAAAAATATTTATAGCCTCACTCTTTGTGGTGGCAAAAAATTGCAAAACAAGGGGATGTCCTTCAATTGGGGAATGAGTGAACAAATTGTGATATCTGTTGATGATGGAATACTATTTTGCTGAAAGGAATAATGAACTGGAGGAATTCCATGTGAACTGGAATGACCTCCAGGAATTGATGCAGAGTGAAAGGAGCAGAGCCAGAAGAACATTGTACACAGAGACTGATACACTGTGGTAAAATCGAATGTAATGGACTTCTGTACTAGCAGCAATGCAATGACCCAGGTCAATTCTGAGGCATTTATGGAAAGGAACACTACCCACATTCAGAGGAAGAACTACAGGAATGGAAACACAGAAGAAAAACAATTGCTTGAACACATGGGTTGATGCAGACATGATTTGGGAAGTAAATTCTAAATGACCACCCTAGTACAACTATCAATAATATGGAAATAGGTCTTGATCAATGACACATGAAGAAACCAGTGGAAATGTGTATCCACTATGGGTGGAGGGGAAGAGGTTGAGGGAGGGAGTAAGAACATGAAGCATGCAACCATGGAAAAAATTCTTCTAAAAAAATAAAAATTTAAATTAAAAATAAATAAATACCAAAAGAAAAAGACTCTACATCCTGCTGCATTTATAGGAGAATTCTATGAAATCTATAAAGACCACAAAACACAAATTATTGTCAAAAATTTCATTTCAAAAATCTATTTTTAAACATTCCTTTATAGCTTTGGGATATTTAAGTAATAGACTGTGGATACAACCCATAGATAATACAGAAACCCTTTTATAATAAAGGCTTTTGATATTTTTTTCTTTTCTGTACCCATCACTTTTTGAAATCTACCTTCCTAATTTAACATGCATAGCTAACTATGCTCAGTGTTCCTCTTTTTTGGGCATTATTTTGTTTTTCAAGCCCTTAATTTCTATCTCAGGAACAACTCTAAGACAGAAGGGCAAGGCTAGGCAAACAGGATTAAGTGACTTGCTCAAACATAGCTAGGAAGTATCCGAGACCAGATTTGAACCTAGGTCCTTCTGACTCCAGGTCTGTGCTCTAACCATTGGACCTCGTGATTTGTTTTTCTCAAGATTTTCCTTTTTCGGCCTGGCTCTTTCTTATTGATGAGAATTATGTTTAGAGCATCAGTTCCCCCACCTCCACCCCGTTACTCCAACCACCTTCTAGAGGATGAAATTGTCTGCAATTATGAAAGCAAATTTAAAAATTATCAGATGCTCTGCTTTTGGTAGACACAATTAATTAATCAATAAACATTTATTCAGTGCTTACTATGTGCCAGGCGTTGGAATTCAAAGATCTTAATGAAAGTGTGCCTTCCCTCAAGGAGCTTCCAGTCTAATGAGAGAGATAAGTGTGTGCCAAATAAATCCAAGGTTATTTAGGGGAAAGGTACTAGCAGTTGGGCAAATGAGGAAAAGCCTCATGTAGAAAGTGGCACCAGCCAAGCAATGAAGTAAGCTAAGGATGCTATTTATGGTGAATTTTCACATAATTGAAATTCCCATAAGAGGACTACAAATTTCTAGCTGAAAACGAGCTCAGTGATCCCCCTTTTCCAACTTACTTGTTGTGAAAATGAGCAAACCATCACTTACCAGAAAAGTAAACGATTCTCCCAATGGGAGTAAATGGAAGAGGCCAAGACTCTGACCCAGAATGTCTAAGTCCAAACCCAGTATCCTTTGCAATGCTTCCACTCTTCAAAGACTTAGCTGAGGACCTTAAATGAGGTCACCTGTTTGATCAACTAGTGAGCATGATGCCCATTCCCCAGCAAAATTTTAGAACTGATATTTATGAGCAATTGCAGAATTGGGGGTCACTAGCTTCTAGCATGAGTTCATTATGTATAAATTATGTAAAACAAATTCATTTTCTTTTTTTTTTTACACAATTCCTGGGCTGGTGGATCAGGGAAATTTCTGAGGGCACAGTGTACCTTGATTTTATGTATTTGATATTCTCTTTCAATATCCTTGTGATCAAGATGGAGAGTTGAGGACACAAGGGACCTGCTACAAGACTCTGTTAAGCATTTTACCAATTTCATTTCAATTCAGATTATTTTCAAAAAGCATGAGGAAGAGGGGCAGCTAGGTAATTCAGTAGATAAAGTATCAGACCTGTAGTCAGGAGAACTTGGGTTCAAATCTAGCCTCAGATATTTCCTACTTGTGTGACCCTAGAGGAGCCATTTAACCCAGATTGCCTAGTCTTTCCTTCTCTTCTGTCTTAAAATTGACAAAAGGTAAGGTTTTTGTTTTGTTTTGTTTTTTTAATAGCATGAGGCAGCATGGCATAGTAGATAGAACACTGGATTTAGAGTCTAGAAGCTTCAGTTCAAATCCTGCCTCAGATACTTACTGGTTATAACACCCCAAATAAAACATTTAACCTCTCAGTTTCCTTATGTAAAAAATGGAGGGAGTGGGAAAGGGGGGACTCAATGGCCTCTAAGGTCTAAATTGATGAACATTTATTCTAAACATCTACTATGTACAAGACACGACTAGACACCCAGCACAAAAAGATGAGATAGCAATATTCCAAAAGACCCTTGAGCTCATTAGTGTGGATCTTCAAATTCTCACAATCCATCTATGCCTGGCTAACCCCTAAGTGTATGTCATCTATCTATTATTTATCTATTGTTCTTGATCCCGTTTTTGGTCTGCTCACTCATTTCTTTGGTGATATCCTTACAATCCTCCTCCTGGTAAATTCTTTAGTCATAATATGCTGCAGACTACTTCCCACAAATTTCCACCCCTCTATTGCTCCTTGTGTGTTCCTCAACTCCAGGTCTTTGGAGAGAGTAACATTAGGAATAGATGAATTGTAACCCTATAACATTGCCAAAAGAATATTGTTGTAAAAAGATGAACCCTTGTTTAGGGAAAGCCTGGAGTCATTTAAAGAACTTATCGTTGTTATTTAGTCATTATAGTTATGTCTGATTCTTCATGACTCCATTTGGGGTTTTCTTGGCAGAGATACTAGAATGGATTTGTCATTTCCTTCTCCTTAAAAGAACTTTGTGATTTTTCTTATTCAAAAGTATTTTGTTTTCCAAATTACATGTAATAACAATTTTCAACATGAACTTTATGAAATTATAAAATCTAAATTCTTTCCCTCTCTTCTTTCCCTCCCCATATTGGAGATGATAAGCAATTTGATGTGTGTTTATTCTACAAAACATACTCCCATATTGCTCATTGTTGTAAGAAAATACTGATATAAAACCAAAACCTCAAAATAAAACCGCAAATAAACAAATATGAAAAATAGTCTGTTTTGATCTGCATCTGATTCCAACAGTTCTTTCTCTGGAGATGGACAGCATTCTTTGTCATAAGTCTTTCAGAATTATCCTGGATCATTGTATTGCTGAGAGTAAAGTCTTTCACAGTTGATCATCATACAATATTGCTGTTACTGTGTACAATGTTCTCCTTATTTCTCTTTTCATTGGTTCATGTAGATCTCTCCAGCTTTTTCTGAAATCATCATGTTCATCATTTCTTACAGCACAATAGTATTCCATCACCAACATATACCACAATTTGTTGAGACATTCCCTCAATTTCCAATTCTTTGCCAGCACAAAAATGGCTGCTATAAATACTTTTGTACTAGTAGGTACTTTCCCCTTTCACGTGATCTCTTTGGTATACAGGCCCAGTATTGGTATTATAGGATCAAAGAGTATGCATAATTTTATAGCCATTTGGGCATAGTTCCAAATTGTCCTCCAGAATGGTTAGATCAGTTCACACTTCCACTAATGATGCATTAGTGTTCCAAATTTGCCACATCTCCTCCTACATGTATCACTTTACTGTCATATTAACTAATCTAATCAGTATGAGGTGGTACCTCAGAGTTGTTTTAATATGCATTTCTCTAATCAAGAGTGATTTAGATCATATTTTCATATAACTATCCATAACTTTGATTTCTTCATCTGAATGATGCTTCTTCATATCTTTTGACCATCTGTCAATTAGGGAGTCATTTGTATTCTGGTAAATTTGACTTACCTCTCTATAATATGAGAAATTAGAACTTTATCAGAGAAATTTGTTATAAATTTTTTCCTAGTTTGTTTCCCTTCAAATCTTGGTTACATTGGTTTTGTCTGTATAAAAGTTTTTTTAAATTTAATATAACAGAAACTATTCTTTTAACACCTTATAATGCTATATTCCCCTCATTTACTTATAGCACAATTCTTTATATCAATATCAAAAACCCATTTGGACCTTAACTTAGTATAGGGTGAGATATTGGTCTCTACCTGGTTTCTACCATAATGTTCTAGATTTCCCAGCAGTTTTTATTAAATATGAACTCATCCCAAAAGCTGTGATTTTGTGGTTTCTCAAATACTGGATTTCTAAGGTCATTTACCCTGTATATTGTGTATCTAATCTATTCCACTGATCCACCATTCTCTTTCTTAGCTGGGACCCGATTGTTTTGATGGTTACTGCTTTATAATACAGATTGAGATTTGTTACTCCTAGGCCACTTCCCTTCATATTTTAAAAAATTAATTCCCCTGATATTCTTGTCCCTTTTTCTTCCATATAATTTTGTTATTAATTTTTTCTAGTTCTATAAAATAATTTTTGGTTGTTTAGTATGACACTGAATAAGTAAATTAATCTAGGTAGAACTGTCATTTTTATTATATTAGCTCAGCATACTCAGAAGCAACTAATATTTTTCCAATTGTTTCAATCCAACAACTTATGTGGAAAGTGTTTTGTAATCATGTTTGTATATATTGTGTTTGTGTAGGCAAGTAGATTCCCAGGTATTTTATATTGTCTAGTTATTTTAAGTGGAATTTTCTTTCCATCTCTGCTGAACTTTATTGGTTAATATATAGAAAGGCTAATAATTTATGTGGATTTATTTTGTATCCTGAAACTTTGTTAAAGTTATTAAATATTTCAACTAGTTTTTTTAGTTTATTCTCTAGGATTCTCAAATATAGCACCATATCATCTGCAAAGAGTGATAGTTTAGTTTTTTCATTGACTACTTTAATTCCTTCTATTTCTTTTTTTCTTATTGCTAAAACTAGCACTTCTAGTACAATATAAAATAATAGTGGTGTTAATGGGCATCCTTGCTTCACCCCAATCTTATTGGGAAAGCTTCTAATTTATATTATCATTGCAAATGATTCTTGCTGATGGATTTAGGTAGATAATACTTATCATTTTAAGGAATAGACCATTTTTTCCTATGCTTTTATTAGGAATGGGTGTTGTACTTTGTCAAAGGCTTTTTCTGCACCTATTGAGATAATTGTGTGATTTCTGTTAGTTTGGTTACTGATATGGTCAATTCTGCTGATAGTTTTCCTAATATTAAATCAGTCTTGCATTCCTGAATCCCACCTGGTCATAGTGAATAAGCCTTGTAATATATTGGTGAAGTCTCCTTGCTAGTACTTTATTTTAAATTTTCACATCTATATTCAGTAATGAAATTGGCCTATAATTTTCTTTCTCTGTTTTTGCTCTTGGCTTAGGTATCAACACCATATTTGTGTCATGAAAAGAATTTGGTAGGATTCCTTCTTTGCTTTTTATCCCAAATAGTTTACTTTATATTGGGATTAATTATTGTTTAAATGTTTGATAGAATTCACTTTTGAATCCATCTGGCCCTGGGGATTTTTTCCTGGGGAGCTCTTTGGTGGCGTGTTCAATTTCTTGGCATATAATTGGGTAAAATAGCTCCTAATGATTGCTTTAATTTCCTCTTCATTGGTAGTGAATTTACTCTTTTCATTTTTGATAGTTTATTTCATTTTCTTTTTTACTTTTTTAATCAAATTAACTAATGTTCTATTTTATTTATTTTTTTTCATAAAACCAATTCCATCTTATTTATTAGTTCAATGGTTCTCTTACTTTGAATTTTATTAATTTCTCCTTCAATTTTTAGGATTTCCAGTTTAGTCTTTCATTGGGAATTTTTAATTTGTTCTTTTTCTAGTTTTTTTAATTTGCATATTCAATTCATTTATCTTCTTTTTCTCTATTTTGCTGAGATATAAATTTTCCCCTAAATACTTGCTTTGGCTGTATCCCCTAAATTTTGATATATTATCTCCTCGTTGTCATTCTCCTTAGTGAAATTATTGTTTCTATAATTTGTTCTTGGACCCACCTTTTTTTAGAACTAAATTATTTAATTTACAATTAATTTTTATTTGTCTTTCTATGGACCCTTATTTATTACAATTTTATTACATTATGATATGAAAAGGCTACATTTGTTATTTCTATTTTTCTACATTTGGATGTAAAGTTCTTATGTCCTAATACATGGTTAATTTTTCTGTAAATACTATGTGTTGCTGAAAAGAAGGTATATTCCTTTCTGTTTCCATTCAGTTTTCTCCAGTTAATTCTAACTTTTCAAAAATTTCACTCATTTCCTTTATTTTTCCAGTTTATTTTTTTGGTTAGATTTATCTAGATCTGAAAGGGGGAAATGTATGTCCCCCACTAGTATAGTTTTACTCTCTTATTTCCTCCTGAAGCATATGTAATCTGTCCTTTAAAATTTTGGAAGATATATACTTTGGTGCATATATATTTAGTCTTGATATTACTTCATTGTCTATGGTACCTTTTATCAAGATGTAATTTCCTTCCTTATCTCTTTTAATTAGATCTATTTTTGCTTTAGCTTTGTCTGAGACCATTTCTACTCCTGCTTTTTTTCACTTCAGCTGAAGCACAATAAATTCTACCCCAGCCCCTTATCTTTACTCTGTGTGTGTCTCCTTTCCTTAAATGTATTTCTTGTAAATAATATATTGTAGGATGCTGGTTTTTAATCCACTCTGCTATCTGCTACCATTTTGTGAGTTCATCCCATTCACATTCACAGTTATGATTACCAATTGTGTATTCCCCTCCATCTTATTTTCCCCTTTTGATCCTGCCCTTTCTTTCTCCTTATACTCTTTCCCTCCTTGAAAGTATCTTGCTTTTAATCACCACCCCCCTCACTTCACCTTTCCTTCTATTACCCCATACATACATACATGCCTTGTCTTGTTCTCCTCCTACTTCTCTACGGGGTAAAGTAGGATTATATACCCAAAGGAATATAGTTGTTATTCCCTCTCTGAGCCAATTCCAATGAGAATAAGGTTAAAGCATTGCCTGTCACCACCCTCATCCTCCCCTCCACTGTAATAGTTCTTTGTACCTCTTTAGGTGAGATAATATACCTAACCCTTCTAGCTCTCCCTTCCCTTTCCTCTCTGTGCAATCCTATTTTTCACCCTTTGATTTTTTTTGCATATCATGTCATCCTAAACAGCTTACTCCCATACCTTCTGACTATGTATACTTCTTCTAACTTCTCTAATACTGGTAGAAATTTTAAGAGTTCCATGAACTGAAGCAGAGTGAAATGAACAGAAAAAGGATAACATTGTACACAGAAAGGGAAACATTATGCGATGGTAAAATTAATGGAATTTGCTACTAATAGCAATGTAATGATCCAGGACAATCCTGAGGGACTTATGAGAAAGAATGCTATCCACAGTAAGAGAAAGAACTGTGGGAGTAGAAACAGAAGAAAAAACATATGGCTTATCATTTGTTTATATGAATATAGGATTTGGGGTTTGGGTTTTAAAAGACTACTCTATTACAAAAATGAATCATATAGAAATAGCTATTGAGTAATAATACATGTATAACCCAGTGGAATTGCTTGTCAATGCCAGGATGGGGAAGGGAAGAGGGGAGGGAGAGAATATGAATCATGTAACCTTGGAAAAATACTTAAACATAAATAAATTTATTTTAAAAAAAGAAATTTTAAGAGTTACAAGTATCATCTTTCCATGAAGGTACATAAACAGTTTAACTTTATTCAATCCCTAAATTTCCTCTTCTTATTTGTGTTTTTATGCTTTTCATGAGTCTTGTATTTAAACATCAAACTTTCTGTGTAAGTCTGGTCTTTTCATCAGGAATGCTAGGAAATCTATTTTATTAAATGGCATTTTTTTGCCTAAAAGAACATACTTAGTTTTGCTGCATAGATGATTCTGGATTATAAACCTAGTTGTCGTCACTTCTGGAATATCATATTCCAAGCCTTCTGATTCTTTAGTGTGGAAGGTGCTGAGTCCTGTGTAATCCTGACTATATCTCCATGGTATTTGAATTATTTCTTTATGACTACTTGAAGTATTTTCTCCTTGAATTGGGGGCTCTAGAATTTAGCTATATTACTCCTGTGAGTTGTCATTTTGGGATTTATTTCAGGAGGTGATCTGTCAGTTATTTCCATTTCTATTTTACCCTCTTTTCCAAGAATATCAGGGCAATTCTCTTTGAGAATTTCTTATAATATGATATCTAGACTTTTATTATTATGCTTATGTCTTTCAGTATTCCCATAATTCTTAAATTGTCTCTCCTGAATCTATTTTCTAGGTCAATTGTTTTTTCAATGAGATATTTCACATTTTGTTCTGTTTAATCATTATTTTGATTTTGTTTTGTTTCTTGATGTCTCATGAAGTCATTAGCTTCTACTTGCCCAATTCTAATTATTAAGGAATGATTTACTTCCATGAGCTTTTGAACTTCCTTTTCCAGTTCGCCAATTCTACTTTTAAAGAAACTCTTTTCTCCATTGAATTTTTGTAGCTCTTTTTCCTTTTGATCAATTCCATTTTACATTTCCCTCATTTCTCTTTTCTATTTTCCCTCTGACTCTCCTAATAGATTTTTTAAATCCTTTTTGAGCTCTTCCAGAGCCTGAGACAAATTCCCATTTTCCTTTGAAGTTTTGTGTATTGTTGCTTTGCTTTTACTGTACCCTTCTGAGTCTGTGCCTTGCTCTTCTTTGTCTCCATAAAATTTTCTATAGTAGGTGTTTCTTTTGATATTTACTCATTTTCCCAGACTTTTTTTTTACTTTCATTTTCATCTTAATGATGGGCCCTGTTCTCAAGATAGAGGGGGCTCTTTTAAACTTCAGTATTTCTTTGCTACTACCCTTAGCTCTATTTCTGAGTTTCTTCAAGTTTCAGTTTTTCCAAGGTGGTTTGATGGCCTATGGTCTGGAATCTATGAAAGCCACTTCTCACTATTGATTCAATCACCCCCGGGGGCTACTAATAGCTTGGAGCACTCAGAACATAGTAAGCTACCCTGTGCTGGGACCTAGGGTCTAGCCTCAGGCTTGGGCAAGGACTTTTGCCCTCACTCTGGGTTTGATCAGGTCAGGCACATTGTGGACTGCTCTACTCTGGGACTTATAACCTTGCCTTGAGCTTGGATAGGGGCTCAGGGCCTTGCTCTGGTTTACAGAGACCAGGCACAGATTGTGGACTGCCTTTCAGTGGGATTCAGGTCCTCTCTGCAAGCTTGGACAAAAGCTCTGAGCCTCCCTTTGGGTCCATACCAGTAAGATGCCCTGCCAACTAGCTTTTTGATGTAGCTTAAGACCTCAGGGTCTCAGGGTCTTAATGTTGGTTGGGCCCAGGTTCTGAACCTGAAACAGTAGATGTGGGATGGAGGAGCTTTCTGTTGGCTTGCAAAGTTACTCTTTGGTGAAGCCTTGCTAAGGGCTGTGCTTCCCTTTCATCCCAGCGAACCAGACTCTCTCTGCCCAACTTTCAAGTTATTTTCTGCAGGAGAGTTGCTTCACTCCATCCCCTTATTGGTTCTTTAACTCCAGTATTCACTTTGAAGTATTATTTTAAGGTTGGTTGGAGAGAATTCTCAGAATGTTTTGAGCTTTCCCTGCTTCCACTCCACCATCTTGGTTCTACCCTCACCAAGAACTTCGCTATTTTTTCAATGTCAATCCAAGTTTCTTTCTACCTTCTGTGAAATTCTGGATGAAGCTCATCATCCATTTTCAGTGTCTATCCAAGATCTTTATATTGCTATTTGAGTTCCACAGGGTATCCATGCAACTCCATGTAATAGATGTAATTGAGAAAACTCCCACTCCCGATTGGTATTGGCTATAGTACACTCCATGAGACTGTCTGGGCTGGGTCTCATCTAGTGCCACATGTGCTCTCCTTGGACCTATGTCCTTTCTAGTGATATATCTAATAAAATATACATACAACTAGAGCTTTCTTTTGGGGTTCTAGATACCATCTTTTCCTCCTCGTGCAAGAAGTCCTAGAGAAAGGCATATGCCACACAATCTGGAAAGAAAGGAAGAAACAAATTGAACCAGAGAATGGAGCCACTCTTTTTAAGATCTACTAGGTGGCTCTTCCTGTCTCAGTAGCTAATCCTCTCTGATGTTTTTGTTGAATCTTCTCCTCATATTAGGGGCAGATGGACCTTTGTCAAAGGATGTCATTTAAGTGAATCCTAAGTACAGAAAAGAGTTGTACTAGAAAACATTTTCAACTTCCATTATAATGGCATAGTCTTTTTAAAAAAAGATGCCCTTTCCAAAATTAGTATCATATTGGTTTGCATGGAGTCTGTAATCAGCCACAAAATAAGAGAGTGAACTTCACTTGAGTTGGCCTCTAAAACATTAATGCTAATTATATTAATGAATCCCAACCACTTTACAACTTATTAGAAAGTCTTTGAGATTTGCTGTGTGCCTTTCTCCAAAAAAAAAGCCTCAGAGAGACTTCTCCTAGGCTGGTTGTTGAGAAAAAAATAGACACACCCACTGTTTCCACCCTTTTTCATGAATATTTTGATACAGATACCCTTTTTTTCCTTGAAGAGTCACCCCCTCAGCCTCAGTACTAACCACAAAGGCTGCAACTAGTCTTTGTTAGAGAAATGGAGGAGAGTCCTTTTAGGATTGTCTTGAATCAGATTCACACTCACTGAGGTTCAATAGTACACCCTTGGTTTGAGGTAACAGAACAGAAAGGCACTGAAATCTGTTTCAGCTATCTGGGGACTTAGAGGATCTGTGGACTTTCATAATAGAATTAGATAGGCCAATAAATACTTAATATGAAAGGCTTTTATTAAGTCATGTTTTAATTCATACAGTGGAAGAAATAATGGAGCAGTAGGGAATAAGGAACTTGGACACAAGAAAAACAAAGGAAAAATAAAACCAAAGCAAACAATAACCCCTTAGCAGAGAAAGAGAACATATTCACCCAGGGCTCTCAGTGATGCAGAAGAGGATTTTAGGGCAGTTCCTAATCAAATATTTCTGATTCGTTTCCCATCTCTAATGTCACAGATTGACTGGAGAGCCCAAACCATCCAGGCATCATGCAAGAAAATTTCAATTAAGCCTAAATTGCACTCTTTGCTACTTCTAATTTTTATTCCTAGTTCTACTATCTGGGGCCAAAAAGGACAAGTTTAAACCTTCTTCCATGTGGTAGCTCTTTAGATCTTTAAAGACTGTTATTATTTTCACTCCAAATCTTACCTTCCCTAGACTAAACATCCCCAGTTCCTTCAATTAAGTTGTTATATGGCATGAGTTCAAGGACCTTCACCAACCTAGCTGCCATCCTCTGAATTCTGTCAAGTTTATCAGTGTCTCCCATGTACTACATCATTTTTTTTTACTTTCTATTATAGTCATTTTAGTAGCTAAGTGGTGTAGCAGAGAGAATTTCAGGCCTGGAGTCAGGAGGACCTGAGTTCAAATATGGCCTCAGACACTTGATATTGCTCATGATATTGGACAAGTCATTTAAACCCATTTGCCTCAGTTTCCTCATATATAAAATGAGCTGGAAAAGGAAATAGGAAACCACTTCAGTATTTTTGCCAAGAAAACGGAAAATGGGGTCACAAAGAATCTGATACAGCTTAAAACAACTGAACAACAACTACATTATAGTTATGATGTCTCATCCCCTACTCTCTTCTCTTGAGAGCAAAGACTTACTATTAGTCCAAAAGGTAAACTTACTCTTGTCTTTCATCTCTCTCTGTGTATTTTTTGGTAGGTCCAATATGGAAACCATTCCCAATATATACAGACAAACTGAAATGTATATTTTAAATAGTTACTTGAGGCACTAAGAGGTTAAAAAGTGTACCCCCTGTTTGTGTCTAGTACAGTGTTGTCAGAACCAAGCCTTGATCCCAAATCTAAATCCAAGGCCAGCTCTTGATGCTATGCCCAGCATACTATAGTGAAAGGAGCTGCTTTTAGAATAAAATTGACCTCTGATCAGATTCCAGTTCTGCCACTTCCTAGCTGGGTGACTTCTGTACTCTGTGCTTCCGTAAAAGGAGGGGGTTTACAATGCATATCTCAAAGAATGTTCCAAGAAGTAAAATTAATTGACAATACCTCCAGTATTATATTTAATAAGATTTATTAATAATAACTAAAATAAAAGGCTAGAATTAAAAAACCCTGCTTTCCCAGCCACACATGCAGGAAAAAAAGGAAGAGTGTGCAACTTAACAGCAAACATATAAACAACATATGAAGATGCAAACGTGGGGGGCACAGGGAAAGGGATGCTGGGAGATGAAGTCCAAGATACAAAATTCTCTAACTCTACAATGTGAAGGGTTTAGAATGAAACAAGAGTTTAGGATCATCTAAGCCCATGTAGGCGAAGACACAGCATGTGTGCAGAGCCCGCCCTTGGGGAGCTGCCTCACTCCACCTCTTCGCAGCACCTGAAGACATTTTTTGCATGCCCCATCCCTCTGTCCAGCTGTACAAAGCTCCCTCAGCTCTCTCAGTAATAGGGGACTCACAGACAGCTTGAAATTGCGCTCTGGGCACTCAAACTCTTCAAAGGCTCGCCGATGCTGACTAAGCCAACTGCTTTCTCTTATGGTGAGGAGATAATAATAATTACAGTTGACATTGTGTCAGAGTGAGGCAACTAGGTGGCACGGTGGATAGAGCACCAGTCCTGAGGGCAAGAGGATTTATCTTTAAGAGTTCAAATCTGGCCTCAAACACTTACTGGCTGTGTGACCTTGGGCAAGTCTCTTAACTCTGTTTCCTCAGTTTCCTCATCTATAAAATGAGCTGGAGAAGGAAATGGTAAACCACTCCAGCGTCTTTGCCAAGAAGACCCCAAATGGGACCATGAAGAGTCAGACATGACCAAATTGCCAAAACAACATGTGCCAGGCACATGTTAAGTGCTTTACAAATATATCATTTGATCTCCCTGTGAGGTAGGTGTTATTATTATCCTTATTTGAGGAAACTGAAGAAAACAGAAGGATCAGGAGGCTAACAGGTTTGGATCTTATGTTTGGCACTTGCTGGCCATTTGAACATGAGGAAACCTCTTCATCTCTCTGAGTCTGTTTCCTCATCTATCAAATGGAGATATTTAAGAGTATATGGTATATATTAACAAATTAAGGAGGGCAGAGATTAATGAATTGGGCATGCAACTCAAAAAATTAGAAAGCGAGCAAATTAAAAATCCTCAGATGAAAACTAAATTACAAATACTAAAAATCAAGGGAGAAATTAATAAAATCGAAAGTAAAAGAACTATTGAATTAATAAATAAGACTAGAAGCTGGTACTTTGAAAAAACAGATAAAATAGACAAAGTACTGGTCAATCTAAGAAAAAAAAGGAAAGAAGAAAACCAAATTGACAGTATCAAAGATGAAAAGGAGACCTCACCTCTAATGAAGGGGAAATTAAGGCAATCATTAAAAACTATTTCGCCCAATTATATGGCAATAAATATAACAATTTAGGAGATATGGATGAATATTTACAAAAATATAAACTGCCTAGATTTACAGCAGAAGAAATAGAATACCTAAAGAATCCTATATCAGAAAAAGAAATTGAACAAGCCATCAAAGAACTCCCTAAGAAAAAATCGCCAGGGCCTGATGGATTCACAAGTGAATTCTATCAGACATTCAAAGAGCAACTAATCCCAATA
>NC_058131.1:83656786-83682568 GCF_016433145.1 Gracilinanus agilis
CCCCAAAGAGATCATAGATAAACAGACTTGTACGAAAATATTCATAGCTGCGCTTTTTGTGGTGGCAACAAATTGGAAAAGGAGGGTATGTCCTTCAATTGGGGAATGGCTGAACAAACTGTGGTATATGCGGGTGATGGAATACTATTGTGCTAAAAGGAATAATAAACTGGAGGAATTCCAGGCGAACTGGAGAGACCTCCGGGAACAGATGCAGAGTGAAAGGAGCAGAGCCAGAAGAACACTGTACAAAGAGACGGATACACTGTGGTAAAATCGAATGTAATGGGCTTCTGTACCAGCAGCAATACAAAAACCCAGGACAATTCTGAGGGATTTATGGTAAAGATGCTACCCACATTCAGAGGAAGGACTGCAGGAGAGGAAACATATAAGAAAAACAGCTGCTTGAACGCATGGGTTGGGGTGGACATGATTGAGGGTGTGGACTCGAAACTACCACACCAATGCAACTACCAACAATTTGGAAATAGGTCTTGATCAAGGACACATGATAAAACCAGTGGAAATGTGTGTCGGCCATGGGTGGGGGGAACTAGGGAGGTGAAGGTGAAAGTAGGAGCATGAATCATGTAACCATGTTAAAAATGAATATTAATAAATGTTTAAAATTTTAAAAAAGAGTAAATGGTATCCCAAAAATCTTAATGCATTTCAGTTTTAATAGTTTAACGCAGTGATTCCCAAAGTGGGCACTACCACCCCCTGGTGGGTGCTACAGTGATCCAGAGGGGCAGTGATGGCCATAGGTGCATTTATCTTTCCTATTAATTGCTATTAAAATTTTTTAAAAATTAATTTCCAGGGGGCTAAGTAATATTTTTTCTGGAAAGGGGGGCGATAGACCAAAAAAGTTTGGGAACCACTGCTTTAACTCATAAGGTTATTGTCAGAATGAAATGAGATTATATAGGTAAAGGACTATTATTATATAATGGCATTCCCGGGATTAATACTCTAGTCCTAGTTCAATGTTCTACCCTCCCTCCCCTAAACCCACCCCTAATTTAGAAAAGACTCCTTAGATGAGGTAAATTCAAAGCCACTTTTTTAAAAAAAATCTTTACCTTCTGTCTTAAAATCAATACTTAAGTATTGGTTCTAAGGCAGAAGAGCAATAAGGGCTAGTGGGCAAAGAGGGTTAAGTGACTCACCCAGAGTCACACAGGTAAGAAGTGTCCAAGGCTAGATTTGAAATCCTGACTGCAGACGTGGCTTTATATCCACTGTGCCACCTAGATGCCCTCAAAGTCAATCTTTAAAGTGACTACAGATTGAATTGGGAGAAGGGGAAGCCAGGAAAATGACTAACTACAAACTCTGTGTTAAATGTGAATGTGGCGTCAGTGTTTCAGCAAGTAGATATGGCAAATACAGTACCATGGTGACTAATTTAGGAGGGGTCCCTCAGAAATAAGCACTGGGCACAAATCTTTCCCTCTTTTTCATAAGAGACTCTGTGAGAACAGTTTGCTTATTAATGTCCTCAGTGATATTTCCACTGAACCCGTGCATTTCACTGAGCAGTGATTGATTCGTTTAATATGAAAAGCACTAAATCATCCAGTTTCCACAGTACCTTTGTGTCTATTGCCTTACAATTCCTGGAATTTACTTAGGACAGAGACTGGGAACAGTACAGCAGTGCCAAAGCCCTGTTTGGTCATGCGATGATCAGAACCACCCAGAGAGGGGAAGGATGGGAAACACAGATGCCTTCAGCAGGGGCTGGGACATCTTTCACAGCCCGTGGCCTCAGACTGAGCAGTATCAGCAGTTCTCTGGGCGATTCTGGCTGGGAGGAGAAGAGGCACTCTCCAATACACATATTTAGGGATCATTTGGAAAGACCGGAGATGAGAAAAGTCCTGAAGGAAAATGATTCTGTTATAAATCTGACAACCCCTCCCTCTCTCAACTTTGCTTTTTCACCAAACTCAACCCATATCATGAGAGAAAGTGAGAAACGACATTGGAAAAAATGGCCACTTGGATTGCTCTCGGGGAAATGGAAGCCAAAATATAACCTCCCCCATGAGGGTTTGCATTCCACACATATTACACAGTACAAGGGCAACAGGAGAGCATCTGAGCTAAAAAGACCCATCCTGAGCTAAATTGTTCTTAGTCTAAGGGAATGAGTCCTATGACCATGAGCAAGCTAATCTCTCCTCGGGGACTTCAGTTTTCTCAAATATAAAATAAGAGAGCTGAATTGGATCATTTTAGGGTTCCTTCCACATATGATACTCTGTGGATCTGTAAAATGATGGGGAAATCTACACCCCCCAAAAAAAATTAAACACAGATGGCCTAAATTTTCTTGATTTAATCAAAGATTTTTTAACTAGGTGTGAACAAGTCCATAATAATTTGAGAGGGATGAAGTACTTGAGTCATTAAATGAGTGCAGATGACATCACATCATTTTGTAATTGGGTGAAATGATTTAGAGGTACCTCTGGTTCTATGAATAAAACAAATTTAGAAGTTTATTGTCCATCAGTGAATCAGTCAAGCATTCAGAATTTCCAAGCTTAGGGAGCCTTAAGGAGGCAGATCTTTGTTCCTATACCAGAAGACAGCAGGAGAAAAGAAAGGTGATAAACCGGAAGAAATTATTGTACTCCTCCCCACCCTAAATCCCATTCCCAGATGACCACATTGAGAATTTCAAAATGTCATGATATCTGATTGCCAAAAGCAGAGCCCAGGGATGGCATTTCCCAGCCTCCATGGCTGATGGCAGCATCTACATCAGAAATGGAAAGATCTTGGGGACAAACACAAAGAGAAGACAGTTTCAAGACTTTACCAGGGTAACCATCTTCAGAGTCCAGAACAGAGCTACACTTAAAAGGAACTTCATGAGCACTCCATGAAGAGGAAAGAAAGTCTTCTAGTAACCATGAACAATAAGTGATTCCTTTACAACATGTGGGCCTTCTACCAATGGACTCCATGTTGGAAATCTCTTCCTATAGACCAGTGGTTCCCAAACTTTTTTGGCCTACCACCCCCTTTCCAAAAAAAATATTACTTATCACCCCTGGAAATTAATTTTTTTTAATTTTAATAGCAATGAATAGGAAAGATAAATGCACCTGTGGCCATCATCACACCCCTGGATCACTGCAGCACCCACCAGGGGGCAGTGGCACCCACTTTGAGAATCACTAATTTAGACTAATATGTATTTTGAGAAAAATGTGCCATTAAGGGCTGGAGGGGAGAGAGCTTGAAATTCTTAGTACCAACTGTTCTTCCTTACATTAGTAAATTCCATTTCTATAAAGCTAATTAATTCTGGCTGATTGGTCATCCAGGAGGAGCATACCAGATAGGGGCATATGAGAAAATAAGGAGTGAGTCTCCACTCCCTAAAAGATGAAGTAGTCATTGTCCTCTGGGAACCTCGCCTGCCCATCCAGTTTAAGTTAGGAAAGTGATCTCAGAGGAGTACTTACATCTATAATTTAATTCCATTTTACAAACACTAATTACCGACTAATACACTAAAATGCAAGGCATTGTGCTGGATACTAGGGATAGTTCCAAAAATAAAAACAGAACAGTCCCTATCCTCAAAAAACTTATAATCTAGGGATGAGAGACAATATGTACATATACAAGTGCTTAAATACAAAGTACATACAAATTAATTGAAGGGAAAAAAACAGGTTAAAATTGGAGTCTCGTGTAAGACATGTCACTGGAACTGTACCATATAAATCTATGAATATTTCTTCCCTCAGATGTTGCCTTTACCTATTTTTTTAATCATGTCCCTGGTAATGATGGGTAATTCCCGTTACTTAAGGAAAAAATCAACATATTTCTTTCATTGTGCAATTGGGCAGTCAGGCAATTCTGTCTCTCTATAACCTGAGATGGTTTAATGAAAATATCATGATGTAGGAATGCAGAAACCTATTCAGTAAAAATTCAGGCTCTTCTGGGCTGGAATTTGAAATCTAAGTGCTCAGAATAATTATGGCATCCAAATCTTAGAAAATACAACTCTCAGGGGGCAGCTGGGTAGCTCAGTGGAGTGAGAGTCAGGCCTGGAGACAGGAGGTCCTAGGTTCAAACCCGGCCTCAGCCACTTCCCAGCTGTGTGGCCCTGGGCAAGTCACTTGACCCCCATTGCCCACCCTTACCAATCTTCCACCTATGAGACAATACACCGAAGTACAAGGGTTTAAAAAAAAAGGTTTAAAAAAAAGAAAATACAACTCTCTCAAAAAAAATAAACCACTAAAATCAAAGTCTAATCTTTTAGCCTATAAGAATTTTTATACAGGGTATATATAGAGGTAGTGGGAAAACTAAGAATAGAACCTAGGTCTCCTGAGCCCTAATCCAATACTAATATGATCTTCAGTCTTTAAAAAAAAAGTTCATATATGTCTAGCAAAAACAAAGCATAAATAACACATGAAAGTATAAATCATCCCAATTCAGCCTGATACACATTATTTAATCCAGTTTTCCAACCCACTGGACACTTTCTTCAGTTCCCACTGAGACATAAATGGCATGTCAGCTTGTACCTGAAAATTTTCCAAAGAATAAATGTGATGGGGCAAATGGGTGGCTCAGTAGATTGAGAGCCAGGCCTAGAGACGGGAGGTCCTAGGTTCAATTCCTGCCTCAGACACTTCCTAGCTGTGTGACCCTGGGCAAGTCACTTAACACCCATTGCCTACCTTACCACTTGGAGCCTTGGAACCAATACCCAGTATTGATTCTAAGAAGATTCTAAGAGTTTAAAAAAAATTTTTTAAATCAATGTGAATTGTTTATAGTTTTTTTCTATTGTATGTACATCCTCAGGTCAAATGAAGTCAATAGGCTTCTTTTAAGTTCTTATTATGTATCAAGAATACAAGTAGAAAACCAGGCCTTGCCTTCAAGGAGCTCACATTCTAATGGCGTAGACAACAAAGAGAGAGAGACAGAGAGAGAGACAGAGAGACAGAGACAGAGCTAAAAAGGGAGAAAGGGGGAAGAGATGTCACAACACCCCCAATTCTATGATTCTGACTCTAGACTTCATCACCTCCATTCTCTGAATGTGAACCTTCCCCCGCCCCCCCAACAACACTGCCTCCCACTCCCAGTTCTTTTTATTTTGCTTCTCCACTTTGTAGAAAAGTTCCAGGAGATTCAGCACCCTGGAGAAGAATTAAGACATTACTGGTCTAGGTTTCCTCTCTCAAATGAAAGTTCTGGGAGGTGACAGCCAGCTGAAGTTAGAAGCCATAGGCAGAAGGTATTATGGAAATCAGACACTAGCCTGTACCCCTTTTTTGGTACCCCATGACAATCTTTGGTTTTTAAAGGGGGAAAGTTCAATCTTAAGATTGAAGCTATCTTTTTGCTTGTATTTGGATCTCCAGTTATTAGCAGTGTCTAGCACATTGTAGACACCTGAAAAATGAAAATAAATAAATATTTACTTATACTACTTAGAGATTGCTTTGTCTTGCTGTAACCTTCCTGCCTCACTTCTGCCTCTAAGAATTCCTCTCTTCCTCATTCATTCAAGGCACAGCTAAAGAACTCCCATAGGAAGGGATTTCATTTTCCCATCACATCATGGGGTATAGGGAGTGGAGGGCTTCTCCAATATATTTTTCCTTTATCTTTCTGTGTTTTCCCCCTACTCCAATAGAATATGAGCTCTTTGAGGGCAGAGACTGTCTTGTTTTCGTCTTTTTATGCCCAGCAAAATATCTGAACACTAGCAGGTGTTTAAAAAAAAAAAACTTGTACCTTCTATCTTATAATCAATACTAAGTACAGTTCCAAAGCAAAAGAGCAGTAAGCTCTAGGCTATGGAGGTTAAGTGACTTGCCCAAGGTTTCACTGCTAGGAAGTGTCTGAGGCCAGATTTAAACCCAGGACCTCCCATCTCTAGTCCTGGCTCTCAATCCACTGAGTCACCCAGCTACCCCCTGAAGCCAGAGTTGAATCCATGTGCTCCTGACTCCAGACCTGGCTCTCTATTCAATTGAACCACATAGCTGTCCCAGTAATAGGTTCTTAATCAATGCTTTTTTAATGAATGAATGAATGAATGAATGAATGAATAGCCCTGGTTTTTAAGTAAAGAGCCCTGAATTTGATGAGGCAAGACCTCGAGTCCTTTTACTACCTGTGTCATTATAAACAGGTTATTTTGCCTTTCTATACCTCTGTTGCTGCTCATTTGTTTCAGTCCTGTCCAACTCTTTTTGACCCCAATTGAGGTTTTCTTGGCAAAGATACTGGACTTGTTTGTCATTTCCTTCTCCAGATTGTTTTACCAAGAAGGAAACTAAAGCAAATGGGTTTGAATGACTTACCTAGTGTCTCCCAGCTAGCCAGTGTCTGAGGCCAGATTTGAACTCAGATTTGAGTCTTCCTAACTCCAGGTTTGGCACTTTATCCACTGCACCATCTAAATGTCCTTCTAGGACTCCATATAAAATGAGAGGGTCAAAATAGAGGATCTCCAAAAACCTTTTCTAAATCTCATGATCCTATTTAGTTTAAGCCGGATCCAACAATAATTCTATCAAACAGACCCTATCCAGAAAACAGCAAGGAAGGCAGCCCAGCTGGAAAAAACAAAAATGTAACACAAATACTCAGGAGGCTGAGAAATAGTCATTCTGGGCAGCACAAAGGACACTGATGTGGGAGAGGACTGGGACTGAGTTGGGGTTGGGATTTTGAACCCAATCTTACCCACCAGCCATCTGTGGAAAGCATCAGGGAATAGATTCCAGAAAGTCAGAATTGTTGTGAAATTCTGGCCCAGTCCCCAAGGAGTCTGGCCAGATGAGGTGGATAACAGCACTGAGCTTCCCAAAAAAAGTTTCCACAAGCTAGAATTACAGCATCACACAGCTGCCTGCCCTCGGCCACAGGGTGTCTCTGGAGAGTGGTAAGAGGTACGCGATTCTCTCCTCTCTCCCTTCTTTCAGCCTCTGAAGTGGTTATGGAAGGCAAGGCAGAGCACAGAACTCAGAAATAAATGCCAGGCATCATGGTCCTTCTAAATATGATCGAAGGTAGAAGAGACATCAGAGGTCACTTTAGCCAAGTCAACCAGGCAAATAAAGTCAACAAACATTTATTTAGTGCCTACTACAGGCCAGACACAATGCCTTGAGATTACAAAGAAAAGCAAATATTTAAAAAAGAAAACTTTTAATAGTCCCTGCTTGAGTGAAAGTTGCAGAACTAGGAGAACAGTATACACAGAGACAGATACACTGTGGCACAATCGAATATAATAGACTTCTATCCTAGCAGCAATGCAATGATCCAGGACAATCCTGAGGGACTTATGAGAAAGAAAACTATCCACATCCAGAGGAAGAACTGTGGGAGTAGAAACACAGAAGAAAAACAACTGCTTGATCACATGGTTCAATGGGGATATGATTGGGGATGTAAACTCTAAGTGATCACCCTAGTGCAAATATTAATAATATGGAAATAGGTCTTGATCAATGACACATGTAAAACCAGTAGCATTGCACATTGTCTACGGGAGGGTGGGAGGCGGGACGGGAAAGAATATGATTCATGTAACCATGGAAAAATATTCTTAATTAATTAATTAAACTTTTAAAAAATAATCCCTGCTCTTAGGGAGGGGACAGAAGAAGAAACAATCATCTATTAAGAACTTATTATGATGCCAGACATTGTTCTAAGCACTTTTCAACCATTATCTCATTTTGATTCTCACAAGAATCCTGTGAGATACATGCTATAATTATCCCTATTTTACAGTTGAAGAAACCAAGAGAGACAGAAGTTAAGTCACTTGCCCAGAGTCATACAGCTAATAAATGTGTGTCTGGATTTGAACTCACCTCATCCAGACTCCAGAACCAGTACACTTTCTACTGCATCTCCTAGCTGTCTAATGGGGCAGACAATAATCAAACAAATATGTATAGACAAGATACATATGGGATAAATTAGAGGCACCCTCAGAGAGAAGCCACTAGCTTTGAAAGGGACCACAATAAAGGCTTATTGAAGAAGATGAGATTTGAACTGAGTCCTTCGAGGAAGCCAGGAGATGGAGACTGGTGGAAGGCATTTCCAAATGAAATGAGGAACAGCCCTGGAAAAGCACAAGATAAGAAGATAGCATGTCTTGTGTGAGAAACAGCAAAGAGGGCAATGTTGCTAAATCACAGACCATATGGAAGAAAATAAAGGGCAAGACAACTGGAAAGATAGCAGGGGATCAGATCATAAAGGGTTTTAAAAGTTAATCAAAGGGTTTTCATATCTGATCTTGCCAATAATAGAGAGTGGCTTCACATCTTTCTTGACCTCTCTTTGAAGGAAGAGCCACAACCTTTGACACTATTGACCAGTGTCTTCTCTTGAATACTTTCCTCCTTCTAGCTTTTTTGTGACACTGTTCTCTCCTCGTTCTCATCCTACCTGTCTGATCATACCTTCTCGATTTCCTTTTGGATCTTCATCAAGGCCTTGCCTGCTAATTGTGAATGTCCTCTAAGGATCTGTCTAAGATCCTTAGACATTTGTGTGGATGTCCTTTAAGGATCCCTCTTCTCTTCTTCTCTTGGAGCAGCTAGGTGGCTCAGTGGATAGAGAGCCAGGCCAGGAAATAGGAGGTCTTGGGTTCAAATTTGACCCTAGACACTTTCTAGCTGTCTGACCCTGGGCAAGTCACTTCACTCCCTTTGTCTAGCCCTTATTGCTCTTCTGCCCTGGAACTGAACATTAGTATCCACTCCAAGAAAGAAAGTGAACGTTATTAAAAAAAAAAAAAAAAAGATAACTATCCTGCCTTCCCTAATTCTCTTCTCAAAAAACTATTGTTTACATTTGTATGATTTGAATGTGTTACCCTAAAAACTACGATCCTCAGCAAAACTAGATCCCCAGCAAAACTGCAATTCCCAGAACCCTACTCACTTCCTGTCGTTATGTGCTGATGTAGACAGGATATAAATTGGGTGGTGGTCCATTTCTAGCTCTCTTTTCCTTCCTATAGGCACTTTAGAGGAGAGGGACTTTTGAGCAGGTAGAAAAAACTTAGTCACATGGTTTCTATTTTGTCAGATAATAAACTTTATAAAATAAAACTTAAAGTATTCAACATTAATTTAAATTTTACGCATACCCATCTTCTCCTACAATTAACCCTTATGTGTCATCGTTTCCTATCCCCTTGCCATTTTAATTGCTCCGCTCAGAACACATTCCAGCTTATCAGTTTCCTTCCGGAGATGTCATTGGACACAATATTCTAGATATGGCCTGACCAGGTCAGAGTACAACAGGACTATCACCTCCCTTGTCCTGGACTTTATAACTCTCTTAATGCTGTTAAAGATCGCATTTGCATTTTAGCCTCATTTTCCTACTGTTGACATTAAGCAAGAAGCAGTCTCCTAAAATCACTAGGTCTTTCTCACCCAAACAAGTGGACAGGTGCCTAACTAGAATATGTATGCACAAATGTTTGCACCGACTAGCCTACTTTCATGAACATACTTTCCTTTTTTGTATAAAACATTGGCATTTGTGATTTGAGTGTCCTTGTCCTTTCTCACGCATGGATGGTACAAGTCTAGAGTCAATAGCTAACTCATTGTGAAATACATAAATCTATCACGGAGATCCCAGAATATGTCCTAGGCAATTAAAAAAAGGCTCCTCCCCTATAATAAAATAGAAGAGCAAACATAACCAAGCAACTTCCTTGGAACACCAGTTTAAAGAAGAAGAACCTTACCAGGTAATCACTGGAGTGATTTCTGAAGATGGGAAACAACTCAAGGTGGGGGAGATGCTGCTCCCTAGGAAGGAGATCTCGTGAAGATTGCCATTGTGGCTGTCAGTGTGTTTCATATCTAACCCAGAGAGCCAGCATAGCGTGACTACTTCTTTGACTCAAGGTACAATGTGCCAGGAAAGAGGCCAAGTCCTTAGAATGTGTCTTTGTTGTCTATCTAGGAAGTTGTTGCCAAGATTTGTGGTTTGGCTGGCACAAAGCAGTAGAAGCCTTTTTTTCTTTTTCATTCTATCAACATAAGAGGTTAGCTGATAATGATGTATCATTATTTAGCTCCTCTAAGCAGGGATATTGGAAAAATCAAATGGTTTTCTTCCTATTTTGGGTCCTTAAAAGTAGAAGAGGTTTACCTAACCCTAAATAAGCTCTGCCTGATTATAAAGAAGACCAGTGCCGGAGAATGTTCTGTCCTGGATTTCTCAGACCTTTAGGTTCCTGGTGTGATGGAGTTGGGATCTGGAAAAGGGATGAATTTTTAGCCTCATCTCTAAATGCCAGGTTGGAAGAGCTGACAATGACAAATTTAAACCTCAACTATGAACTGACTCTTAGTAATCCTGGTATCTTTTTTAAAAAACCATTATTTTTCTGCAGAGAATTAAAAATATAATGCCTGTGAGTGTAGATGTCACTATAAAGAACAGAACTGACCATTGGGTCCTAGACCCTTTCTGCTTCATCATCTTATTGGATAGAGATAGAGCTGAATCCCTCCCAGGTTTTACTATCTTGGGGTGGAGAGCATGTGGTTTAGGGTATGATCTTACTCCAGTCATCACCCTTTCCAATCTACCTTCATTCTCTCTGGAGATTTGATCAAGTAAAGTCATATTACAATAGTCAACTCATTGTTAGCCCAGGGTAATATAATGACAAGAGACAAGACAGCCAGGTTGCATAGTGTTTAGAGAACCAGGCCTAGAGTCAGAAAAACTCTTCTTAAGTTCAAATATGACCTCAGACAATTACTAGTTGGGTGACTCTGGGCAAGTCACTTAACCTGTTTGCTCCAGTTTCCTCATATGTAAAATGAACTGGAGTAGGAAATGGCAAACCACTGTAGGTAGCATCTTTGCCAAGAAAACCCCATCTTCCAGCTCAAAGAACAATATAGTCAACCAATTATCTTCAGGAATGAGAGGGAATACTTGTCCCCCTAGCCACAGATCTTAGGATGCCAGTCAGTTCTCCAATCCAAGAGCCTCTGCACCCCCCAAGGCATAGGGCCAAAAGACCAATCATACTGATGAGGGGGAACACATTAGCTGCTTTTGTAATAATGCCCCTGATGCTTGGATGGTTCATTCCTATGATGGGTCAAGACATTGGCTATCCAGCTACCAAGAACAGACCTGTTCTTCCTCCCCCACCCTCAGCATATAAATGCTTCCTTCACTCAAAGTAAGTTGTGCCCTTGGCTCTAATAAAGCATGACGACATACTTCCTTCTTCTAGTTTTGCCACAGCCTATAAGAGTAGGCTCAGCAGGATAGTGAAGTGGCATAGTGGATAGAGAGCCTGGCCAGGAGATGGGAGGTCCTGGGTTCAAACCTAGTCTCAGACGCTTCCTAGCTGTGTGACTTTGGGCAAGTCACTTAACCCCCATTTCCTAACCCTTACCTCTCTTATGCCTTAGAACTGAAACTTAATATCCATTCTAAGACAGAAGGTAAGGATTTTTTTTAAAAGAATAAATTCAACCCTGGTTGTGCTACATATGTTGCTATGGGCACAGTCTTGTAGGTACCATGATCACGCCTCTTGGAATCAAGTACTTAAAAATGCCAGGATGCAAAATGAGGGAGTAGGAATATTGGGTCCCAAGTCACCACAGCTATATCAATATTCTCTCTGTCTTATAGAGGGAAATATTTTAACCAACCATAGGCAAGTCATTTAGAAGTCACAGGTTATGTAGCAAGAGACATGGCAAAGAAGGAGAGGGCTAAAGTGAGAAAGAATGAGAGTCCTTCATTGAATGAAGACTCTCAACAGAAATTGTATATCTGTTTCCCAACACTCAACTTTACTTCAAATGTGTGACATTCCCCCTCACCCCCACACGCCTCAATTTGAGGTTCTAGCCCATCAGGTTTATTGATCCCCTCTACTCTGGAGATATATGCAAGCTATGTTCTGCACTGGTTTTTTCCCAGATGTGGGGGACTGGCTTATGGGCTTTGCAGAGGTCTGTGGCTTTTGCTAAATCTGGTTTTTTAGTTCCCACTAAATTTTGGCTCAGATTCCTACACCTGGCCTGCCAAGTTACTGATCCCAATGATCCCACTTTTCAATTCTAACTTGATAGGAATCTGCTCTTGGGCAAAATCTGATTGCATATGGATCCGACATGCAGGATTTAGGAGGATGAGAATTAATCCCAGACTTAATTAAATTATCTTCTAGTCCCTCTTCCTGTCTCCTGGACCAACTATCTAATCCATTCCAGGAAGAAGGCTATTTTCCTGATGCTTCAGAGGACAATTCATTGCTAAATCCCCAAAACACATTACGATCTGTGACAACTCAGATGATTTAGGATGTGTTTCCATATTTCTCACCAGGATGTTATAATCATTACTATATTGTCTCCATCAGTGTACCACACACCTCGGTGTATATGGCATATATATATAACATACACACACACGGCAAGTATACAGAGAAAATCTTTCTATCCCCTTGGATGTAGAAACAGAGAGGATCTAGGAGCCAGGAAGTTCAAGGCCAGCTTCTGCTACATACAATCTACAAAGCCATCTCACTACCAATTTATAAGACTATATATTGCAAAAAAAGTTACTGATATACATTGGTAGAGAAGATTTCCTCACAATGAATCCTCTATAACAGGTATAGTAGAACTAGATTGTTTTTTAAAACCTCTACCTTCCATCTTAGAATCAATACTGTGTATCGGTTCCAAGGTAGAAGAATGGAAAGGACAAGGCAATGGAGATGAAGTGACTTGCCCAGGGTCACACAGCTAAGAAGTATGTGAGACTAGATTTGAATCTAGGGCCTCCCATCTCTAGGTCTGGCTCTCCATTCACTCAATCACCCAGCTGCCCCCCCCAGATTGTTTTTTAATGTGAAAAACAGTGAGTGGGCTAGGAATTTCAAGGGAAACACAAATTAACACGAAGCTAGTTGGTCCAAATGAGTCATGCACTTAAATGACTGTAATATAAGGGCTTCTGATTAAGACAATATGAGGTTGTCTAATAGAAAGCCTAAAAAGCCATTCATTTCAATTATTATGAGAAGAAATCCTAGACTCATATCTGGAATACAGATGAAAGCTTGGATTTTTAATATAGCCTTGACAGAATGACCACAATGACAATAACTACATTTGGCAATCTGTCGCTCCTGTTGCAGGTAAATAGCAACTAAGCCAGATTGGGAGCAAGAAAGGTGATACCCCCAAAGACACAGTCATGACGAGAGCGATCCTAGAAGCCAACAGGGACTGTAATACAACTGACCCAACCCAGCCCAGACCCTCTCGGTATACGCCAAAGGTAAGATCCTCTGGTTCATTAAGGGATGCAGGTGTAAGTCACAACCTCTGGCTTAATGTGACCAGGTGTGGTTTGTAAGATTAAATTAATATCCAAATACCCTAGGTGTTATATTTTATAAAGTTTATTAATAATAACTTGAAGCAAAAGGAAATTAACAGCCTCAGTAAAGACAAGAAGCTTCCCGGGACCCCACATGTGGGACCATGAGAGCGCCGAGTCCAGAGAAGAGAGAGAGAGTGGGGTTCCCACACACCTTTATCAATACAATGTAAGCACACAACTTGGGGATAAAAAGGAAAGGGATGCTGGGTCATGTAGTTTAGGGGTACATTATTTCTATTTACACAGTTTGGAGGGGCATCAATTTACCAAAGAAAGGCATTCGTCTCTCAGTATCTAACCTCCCAGGATTGCTGTCAGGATTAAGTGACAATATTTGTAGCGTTTAGCACAATGCCTGGTCTATAGTAGGTGCTTAATAAATGCTTCTTGCCCTGCTCCTTCCTTTCCTTTTTTCAGTAGCTGGGCTTGGATGTGCGCATATAAAGATGTTGGCACAGCAGACGATTATCCCTGTTGGGATGGCATGAGGTAGCCTTTTGGCTTCAGATCAGAGAAAGTATTCAATCTGAGCTTTTTACACATACTCCCATCACTCTTCTCCTGACCCTCCCCCTGCCCCATCCCAAGAGACTTTTTGCATGCCCGGACTGAACAGTTCTTCAGAAGCAAGGGCAGGGAGGGAGGAGGAAAAGAAGGAAAACTGAAATGAGAATTTACACAGTTTGGACTTCACATGCCTGGTTTCCTACTCAAGAGGGCCACATAGGAACTGGTCCCAAATGTGAATAATTCCACCGCTCACCATGCTCTCCCTTATCTTCTCTCCCTCTCAGTTACATGAATGATAAAGGAAAAAATAAAGATTGCCAAAAAATGCTACAAGATACTATGTATTGTAATAGAAAGTGTTCTGGACTGAGGCAAAAAAAAAAAAAAAAAAAAAAAAAAAAAAACCTCGATTTGAAGCTAGCTTCTGACACTTGCTACTTATCTGACCATAGAGAAGTCACTCCACCTCAATTTAATCATCTGTAAAATGAGATTAATAATCCTTTTGGCAACTAGCTCACAGGGTCCTTGCGAGGATCAAAGGAGATGAGGTATGTACAGGAACAGGACTCTCTAGAGGGAAACTATTATTAGCATTATTGTTTTTTTAAAACCCTTACCTTCTTGGCTCCAAGGCAGAAGAGTGGTAAGGGTAGGCAATGGGGGTCAAGTGACTTGCCCAGGGTCACACAGCTGGGAAGTGTATGAAGTCAGATTTGAACCTAGGACCTTCCATCTCTAGGCTTGACTCTCAATCCACTGAGCTACCCAGCTGCCCCCAGCATTATTGTTGTTATGTAGAAAAGCAGCCCAAGAACTGGGAAGATCTGAGTTCAAAAGTGAGTGATTGCCTCTCACACATGCTACTTGTATCGATCAATCACTTAAATCTCCCAATGCTGGAGGCAACCTTCTAGGACTATAACTTGCAGAGAAGGTTCCAACTTCATTGGAAGAAGGAGTTTTACCATTACTAATTAAATTATTCATTGCTGTTGTAGCTCCTGGAGCACCCTACCTATTCAACTATAGATTGACCCCAAAATACTACCCCCTATTCCAAATACTCTGGAAGTTTATATGAGCTAAAAAAGAAAAAAAAATAACTCTTAGCTCCCAGTAGTGTTTTTACTTCTATTAGTTGGCAAGAAGATGTCATTAGTTTAAAAAAAAGCATTTAATGAAATGGCAAAGTAAGATAAATATCAATAAAATATTTCCTCCACTGTTACACATCACTGTGAAGGGTGGAAATACCTAAGGAACATATATGGAAAGGTACACAGGCAGGAAACATGGACTTGCAGTGTACGCTTGCTGAAGGACACACATATAGGAATCACAGCTGAAGGGGCGACTCAGCACTGGAATGCTGAAAAGCCATCAATGTGTTCTGGCAATATCATCATGCTCCCTGCTGAATAGGGGATCCAATCTCTGCCAAGCATGTAAGCATGACATGTATTATTTTCCAGCCACATGGTCTCTGCTCAACTCTAGCTTCTTCCTCAGCTCATCTCTAAGCTTGGGTGGTCCCTACTGAATGGAAGTCCACTAGTCTTGTGGTTGTGTTTTCCCTAGTCTGCTGGCTTCTGAGCTTCTTTTTACTGTCATCTTCTAGAATAAATCCCTAGCTAGCCATTTGGATTTATGTCTGCTTTGACTGCCTCTCTCTGATAAAGGTTATCTGCTAGCTCTTCAGTTGTCACTGTGGGTCACAACACCAGAAGCAAGATAGGGAGGACCAGCTGGTTGGCTCAGTGGATTGAGAGCCAGACCTAGAGATGGGAAGTCCTAGGTTCAAATCTGTCCTCAGGTGCTTTCTAGCTGTGTGACCCTGGGCAAGTCACTTAACACCCATTGCCTAACCCTTACCTACCACTCTTCTGCCTTAGAACCAGTATTGGTTCTAAGGTGAAAGGTAAGGGTTATTTAAAAAAAAGCATGACAGAGTGTCCCCAGACTAAAATTAATTTCTCTCTTTCCTGAATATCTCATGCCTAGGGCTGAATCATTGTCTTTGCCCCAAACAACTATATGATTTAGGATTAGAAAGTCCCAAAACACACTTTGGCTTAGCACACAAATGAATTTGACCTAGAAAAGTTAAAGGAGAAGAAGCAAGAACATTATCCTCCACCTTCTGCCCACATCCTTGCCTTTTTCGTGCATAAGTGCTCAGCAACAAGCCTCTGGGGTTTCGCACTACCCTGTTTTACTAGCATAACAACTGAGCCAAGCACCCATAGAGTCCAGCTAGCAAATAGCAGGAAATGTCCTAGGTCAAAGACTGAGTCTAAGAAAGTGAACTGAGGCCAGAAAGCATGAGTAGGTATTATGGGGGGAAAGAGGGTATTTCACAAAAGAGTTAGACAGACCAATAATACATAATACAATGAGTCTTTTATTATGACATGTTTCAGCTCACACAGGAGAGGCTTAAGACTAAAATGAATCAACTAGGGGCTGGAGCCCAAGGAAGCAGAGACACCAAAGAAAAGAAATATGCAGCATGGTTGCCAGGACCTTGGGTGGGCTGTTCTTTTGATTAGAGCAGGAGGAGAAAAAAGGTTCCACAGTAGTCCATCAACAGAGACTATGTTTGGGGTCAGCATCCCCAGATCCACTGAATACACTACTTCTCCATGAATCTTTTTGTAGTGACCTCTGTTACTAGTAATTAGTACTACTAATTCCCCCTGGAATCGTCTTTCATTTAATAAATAATCATATGTATGCATATAAAAATATGCATGTATATGTCTGTACAAACTATGTGTGCGTTTTGTTAAATGCCCTTTCTCCCACATGGTATAAACTTAAAGATTTACACATTGTTTTCCCCAGTTGGCTATATGATCTTTGAAGATAGGGGCTCTTGCAATCATCTCTTATATAGAGAGACAGATAGATATAAAATACACATACATTATATATATATGAATCCATATCTATATCTATATAAAATGTCTCAGACATCTTAGCGCAGTTTTAAATTTTAATAGCTGAAAAATATTTCTATCATATAATTAAATATATAGTTTTTATTTCCCCCAACTGGCTATAAAGTCCTTGAGGACAAGGACTATTTCTTTTTTGTCTTTGAATGCCCAGTGCCCATCATAGTGCTTGGCACAGAAGATCCCTGCCGATTCTATAGCTAATCCTGTGACCTGACAGGGAATTTTTAGTTGAATTTTCCTAGATTTTCTACTCTACTGAAAGGACAGAGATCATTCCTCATCTAGGCTTCATATTTCCCCTCTTACCCAGCACAGTGCTCTCTCTATATACAGAGGGGGTGAGCAGTGGAACTGTGTTATTTTGCCCATTTAAGTTATGCATATCTACATGGGTTTGTCTATATGTAGATTGTAAAGAAGTAAGAATAGATACTTCTAGAGTCTCCTCCCATCCTTCTCCATGAAAGTGAAGCAGGAAATTGAGGTCAGAAAATGGTCACTCTGCTCTACTCAGAGAGTGTGTGCTAGGCTAGAATGAAATGCCTCTGCTCCCTTAAATTATTTCCTATAGATTGAACATATCTATCTATTCCCTTTTTAGTTTCCAACTGTACACCTAATAAGTATCTCTTAATGGGGAAAGGAGGGCCATAAACTATGTTAAAGACTTCCCCTGGTTCCCACCTGATACCAATTCCACAATGAACCCACATAATAAAATAATAGCAAATAAACCCATTTATCCAAAGAGATAGCAAACAGAAATCAAAGAAAGTATACATATAAAATATAAATGTATACGTAAAGTATACATATAAAATATGTATATAGTGTAAATAGATATAGATAGATGCCAGACAATATGGTATGTATATAGATATGTAGATATATATGTCTGATGCATATATGTATAGGATCCATATAAAATATATCTAGTATACATATAAAATCTATGTATAGATGTAAAGAGATACATAGATACATACATAGATACATAGATAGATAGCTGGAGGGAGATCTATATCTAACTTATCAATTGATCAATAGAGAGACAGACGCCAGGCAATTTTAGAGAGAGAGAGAGACAGACAGACAGAGAGAGAGAGAGAGAGAGACAGAGACAGAGACAGAGACAGAGACAGAGACACAGAGACAGAGAGAGAGACAGAGAGAGACAGAGAGACAGAGAGACAGAGAGAGAGATGCCAGACAATAAAGAGAGAATATGCTTTCCCATTGGGAATGGCATAACTCAACTCAACCAAGAGTGTTTCACCGGGACATGATAGAGGTTGTTGGCTTTTCTGTGTCACCTTCTTCTCAGGGATTTTCTTTCAGAGATCTGAGTTCTCTCTCAAAGTTAGAAGCCAAAAGACCAAGAACTCTCTTCTCTTAAACTCTAACTCAACCATCACAGTACAGAGCATTTCCATCAGTGAGGAAAGTTTTGTGAAATAACCTTTTGAACCAAAGATTACACAGAATAGTTGCCTAATAGATTTATTAAGTGCTTATTAAGTACCAGTCCTATCCAAAGTTCTGGGGATACAAATACTAATAAACACAACAAAAAGGGTTAGTATGGATATAAAAACCCTAATAACAAGTCCCACAGGAAAGGTCCAGGAAGCTAGGAAAGGAAATAGAATATAATAAGGCACATTCTGACAAGACCTAAAAGGTACTTAACTGCCACAAAAAAGAGCAAAGGCTATAAAAATACATAGTAGAATATACTCCAAAGGGCTTATATTCAAACAGTGAAGATAAGACATAAAATTCAGCCAGAAATAAGAGCGGGAAGGTGGCAGCCAAGTCAAAAAAATGAAGATTGCAGCCAGGAATGAATTGAATATACCTGGCCTGGGCACCAGATGAATGGATGGTCTGTTCAAGGACTAGCTAATCTGAAGAGAAGGTCCAATTCAAAAACATCTCTAGAGTGATAAGTATTTAGTAAGAAGGTAGGGATGTACAAAGTAGGAAGTGGGACCAAATGAAGTGGTCTTGCATAGCTTCTTCACCTGGACCTGAGCCCTGATGACATGAAAAGCTTGATTGCATGTTGTCTTTCCCCCACTGGATTATGAGCTCCTTAAAGACAAGAACAATCTTTTTGGCCTTTCTTTTATCCCCAGTAGAGTACCTGATACATGATAGGTACTTAATCAATGTTTGTTGACAAAGCAGAGATAGCTTCTAAAGATGATGAGACCCAGGTAAAGATCTAGAGACCCTCCTCTGATTTCCTTCCACCTC
The DNA here is from genome assembly GCF_016433145.1 of Gracilinanus agilis. Lineage (NCBI taxonomy): Eukaryota > Metazoa > Chordata > Mammalia > Didelphimorphia > Didelphidae > Gracilinanus > Gracilinanus agilis. The sequence goes on from NC_058131.1 coordinate 83,676,010, forward strand.
CAGCAGAGGGTGGCCACTCCTACAGTGACATATATCAGTAAAGACTGTCACTTTACAGACCTTATTGGTTATCAGCTACCCTTTTGTGAGAACCTGAAAGATATCACTTAATGAATTCTCTGCCCTTTTGGAATGAGAAAATCATCCCTCTGGTAAGAGAAGGAAAATGTCTTCAGATTGCAGCCCATGACAAAAGCCTTCAAGAGGCTGTCAAATATCTTGAGGATCTGTCTGAGGTAACCATTATGGACCTGAATTTGCCCAGTGCAATTCCTATCATGAATGAGTCAATCTGAAACTCTTCAAGCAATGTAATTCCTGGAGGAACAAGGAGTGCTTGGCCATTGAGGCTATGACAGCCCAAGGCAAAAGAAGTGAAAGCAGATGATCAAACACACAGACACTATTCCCTTCCTTTTCCCCTATCCCTATTCCATCTCTCACCTAACTGCTCCACATGCTGACCACCATCCTGGAGATCACAGCATCTCAGGTGGGCAATTTATGGTCCCTCAGCTCACTTCTTTCCCATTTCCTATTTCCTATTTCAGACCAATCCAATTCTCTGCTATGGCCCCCTCTTCTCAATCACAGTAGTCAAAATGCTCCCTGTGTGATTTCACTCAATCAGGACCTGGTTTGGGGCTAGGGACAGGAACATAGTAAGAAGTGACCAAGTTAGGGTGATGATGGTAGCTCTAGTTATTCCTGTGAGCTAGTTCCCCACACATACACACAGACACAGAGGGCTCTAATGATTTGAATGACAAAATAAGGTGACTATAACCTCAGTAGTAATTTAAGAAATCATAAAAGTCTAATTTTGATCATATTTCCTCCTTGCCCCAAGAGAAATGGATTCTGGGAGGTTGGGATTATGTCCTAATGCCTACTCATTACATTTACTTTCTTTTTCATTTTTAACGTATTTTTATTTCTTTTGTTTTGATATTTCTCAATCTCTTTTTCATTTTTAACACTCTTTCTTTTTAATTTCGAGTTCCAAATTTTCTTCTTGCCCCCACCCCTACCTCAACCCTTAAGAAGGCAAACAATATGATATTGATTATACATGTGAAGTCAGGCAAAACGTATTTCCTTATTAACCATGTTGCAAAAGAATACATACCAAAAAAAAAAAAAAGAAAAACAAAGCAAGTGAAAAAATATGCTTCAATTTTCACTCAAAACTCATCAGTTCTCTAGGAATGGATAATATTTTTTATCCTGGGTCCTTTGGAATTGTCTTGGGTCATTGTCTTGATCAGAATAGCTAAGACTTTCATAGTTAATCATCATTATAAAATCATTGCATTTACTTTCACAAAAAAATAAATAAATAAAAAGTCCCTCTCCTCTATTGGTTGTTGCTAGTAGCTTTTTAAATTAAACTTTCTCTCACATGGTAATCAGCCAGGCGGCACAGTGGATAGAGTGCCAGGCCTGGAGTCAGAAAGACTCATCTTCCCAACGTCATATATTTGGAGATGAAAGTGATATAAAAATAAGATATAAATGCAAATTGCATATAATTTAAAAGAAAATTCCCCATAGAATGAAACTGAACAGTTATCATGCTCTCAGGCAGAGAAGGACCAGCCCTACAATTCTCCCTAGTAAATCTCACTTGCCTGACTTAAAGAATGGCTTTTTTTTCTGGTGGAAGAAGAGGGAAGAGCATATTGAACAGAGTAATATAGACAGGGACCCTTCCTTCCATCTGACACTCGAACTCCCGTTGACTTTTCCCTTTCCCTTCTTTCTGAAATATAATCTTCTCTTCTGTTTTCCTCATTTCTTGTAACCAAATCCAACCCCAGTTTGTTTGTTTTTTCACAGTGCTTTGGCGGCCCCAATGGAATCGGGACAAAACGACAGGCTTCATTGCCCTTTCACTGAAATTCAAAACTAGACATATTTGTCCAACTTAGCAATATTCTCAACAGGGGCCTCCAAATTTTGTTCCCCAACACGCACACCCTAAACCCCAGGAGCCTCCCAATAAGCAATATGGATGCTTGATTTTTTATATCCATAAGGAATGTTTTTCTGATTTTATGGGCATTTGTCAATGATCTCATTTAAAAAGCCATCTGTGCTGCTCTGAGTACACAGAAATTTGGGGATCCAATGTCATATTTCAGAGTGCAAACTCACAAGTTAAGAAGCCTAGATTTCCATAGAAGGAGTAGACTGTAGAAAGGACCCTGTTTTCTGAAGAAAAGGGTGAAAAATAAAACTCTACTCCAATGCTGAGAAATGCTGGGATGTGGTTTTTAATTTTCACACAAATGACTGTGGAATTGACTTGGTACATTTTAGGCAGATTTGATTTGTACTGAGGACATTAAGTCATTTAGAAGATATTTATGGGGAGGCAGTGTAGCTAAGTGGTTCAGTGGATTGAGAGCCAGGTTTAGAGATAAGAGGTCTTGGGTTCAAATTTGTCCTCAGATACTTCCTAGCTGTGTGGCCCTGGGCAAGTCACTTAACCCCCGTAACCTCGCTCTTACCACTCTTCTGTCTTGGAACTGATACACAGTATCAATTATAAGATGGAGGGTTGGAGTTTTTATTAAAAAAAAATAAAAAAATAAAAAAAAGAAGATATTTATGAAAGGTTCACTATAAAGGAAAGTCAGCATGGTGTTGTCCAGTGATGTCAAACCCAGAAAAGAAGCAGGGGCTACTCATCCATAAATAAGGATCCCCATGAGCTGAATGCTGACTTAATTTTAAAGTGGAAAATTATCTATATTTTTGTGTATTTTATTTTGCCAAATACTTCCCAATTACATTTAAAAAAAAACTCTTACCTTCTCTCTTAAAATCAATACTGTGTATCAGTTCCAAGACAGAATGAAAAGGACAAGGAAATGGAGATTAAGTGACTTGCCCAGGGTCACACAGCAAGGAAGTATCTGCATCCAGATTTGAACCCAGGATCTCCTGCTTCCAAGCCTGGCTTTCTATCCACTGCCCCTAACTGCCATCTAACTGCCCCTCCTGGCTTCCTTTCAATCTCAACTAAAATCCCACCTTCTACAGGAAACTTTCCTCCACCCTTCTTAATTCCAGTGCCTTTCCTCTTAATTATCTACTATTTATACCTTGCTTTTGTATATTTATATATATATATGTGTGTGTGTGTGTGTGTGTGTGTTTCTATGTATATGTCTGCATGTCATGTTTCTCATCAGACTATAATCTATGTGAACGACAATTTTTTAGTTCATGGAAATCTTCATAAATGTCATTTCTTTATAACTTCTGAAGAGTTTTACATTTTATACTTTATTAATGGATTGTTGGTTTCATCTTATGATGAAACTGTCTCTTTTTATATCCCCTGTGCATGGCAAAGTGCTTGGCACAGAGAGAGCGCTTAATAAATGTTTATTGACGTGAATTAAATTATCACATCTTGTTGCTGGGCTTCCCCAAGGTATATGGCTCCCTGGAGCATCCCTCTGACTACACAGGCTTCTGTCCAGAGAACTATGTCCTTGTAGATCCAATCCTCCTATCTCTATCTGATCTTTGGGGTCTTTAGAACTCTTTTAAAGACCAAACCCTGCCAAGGGTGTACATAGGGGTATGAACTTACCTTGAGATCATTAACCCTCAAAAATATTATTTCAAAAGGACAACTTAAGCACCCAGGCAAAGTAACAACTTATAGAAGAGCTGACATGGGCAAGGGAATTTCCATCAGCCAAAACAAAGCCTTCATCAGTGAAGCAGCAAGGATCCGGGACAATCTCTAGGCAAAATCAGTACAATGGCCTATTAATCTCACATCTCACAACAACTCTGTGAGGTAGAGTGCATTATTGTCCCCATTTTACAGATGAAGACTCTGGGTTCCATAGAAATTGTGACTTAGCCAAGGTTTCTAAGAATCAAATTTAGGAACTTCTGGCTTTGGCTCCAGTGTTTACCATACCAAACTATTTCTCCAATTTGAAAAAGTTTGTTAAATTTTTAATAGATAACTTATAAAGATATCTTTTGTTCTTACATTGCAGAGAGAGGAGAGACAGATACAGACAGACAGAGAGAGAGAGAGAGAGAGAGAGAGAGAGAGAGAGAGAGAGAGATTACTCCCACCCTGAGTGGTCTCTGATAACAAGGTAAAACAGTTGAGTGAACTTAATAATGCAATGACGTCATCAGAAAGTATTTTGCATGCATGCAACTTGTATCTGAGAAGCCTGGAGCTTTAGGGTTTACAGTAAGGTAATTATAGAATTTTCAGCTTAAAGTACAAATACCAACGTCATAGGGGTATTGGCTGAAGACACTAGGGAAGTTTAGCCTGGAGAAAAGAAAAGTTAAGAGGAAAAATGATCTCTGTCTTCAAATATTGGATGGCTATCACATGGAAGAGAGATTAGAGCATGGGTGTGCTGGAGGCAGCTCAAGCTTAACAGATTGTTCAGTTTCCAATGTGAGCCTTTATACCTGGGAAATCTGTAAAACAAAATTCCTTAATCTATTGTTTGTTAATTGTCTAGACTTAAAAATGTGATGGAAAAAATAGAAACAATGAAATTTAATATAAATTTAAAAATCTGTCCTGTGTACATTTCTCCCAGAAAGCTGTGTCAGACATTCACCAGCATACCTTTGGATCCCTCGTATTTTTCTTTTCTGTCCCAAAGGGCAGAACTAGGAACAAGTAGAAGTTAGAGGGAAGCAGATCCTGAGGTCTATATAAGAAAGAACTATTTTTAAAATTTAGAATATTTTTCCATGATTATATGATTCATGATTCACTCCCCTTCCCTCCCCATTCCTAGCACTGACAAGCAATTCCACTGGGTTATACATGTATCACTGTGCAAAATGATATTCATATTTATTCATATTTGCAGTAGAGTGATACTTTAACATCAAAACCCTAATCACATCCCCATCGAACTATGTGGTCAATCATATGTTTCTACTCCCACAGTTCCTTCTCTGGATGTGAATAGTGTTCTTTCTCATAAGTTCCTCTGGATTGTCCTGAATCATTGCATTGCTACTAATAGAAAAGTCTGTTACATTCTATTGTACGACAGTGTATCAGTCTCTGTGTACAACATTCTCCTGGTTCTTCTCCTTTTGCTCTGCATCAATTCCTGGAGGTCTTTCCAATTCACATAGAAATCTTCCAGTTCATCATTCCTTTCAGCACAATAATATTTCATCACCATCAGACACCACTATATGTTCAGCTGTTACCCATTTGATGGACACCCTCTCATTTTCCAATTTTTTGCTACTAGAAAGAGCACAGCTAGAAATATTTTTCCCTATTATCTCTTTGGCGTACAAACCCAGCAGTGGTATGGCTGGATCAAAGAGCAGCCAGTCTTTTAAAGCCCTTTGAGCATAGTTCCAAATTGCCCTCAAGAATGGTTGGACCAATTCACAACTCCACCAGCAATGTATTAGTGTCCTGATTTTGCCACATCCCCTCCAACATTTATCACTTCCCTTTGCTGCCATATTGGCCAAGGCTGCTGGGTATGAGGTGGTAGTTCAGAGTTATTTTTATTTGTATTTTCTAATCAGGAGGGCTTTAGAACACTTTTTCATGTGCTTATTGATAGTTTGATTTCATCCTTTGAAAACTAAAACAGAACTTTCTAATGATCAGACTTGTCCAAAAGTGAAAAATGTGCCTTATAGGGGTTGAGTTCTCTGTTACTTCAAGTATTTGGCCACTTGAAGAGAAGATTCATGCTCCAGGGATGGGTTGGACCAGATGTCCTAAAGGAAGGTCCCTTTCAACACTAAGATTCTGATTTGAATTACTGTTATAAAAAATAATGAAAAGGACAATTAAAATATGTAATTTCTTTCAAAAAATATACTGAATTGAAAGCCCATAAATGAAACATGAGAACAATGTGAAGGACAATTTATTAGTTCCTAGAAATCTTCAAAGTGTCATTTTCTTTATAACTTCTGGGAGCATTACATTTTATTAGTAGATTATTGGTTTGATGGCATAATCATGCTCTAATAATCCACCTGCCTTGCACACTCATTTATACCAAAAAATCAGCCTACCGGCACCACAATAGTTAAGCAAAACCATACAACATGGTAGCCACAATTGACAAAATATGCAATGTTCCCTACTATTAACAGCTCAGAAGCTAAGGCCTGGAAGTGTAGCCAGCCTCCATCACACACATGCTCATAAAGAAGAAGGGAGAACTTCCCCACTGGAGAAACCAAAAACTGTTCGTTCTGAAAATGTACCAACAAGAAACTAAAGCCATTTGTTTAGAGATATACATATATGAAAGCCTCCCCTCAGATAATTGTTGAGATCTCTATACTATACTGTCTTAGGGCAGATAGGTGGCTCAATAGAAAGAGCAATGGACCTGGAGTCAAGATGACCTGAGTTCAAATCTGAACTCAGACACTTACTAGCTGGATAGGTGACCCTTGGCAAATCACTTAACCCTGTTTACCTCAGTTTTCTCATCTGCAAAATGAGCTAGAGAAGGAAATGGCAAACCACTACAGTATAGGAAGGAAGGAAGGAAGGAAGGAA
>NC_058131.1:83685493-83695169 GCF_016433145.1 Gracilinanus agilis
AGAAAGAAAGAAAGAAAGAAAGGAAGGAAGGAAGGAAGGAAGGAAGGAAAGAAGGAAGGAAGGAAGGAAGGAAGGAAGGAAGGAAGGAAGAAAAACTGGGGGCAACTAGGTAGCTCAGCAGATTGAGAGCCTAGAGACAAGAGATCCTAGATTCAAATTTGGCCTCAGACACTCCCTAGCTATATGACCCTGGGCAAGTTACTTAAGCTCCATTGCCTAGCCCCATGTTGTCAAACCCATTGCACATGTGCCAGAGCAGAGTGGAGAAGGCTGCTGTTCTCCCCGTCTCCACATGTTACTGAGAACATTTTTCACATGACCTATCTCTCTGCCCAGCAGCCCAATGGGAGCACTTCCTCCTCCCCTGTCTGGAGTAAGGCAGAGGATTCACATGAGATGTGAGGGTTATGGTTTGGGCATTCAGTCTCTAAAAGGTTCACTATCACTGGCCTAGCCTTTATCACTCTTCTGCCTTGGAACTGAAATTTAGTATTGATTCTAAGGTGGAAGGTAAGGGTTTAAAAAAAAGAAAAGAAAAAAAAAAGCCTCCTAATAGATATGCATAGTAAAGCAGATCCNGGAAAGGAAAGGAAAGAAGGAAGGAAGGAAGGAAGGAAGGAAGGAAGGAAGAAAGAAAAACTGTATTTGCTCAATACCTTGACAATGAACCAGACTCAGAATTGAATAACCGGAGAAGAGAAGGTTGGAATGCATATAGTACTTACTTCCCAAGGTTGTTCCAAGGATCACATGAGATAATAATTGTTAAGCTCTTAGCACAATGCCTGGAACATCATAAGCACTATAGAAAAGTTAGTAGTATTATTTGGAAAATGATACAGGGCTTTTAATGACTCTAAGCAACTCTTGCCAAAAAAAAAAAGGCCCATCTTCTTTAAAATCATACTATAATCTTTCAATGAAGTTACAATAATAACAAAAACAGCTAATATTTATATAGCACTTCAAGATTTCCAAAGGATTTTAGACATATTATATCTCATTTTTTCTTCACAACAATTTTGTGAAGTATGTGCTATTATTATTCCCCATTTTACAGATGAGAAAACTGAGTCTAAGAGAAGTTAAATGACTTACAGAAGGTCAAAGGGCTAGTAAGCATCTGAGGCTGGATTTTGAACTCAGGTTTTCCTGACTCCAAATCTAACACTCTATCAGCTATGTCACCAGGGTCTCCATAGAATTAAATATGTGCGCCCCCTTAAAGGAAAACAGAGAAACACATGATGGGAGAGAGAGTTAAGCTGTAGCATGTTATCAACCACAACCAAAAAAAAAAAAATCAGCCCGGAAAAAGGAAACTCTCTGAGAGATATGAGACTAAAAAAGAAAGTGGTCTATAAAATAAGGAATAACCAATGGCTAGCCTGAGTGCTCTATTGTTCTCTCTGCAGACCTCACAGTATGTTGGGTAGAACCAAATGAACTCAAGGAGTAAATGAACTCTATTCACATAAGATGCAAATTTGGGGCTGTAGGGAAGGGACTACCTGACTAAATAAGATTACAGATTCATCAAGATATCCCCACCTCGCTCTTCTATTCACATTCTGGATTCTCTTTAGAAATTTTTCTCAGAAGAGTCAGACTTTTTTTTTTTTTAATTTTAAAAGCAGTGACGATTGAACCAGATCCATCATCTCACCCTATCTTGTTCAAGTTGTTGTTTCTATTGGTTTGGTTAAGCAAAAAAATAGCATGACCCAGATGAGAAAGGACCTGGGTTTGAGTTCTGTCTCTGCTTCTATTTAATTAATGCGTAACCTTTCTTCAGTCATATCCCTACTCTGGGCCTCAGGTTCTTCATCAGAAAAATGAGAAGGTTGCATTCCACAAGTTCTCCATCTCTCCATTCTGTGACTTCACTAGTGGCCAATTTCATTCATTATTCACTAAAAAAAAGGGAGAGACTGGTGCACAGGCACTTTTCCAATGGAAAAAGCAAGCAAGATTCTGTTTTAAACTTTCTGAACTTATTTCAATAAAACTCTTCTGAGATAATATTTGTAAAGCGCTTGGCCCAGTGGCTGGCACACAGTCAAGTGGTTCCTAGATGACTATTTCTTTCCTTTCCTCCTTTATTGGCACTTCTTTCCTTTGGAACATCACAAAGTTAATAGCACTCAGAGAAAGCTATTATCCTTATTGTAGTATTATTAGGAATGATCGCTCAAGGCAGACGTCAGAATACCCCTCCCTGAAAAACAGACGGAAAAAACCTCAGCCACTCTCGATACTGCCTTTTTTGGTCAATGAAGCAGCCTTCAGTTGGGCTCCAGTCAAGTTCTCTCTTTTTCAGCTGGGACCTCAAAGCCCACTGTTATTTTAATGACTGGGTCTGGAATGTTTTAGCCCTCTGCTTTGAGCCTTTCCCAAGTGGCAGGTGCAAACCCCCAGTGATAATGGCCTGGCATTTGGGCTAGAAACAGGACCAAAGCATTGCTACTAGAAAACCCCGCCATCTTTCCACTTCCAACATCTAAGCCTCTTGCGGTGCTGCTCTGTTCCGTTGTGTAGTTATTTCAATAAATTCAGTTTGGGAAGCCTTTATTGTGTACCCAGTATATTCAAATTGCTTCATGAGGATCTGGGGAGAAAAAATTGACATAGTCAAAGGTCCTTTGGAAGTTCGGAATCTAGGCTAAGTATACAGGGTATGTACACAAATGAATATAATATAAATGAGGAGGTGAAGATAGACACCACTTTGTTACCCTAGTAGGTGACAGAAAGACTTGAGTTCAAATCTTAATTCAGATACTTATTAGCTGTGTAACTGTAGACAAGTCATTTACCCTGTTTGCCTCAGTTTCCTCATCTGTCCAATGAACTGGAGAAGGAAATAGCAAACCATTCCACTATCTTAGCCAAGAAAACCCCAAATGGGGTCAGACACAACTAAAATAACTGAACAACAAATATGCATTCATATGTACATGTAAGTACATATAGCTAAGACCACTACACTGTATATATATATATGTATATATATATACATTATAAATCAATAGACTATGTATGTCTATATGTATCTATTTATGAGGCAAATGGGGTTAAGTGACTTGTCCAGAGTCACACAACTAGAGAGACAGAGAGAGAGAAGAGAGAGGAAAAGAGAGGGAGAAGGAGAGAAATGAAGGGGGGAAGGAAGAGGGGAGAGACAGAGACAGAGAAGAGAGAGGGAGAAAGAAACAAAGGTGGAAGGAAGAGGGAGAGACAGGGGAGTGAGAAAGGGAGAGAGAGAGAGGGAGGGAAAGAGAAATAAAGAGAGAAGGAAGGAGGAAAGGAGGGAGAGATAGACAGGGAAGGGGAGGGAGAGAAGGAGGGAGAGAGAGAGAAAGAAAGTGGGGAGAGACAGAGACAGAGAGAAAATTGGGAGAGAGAGAAAGATTGAGGGAGGGAGATCTTGAGAGAAAGAGAAATCTTTAAAAAGCACCTTACAAATATTGTCTCATTTGATCCTCATAACAACCCTAGGTGGAAGAGGAAGCTGGGTGGTAAATTGAATATAGACCTGACCCTAGAGTCATGAAAACCTGAGTCTAAATTTAACCTCAGACACATACTGACTCTGGACAAGTGACTTCATTTCTCTCTACCTCAGACTCCTCAACTATAAAATAGGGTCAATAATAGCACCTGCCTCCCAGGGCTGTTTAAATGAGAACTAAATGAGATATTTGAAAAACACATAGTAGGGATTTGATAACTGCTTGTTTCCCTCCTTCCTATTATTATCCCCATCTTATAGATAAGAAAAGTGAAGTCCAGAAAGTTTAAGCAACTTGCTAAGACATAAGCATCTGAAACAAGATTTAAAATAAAATTTTCCTGACTTCGCAGGTCTAAAGTTCTACTCCCTGCACCATCCAGCTACCTTACATAGAATATTTTAGAATCTTGCCTTGGACACACTTACTGGTTGTTTGACTTTGGGTAAGTCCCTTAATTTCTCTTTCCTCATCTGTACATTGAGACCATGAACTTGATGACATCTCAGTCCCTTCTAATTCTTGATCTATCTTCTGATATGTGCATAGGAGAGGTTGCAAATCCTATGAAAGACAGACACATCATTGTGATAATAAGCTCCCAGAAGGCGGCAACTATGCCTTGTTAGCTCAGTATCTCACTCTAATACTTGGCACAGGTTCCCAAAAGCCATAATTTTTTTCCCAAAGTAGAATGGATTTCAGGTCACTGATGCCCAAAGTAAAACAGATCAGGGATGCTGCTGGCACCAACATTTAAGCAACCGCACATCTAAAGGGACAAGAAAGTCAAGTCTAACACACAATTCCCTGTGAAAGCACGTTAAGGTCACACACAAAATTTATATTCGGCATTCAAGCAAGGATAAGAATAGATGTGACTTCTCTAGACTATTCTTTGCAAGGGCCCTCTAGGGCTTTTAAGGAGAGAAGCAAAAATTCACGGATACAAATTTCTACAGAGAAGATACAAACAATTCCCAATGTAATTCAAGGAGCATTTAAGAGCCTACTATGCACAAAGCCCCCGTGTTAGTCCAGGGATCCACTGATAAAGTCAAAAGAACTTGGATATAGCAATTGGGTCATGATTCAGGAGTGGGGCAAGGAAGGCGTCTGGAAGGCAAGAGCTAGCAATAAATTTTAGGAAGTACAAGATTACAAGATTTCAGCATCCCAGATTGCCTCAAGGGGCAATAATGAAGTTATATAATGAAACCCATATTTTACAGAAGATCTGACACTTTTATTTCAGGTTTCAAACATTGGCATGATTCTTTATTGAAAAATGACAAACGGCTGTGCTCAGTCATCACCTTCATCAGTCAGTGCCTTCCCAGGCCCCAGGGGTTGGCATGATGACCTTCGGCACAGGATGGTCTGAGATAAAGGCAGGGAGTCAAGGCACAAGTTTTCCTTCTCTCAGGCCTGGAGAAACCTATTACTGAAGTTGCTCATCAGACTCTGGCCCCTGGGGAGCATCTTCATTCTATATTTTAGTATTTATTGTCACAAAAAACCAAAGGGAGTGAAGGAGGGCTACCTTGGATACCTAGATCTCCCCACAACTTTTATTAGTGTCCTTAAGGGATGAGCAGTCATTTCTGAGAACTTTTCCCAGCTTTCCTGGGCCCCCAGACTTGAGAGTAGCAGGGAGCTAAGTGGTACAGTGGACAGAGCTCCAGGTGCAGAGTCAGGAAGACCTGAATTAAAATCTGGTCTCAGACACTTGTTAGCCATGTGATCCTGCACAAGTTATTTAACCTATATCACTTCAGCTTCCTCATCTGTAAAATGAGGATAATAATAGTACATAGTTTCCAGAGTTGTTGTGAGGATCAAATGAGAAAAAAATTGTGAAGCATCTAGCACAGTGTCTCATGCATAGCAGGAGTTATATAAGTTTTGGGGGGGGGGGTTTACAAACCCTTACCTTCCATCTAGAATCAATACAGTGTATTAGTTCGGCAGAAGAGTGGTAAGGGCTAGGCAATGGGGGTTAAGTGACTTACCCAGAGTCACACAACTAGGAAGTGTCTCAGGCCAGATTCAAACCCAGGATCTCCTAATTCCAAGTATGATTCTCAATCCATATCTAGCCATCTCTTTGTTATATAATTATTAGTTAATATTTTAATATATAATATTTTTGGCATTGGTCCACGTTAATGACCTCAGCAGTTCCCAGAAGCAAGGAATTCAAAGGGGTATAAGACAAAGATGCCCAAACTATTCAAGATTCATCTACACAGCTGCTGGCCCAGAGCCTACCATCTTGGAATTCTCTGCCAAGCTCTTGGTTCCCACGCTTTCTATGATACCAAAATGTAACCATGCCCTTGACTCTATAACCTCAAAGTCCTATGATTCTACACTCCTTTCAGCTGATGACACATCTATACTATACAATATTCCTTTTCTATGAGTCTCTCAGAAAAGATCCCTATATAATTTTTGAAATATGGACTTATCTTTGCAAGAGAACTCAACTGAATGCAATGTTTTGAATTTCTTCTATTTGGAATAATTTCTTCATTGTTTCAAAGTCTTACAAAGTCACCATAGTAGGGAAAGGGAAGGGATGGAAGTGGAGTGAGACAGACCGACATAGAGATATAAAGACAAAGGTGGAGACAGAGGGAGATAGAAATAGAGGGAGAGAGGAGAAAGTGTAAATACAAATGAAATGTTTATTATTTTTATTCTTGGTGGAATTCCTTGTGATACTGTTTGGAACTCTCTATTTGGATTTTTTGGACAATTTCCCTTTCATAGCATGTGATTATAGCACTGATAATAAATGTTATTTAAAAAATAATAAGAATAATAAATTATATGTGATATGTGTGTATATTGCATATAATAAATGAATAAATAAATGAAAAATAAATAAAATAATAAAAACATAATAAATCAAGGTTAGCAAAATTATCTTTTCATATGTTATCTCATTTGATCTTCACAACAACCTTCGGAATAGGTGTTATTATTATCCCTATTTCATAGAAAAAGAAACTCAGGCTGAGAAAGAATAAGTGATTTCTTTCCAAGTTGACATAAAATTCTTAACAATTAGGGGGCAGCTGGGTGGCTCAGTAGATTGAGAGCCAGACCCAGAGAAGGGAGGTCCTGGGTTCAAATCTGGCCTCAGACACTTCCTAGCTGTATGACTCTGGGCAAGTCACTTAACCCCCACTGCCTACCCTTACCACTCTTCTGTCTTAGAACCAATACCCAGTATTGATTCTAAGACTGAAGGTGAGGGTTTAAAAAAAAAAAACTTAACAATTACTCTTTGGGTCTGGCTATTCAACCAGTTCCAATTCATTACCATCATTATCAGCATTGGTTCATGACAGTCTGTTGAAAACATTGTAGAAGTGTTAAACTCATCTCTCTAGGACTATGTCCTTATCACTAATAGTCAAGATTCACCATAGGTGTCTGGTCAATAAATAACCTTCAGGGTTTTGGTTCTCTTTGAGTAGGAAGGACAGCAATGGGGAACTCTGGGTGTTAAATATTGTATTGCTGTCAGTGCAGTGATGAATTTTATTGAACTTTTTTTATTGGTTAAAAGGATAACTAGCTGGGTGGAATGGTAGCATACTCAGAAATGAATATAAAGTCATGGTAAAAGTGAACAATAAAACTTTTTTTCCTATTTTTTTCTTTTTATAAAATTTATTTACTTGTTGTTACATTAAAATACTCAGCTAACTCCCTCCCTCCTTCCCCTCTTTCAATTGGGGAAGGCATCATTTGACAAAAAGATCTATGTATATATATATATAACTATGCTTTACTCATTTCTAGTTATCTGTTCTTTCTCTGGAGATGGACATGGACAAGCCCTTCTTCAAACAATATTTCTTTTGCTATATATAATGTTCTCTTGGTTCTGTTCATTTCACTCTTTATAGTTTTATGTAGGTCTGTGACCCCATTTTGGGTTTTTCTTAGCAGAGATACAGGAGGTGTTTGCCATTGCCTTCTCTAGCTCATTTTACAGATGAGGAAACTGAGGCAAATAGGGTGAAATGACTTGCCTAGCATCAAACAATTAGTAAGTATCTGAGGCCATATTTGGAGTCAAGTTCTCCTGACTCCAGGGCCCAATGCTCTATCCTCTGCACCAACTAGCTGCTGCTCCATGACATGGTATAAAGGCATTCAATTAATTTGGTTGTAGGATATTCATAGGATCATTGACTTAGAGCTGAAACGCCTCCTAGTCCAACCTCTTTGTTTTACAGATGGATCTGAGACCTTGAGATGAAGCAATTTGTTCAAGGTGACATATAGAATCAGCTATGCTTTAGGAAACTCTCCGATCTTTGTTCTGTCTCTCCCTGCAGAGGCTGTGAGGCTCATAGCAACACTCCTCCTGTTTGACCTGGTCACATGAGCCCCTCTGCACAGCTGCAGAGCATTTGGGTTGTTTGTCCAGCTTTGAGTATATCCTGGGATTATTTATAATTGCTGATCAGACACTGAGAGCGCTCAAGACCATGAAGTAACCTATTATACTCCCCTTCCCAGGTGTTTGTCTCTTTCCTCTTTTAATCCCCCCCCCCTTCCTCTGACCTGACATCCTGCTCTTCTGGCTAACAAATCTCGGGGTCTCAGCAGGCCCAAAAGGGAACTATGTTCAGCAAACATCTGCCTTCACATGGTGTTTGTGCTTTAGGATCTCAGACCACCCAAGGCGCAATTCCCCCTCATCCTTCAAACTAAAAAGAACCCAGAGGATAAAAGAGAGAACCCTAAAGAACAAAGAGGAAATGCTTCGCCGTAAAGGTGGTGGGAGAGGGACCCATCTGCAAAAAAAAGAGAAAAAGAAAAAGAAAACAATGCACTTATGAAGGTTCATGAGGAGGATCAGGGAGAAAGAAAGGGGGTGTAAGATAAGGGCAGAGCTGATAGGAACAGGGAATTTCTTGATTTCTTTGTTGAGATAAGTTCCTACGGTATTCCTATCCCAACTCATGCAATCTGTCCTCCCTCCCTAAATCTTTCCTTCCCTCATAGCACATTGCAGTTTCTAATGCCTCTAAGGCAGTGATTCCCAAAGTGGGAGCCACCGCCCTCTAGTGGATGCTGCAGCGATCCAGGGGAGCGGTGATGGCCACAGGTGCATTTATCTTTCCTATTAATTGCTATTAAAATTTAAAAAAATTAATTTCCAGGGGCACTAATTAATAAATTAATATTTTTTCTGGAAAGGGGGCAGTAGGCCAAAAAAGTTTGGGAATCACTGCCCTAAGAGATGCCAGGTGATGATGAGAATGATAAGAAAGAAAACAACAACAACAACAACAACAACAACAACAACAACAACCCTTGCTCTCCAGTGCTGGTAGGCACCATTGAGAGTATAACTGATTCAGTTTCACATGAGCCTATGATTGATTGCTCACTCTACTAAGAAAAAAATACTAATTTCAAATCCAGCTAGATGGATGCTGACTATTCAAGGAAAAGTAAAAAATATAAATGATGATGGCTCAGAACTTTAGGGAGGCAACTAGGTGGTACAGTGGATAATGTCAGGCCTAGAGTCAGGAAGATCTGAATTAAAACCCAGACTCTTACACATACTAGCTGTGTGGCCCTGGGCAAATCACTTTGCCCTGTTTGCCTCAGTTTCCTTATTTGTAAAATGACCCGGTGAAGGAAATGGAAAACCACTCCGGTATCTTTGCCAATAAAACCCCAAATGGGGTCATGAAAGGTTGGACACACTGAAAAAACTGATCAATAAAAATTCAAGACAGTTGTGTGTTGGCTAGTAAAAATAGAAATCATTTTCTCCCCCTCTTTTCCTATCTCCTCCCTTTTCCCCCTTCCCTCTACCTCCATCTGTTCCTCTGTTTCTCTCTCTCTCTCTCTCTCTCTCTCTCTCTCTCTCTCTCTCTCTCTCTCTCTCTCTCTCTCTCTCTTCCTCCCCATCTGACTCTGTCTCTGTCTGTCTCTTTCCCCCTCTGTATCTCTCCCTGTCTCTATCTCTGTCTCCCTCCTTCCTTCTCTTCCTTCCTCTCTCTCCCCATCTCTGTCTCTTCCCCTACTTGTCTCTCTCCCCCTCTGTATCTCTCCCTGTCTCTGTCTCTGTCTCTCTCCCTCCTCTTCCTTCCTCTCTCTCCCCATCTCTGTCTCTTCCCCTA
>NC_058131.1:83697814-83807818 GCF_016433145.1 Gracilinanus agilis
AAAGAAAGAAAGAAAGAAAGAAAGAAAGAAAGAAAGAAAGAAAGAAAGAAAGAAAGAAAGAAAGAAAGAAAGAAAGAAAGAAAGAAAGAAAAAGAGAGGAGGAAGGAAAGGTGGAAAAGGAGAAAGGAAGGAAGTAAGAGGAAAGGAGAGAGGAAGAAGGGAAGGAGAAAGAGAGAAAGGAGGAAAGGAGAGAGGAAGAAAGAGGAAGAAGAAAGAGAGGAAGAAGGAAAGGAGGAGAAATCCATCTTAGGTTGGATTTTGTGTGTGTTGCCCCTGGTATCAATTTTAATTCATCGTGAAAGGCGTCTTCAACTCAGCCTGTTCGCAAAGCAAGGGAAAGTCTTCTGGTCCTGTGGTGTAATAAATAACCCCTCATTATCTGGAAACATGACTCCCCAGCAAGCAGAGCCATTTGGTAACCGCAGCCCCACATGGCAGAAGCCTTCCTTGTGAAATCGGGGCCATCCGGGCCTCTTCCCTTTGGAAAGCAATTAGTGGAATAGAGCCAACCCCGTCTGGATTTGTGGTCACTTGGCCCGGCCTTGAAAAGAGCTGCTCAGCTCTCTGAGAAAGCAGCTCAGCCCTGAGAATCTCAAGCAGCAACCCGCTCCATGTGGTCTGGGGAACCCGTTCAATGGGATCACCATTTAGTGAAACTTAAGTCTCCCCTGGAGAGCTTGCAGATGGATGCATACGAAGCTTCCCCGCTCGAATTCAGGGCCTTTCCAAGCTTCTGACAGTTGCCTTTGGCCGCCTTCTCCCTCTGCAGGAAGGAGGTAGGGAGGGTCGGGTCTCTCTTCATCTGTTGGGACTCGCAGTGGTGAAGCCTGAGGCAATTAGAACATTTTTAGCAGCCAGAGCTGCTAGCGGGGCACACCACCGGCCCCCTGAGTAAGATTCCTCCCTGGGATCTGGACCCTGCCCTGCACTTCAAAATAAACACCTCCGACCCGTGCCACAGCGGGCAGAAGCTTAGAAGGCACATTAGAGAGGATCAGCCCAGGCTGGCTGTACAGATTCCTCACTTGTGCTGCAAAGACCCAGGACATCCGCCTACCCACTAGATCGTCCACGTGGGGCATTTGGGATCTTTGACCCTATTAGAAAGGAGTGAGCAGTGACGCTCCGCTGATGTATCTTCCCCCAAAACTGGAGGAAATCAACAGAACATAGCACGGTCCTGAGGCATAGCCCATAGGAAAACACTGCAGAGATGTTCAGGGACCAACTGATGCCATTTTTTTTAAACCCTTAACTTCTGTGTATTGGCTCCTAGGTGGAAGAGTGGTAAGGGTGGGCAATGCGGGTCAAGTGACTTACCCAGGGTCACCCAGCTGGGAAGTGTCTGAGGCCAGGTTTGAACCTAGGACCTCCCGTCTCTAGGCCTGGCTCTCAATCCACTGAGCTACCCAGCTGCCTCCGAATTAAAAAAAATGTCATTTTTTTTAAATAGCATGAGCTCCATCTAAAGACTCCTCTGATACAATCCTTAATCCAGTCCGGATTTTAAGGGCTCCAGACCTTTAAGCAGAGAGTTTGGGGGAGGCTGGTCATGTCTGCGAGCCAGGAAGACCAAGATCAGAGTTCTGAGGGAAGAACTGGAAAGCCTGTGGGCTCAGAGGTGTCTGCTGGGGCCATGGGAAGACACCACCCCTGTATACTCAGCTCCAGAACAAACATTAGGCCTAGGAAGTCTCCAGGGTCATGAGGAAAGGGGGGGGGCCCACAAGGGGGTCAGAGGAGCCAGACAAAGACACAGAAGAGGTACCAGGATCCTGCTGACTTGAAATCGAATGCTACTCGTTATATGAATTTAGGTGAATCATTTAATCTCTCAAGGACTTAGATTTCCTCATAGGCAAAAAGAGCCTACATGACCTCTATGGTTGAGTCCAGCACCAAATCCTATGATTTACTCTTATTTTTTTTTTAAACCCTTGTACTTCGGTGTATTGTCTCATAGGTGGAAGATTGGTCAGGGTGGGCAATGGGGGTCAAGTGACTTGCCCAGGGTCACACAGCTGGAAAGTGTCTGAGGCCAGATTTGAACCTAGGACCTCCTGTCTCTAGGCCTGACTCTCACTCCACTGAGCTACCCAGCTGCCCCAGATTTACTCTTATTTTAATCCCTCTGATGCTCCTATCTGATCTTGGCTTGGTAGCTTACTGACCACACCCTTCTCTCTCCCTTGCCTTTGAACCAGATCAGTGATTCCCAAAGTGGGCGCCACTGCCCCCTGGTGGGTGCTGCAGCAATCCAGGGAGGGCAGTGATGGTCACAGGTGCATTTATCTTTCCTATTAATTGCTATTAAAATTTTTTTTTAAATTTAATTTCCAGGGGGCTAAGTAATATTTTTTCTAGAAAGGGGGCAGAAGGCCAAAAAAGTTTGGGAACCACTGAACTAGATGAAGACTCACAAACATAAATACAATTATCAGTCACAGGTCTCCCTTGAAGTCCATCTCCTTCAGCCAGGCTGGCTGCCAAATGGCAATTAGTAGCCCTTGGAGCCTTTCTTCATCAAGCTCACCCCTGGCCATATGGGAGACCCGACTCACCACTGGCACTCCATGTGAAAAATCCCTAAATTGAAGCTGGACACCCACCTCCTCCTGGTGAGGTGATGATAGATGCAGGATGCAGAATAAGACATTTTCAGATACAGCCAATGTGGGACTTTGCTTCCTATGAATATTTGTCACAAAGTTCTAACTTTGGTTTTCACTAGGGAACTATAAGGAAAGAAAATAAGGGGGCAGCTGGGTAGCTAAGTGGATTGAGAGCCAGACCTAGAGACGGGAGGTCCTAGGTTCAAATCTGGCCTCAGACACTTCCCAGCTGTGTGACCCTGGGCAAGTCACTTGATCCCCATTGCCTACCCTTACCACTCTTCTGCCTTGGAACCAATATACAGTATTGACTCCAAGACAGAAGGTAGGGGTTTTAAAAATAATAATAAAATTAAAATTAAAATAACATAAGGAAAGAAAATAAATGCTTGTTAATTAAACTTCATAAATTTTTTAACCAAAAAAAAGTGAAAAATATTTGAGGTTTTGGTTCATCTTTTTAACTGACAACAGACTGATACCTTGGAAAAGGTCATCAATTTGGAGATAGAGGACTGAGATTTAAAACCATTCTCTGCCCACTTACTATTCACATGACCTTGGGCAAGTCAGTTTCTACTTTGGGGTCTTGGTTTCCTTATCTGAAAAACAAGGGGATGAAATTAGCTGATCTCTAAGGTCTTTCCCAGTTATAAAGCTATGCTTCTATGATTGATGTAAGCAAGCTGCATCCATCAGAGTATAATATCCATATCATCAGAAATAATAGTCCCAACATGCAATATGAGTATCAGACCACATCTGATGGCCCTACTTCCCAGCACCCCATTTTACAAGGGACATTAATGAATAAGAGTCTCCAGAGAAAGGTGCTGAGGACAGCTCTAAAAAGAGCTCAATGGTTGCCACGTAATTTTTAAAGGGCTCTCATATAGAGAAAGAAAGAAACTCCCTTAGGAGTAAGGAGAGAATTTTTAGTGAGGCAATGTTCAGCTTGACATAAAAAAAAAAATGAACTTTCCAACAGCTATAGTCTCCAACAATGGTTATGAGGTAATGAACTCCCCATCAAGCAAAGTCTGGATGATCATCTGTCATCTGCATAAGAGACTCTTGCTGTCAGTAGCCAGTTGAACCTAGATGATTCCTGAGGTCTGTAAGAGTTAAATTAATGTCCAATATTTTAAGTATTATTTTTTAAAGTTTATCATCTGACAAAATAGAACCACGTGACTAAGTTTTCTACCTGCTGAAAATGCCCCGATCCACCAAAGCCGCTGACAGAAAGGAAAAGAGCCCTAGACACAGAACTCCACCCAATTTATGTCCTGTATACATCAGCACATAATGACAGAAAGTGAGTGGGGTTCTGGGAATCGTAGTTTTTAGGGTAACAGATTCCAATTTCACAGGTCCTCACTACCTTTTTCTTGTAATAGAGAAACTGTCTTTGCCAATTTCATGTTGGAAAACTCTAAAATAAATACAAATATAAACATAAGTAAATATAATGCTTCCTAAAAATAAAAAAAATGCTTCCATTAAATGAAATAAATTGTAACTGTTTCTGTTTGAATATCACAGATTGATATTATTTTCTTTGAAGTATAGCAATAACTGCTTATAATTTCTGACTTTGCCTGTTCAAAGTTTAGCAGCTTTTTGAAAGTCTTGTGATTTTTGTGAGAAGCCTTACTATATGCAGGTATTACCTGAATTCCCAACCCTCCTCACCCATTCCCAAGATAGAATAACTGTAAGAAACTGCCAAGTCCAAACTTCCCATCCAAATAATAGCCACTGGGCATTGAATGAGTGCCAAAGTGAAGTTGACCCAAAGAACAGTTCAGAAAGTCTGGCAATGAGCTCAGTCACCTGTGTCAGTATTCTCCAGATCTTCAGGGCTAGATCAAAGAGATTTTCTTTCCTAATAAATTCCTTTAAAAGCCAAACGTTTCTTCTACATAAGCAAGAACAACCCAGCTTCAAATCACCTTGCTTCTAGAGATTCCCTACTGCCTTTCTACCTTTCCTTCACCCCCAATCCCTTTAGCCCCAGATCCAGAAGGTCATCATTGGCCAAAGAGACATGGAGAGTCATCATCGGTCCAGAGGGAACCAGCTGTAGATACAGACCCATAATCTTTCTCCATCTTTTTGGGACAAAATTGGCCAAATAGTCAATATTCTTCACTCCTACCTATCATGACTTGTTCTCATCTTTTACTTTTGAGGATTAATCATATAACCATCCATTTGGAGATCATCTACTACTGAATACTGGAGCTTCATCAGAGAAATGGAACGCCTCTCTCCAGCCTCTGAACTTAACCCCTCAAACCCAAGGCAACACGGTGAAATCAAACATGAAAAACCCTGGATTTACAGAAAAGACAAAGGAACTGATTATTTGATCAGCAAATATTTCAGGTTTTAAGAGGAATCAGAGAGAATTCCTTTACATAGTGAGCTCCCCATGTGATATAAGCATGGCAGCTTAATTAATTTGCAACTTTTCAGGAAAACATCAGTCCTAGGAAGTGAAATACACCCGGCAGAATGATTTTCACCTGAGTTTGGGGATCCCAGCAATACTCAAGTCTGAACTGCTCTGAGCAGACACAAAACCAACATCTGGGTCCTGCCCCCAACCCTCACCCTGGACTGAGCAGAACCCAGTCATGTAAGTTTAGGTAATAATCATTCACATTCTTGTGGATGCCAAATGGTTGTTTCCATTCCCGTGCCTGGGACCAAAAAATGGGACCATTGAAAGATGGTCTTCATCTGCCCTCTGGTGGCTATTGGGGAAACTGTGAGTAGAGGATGCAAACAATGCAACCAGAAAAACATAAAGGAGAGGGATGGGGGATGTTGGTACAATCACTTCATGTTACATTTGAGGAAACCGAGGAAAGGAAGATTAGTGAAATGATTTATCAAGGCTGAGACTAGAGCCCAGTTCTCCCAATTCAGTGCTTTTTCCACAGCGTTGAGGTTTGGGGGAGCTAAAATTTATAATCAACATTAAGCTTTCTGAGCTCTTCCTGGAAAAACAAACTTTGTACCACACACTGTCCACTATTAGAAAGACAGTCTCTAATGTAAATCTTAAAATTTATGTTAACATATATAGCCATTCAATTCAATAAACATTTATCTTTTAAGCACCCAGGACCAGGCTAATTGCTCAAAGAGATTTTTTTTAAAAGTATAGTCCTGGGGCAGCTGGGCAACTCAGAGGATTGAGAGCCAGGCCTAGAGACAGGAGGTCCTAGGTTTGAATCCGGCCTCAGACACTTCCCAGCTGTGTGACCCTGGGCAAGTCACTTGACCCCCATTGCCTACCCTTACCAATCTTCCACCTATAAGTCAATACACAGAAAGTTAAAGGGTTTAAAATTAATTTTAAAAAAAAGTATAGTCCTGGGGAATGCTAGTTGACTGAGTGGAATGAGACTCAGACCTAGAGGAGAGACATCCTGGGTTCAAATCTTGTCTGAGATACTTCCTAGCTATGTGACCCTGGGCAAGTCACTTAACCCCCATTGCCTAGCCTTTCCCATTCTTATGCCTTGGAACCAATACACAGTATGGATTCTAAAATGGAAAGTAAGGGTTTAAAAGAAAATAAAAGAAAGAAAGTATAGTCCCTACCCTCCATGAGTTTACACTGAAAATTATAAGATAATACCCCCCTTTCCACCTGTAACATTCCTCTTCCCCTCCTTGGCTACTTCCCTAAATCCCATTTACATTGACTGGGTAGGTTCCTGAAAGGCTACTCTTCTCTGTAGAGTTCTGGGGAGAAGCTGGGGCAGATATAGATTGCAACTGGTCAAGGCGACTTGGTCCACTCTCATGTTTATGTCGGTTAAAGCCAGCTGAAGTATCTTTAATAAAAAACCACTTGTAAACACAGGTAAAAAAATCCAGACTGGATCCATACACTAGAAAATAAGCCAAAAGGAGACCCACATGCAAATTTATCTGTGTGGCCAAAAGCTCTCAGTGACTAGAGGCCCCCTTCTCCTTCTGTGGAGTCCTCATGAGGTTCCCCTTAGGTACAGCTCTCTGTTGGGCTGTGAGAATTGGTGCCTTTTAGAAGTCCAGAGTTCTGTCAAAAGGGGTCATGATCCCTGAAGCTACCACTTTGGCCAACTTTTAGCATTCGTGCCTTTGTCATCAGCCACAATTACTCTGCTGGACATTTCTGTAACCTCCAATTGCTAGGAGGAGTTCTGAATGGGCCTCTGGATCTCCTAAAGTGCCCTCAGGTACTCCCCTCCCAGAATACTCATTCACTGGGGACCAGAAAAAAGTAAACATAAAATAAACTGAGACATCATGTATTCATAAAGACTCGGCAGCAAGGTGGAAGAAGGCAGTCAGCTGCCACTCACCCAACCAGTATAGGTCCTTGCCTCACTTGACATCCAGAACAAAAAGAGTCCAAGATAGGCAGGTTTTCCCTTTTGTATGTCCATTCAATTCTGGCTCAGTATCTTTTAAGTCATTGATTCTTCTGGCTCCATAGACAATTAGACTTTTCATCATCACATATACCAACCCCTTTATCATATATGGCTCAAAATCAGCTTACAATGCTCATTTTAATTAACTTAAAATCATTAAATTGGAACCAAGCAAGGATTATTTGTGCAGGCTTTGTATAACTCCCAAAGGAAGGGTAAATCTAAGCATTGCTCCTGGGCCCTCACTGGTTCTCTCCATTACTCAGGAAAAAAAGTTATAAAAGGATACAAGGAAAGACATAGTAGAAAGAAATCTGAACTTGGAGAATCCCAGATTTAAAAATGGAAGGGGCCTTAGAATCATCCAGTCCAACTCCATTGTACAAATGAGTAAACTGAATCCTACAGAAATTAAATGACTGACCCAAAGTCACACGCGTAATGATAGAACTGGGATTCAAACTTAGATCCTCTGATTTCTACACTTTTTCCAAGTGTAATGTAGAAGAGGGCAGGATGGAATTCCTGCAAAATACAGGGTCAAGCCTCACCCAAAGTTCTCCAGGGGGGGTCCCCTGGAATTCTGGGTGAGGCTTGACCCTGTATTTTGCAGGAATTCACCCAGAATTCCAGGGGACCCCCCCGTGGAGAACATTAGGTGAGGCTTGACCCTGTATTTTGCAGGAATTCCATCCTGCCCTCTTCTGCATCACACAAGGCACCACCAAGTCTCCTTATGGACAAGATGAAGGGAGCTTTATTCCATTAAGAGGCTTCAAAACTGATTGAGGGACCAGATCCAAGGAGTAGTGCTATATGAGTCCTTACAAACCTGGAGTGACATTTCTAGTGGAGGGTTCGAGGAATCTGTTCAAAGAATTTAGATCAGGGCTCAGCAAACTACCACACATGTGCCAAATCCAATGCATTATCCATTTGTATATGGTCTGCAAGCTCAATAAAGATTTATTATATTTTAAAATGTAAAAACCATTCTTCAAGGGCTATCTGACTCTACTAACTCCTGACTCAGAGGAAAGCAAAGATGGTATGTTTATCAAAAATGCACATTAAGCAAATCTAGGGGAAATGTCGAACACTAATTAAACAAGCTAGAATACCCAAAGAACTCAATAGACTAGAATGATCAATCGAAACTATTAAGATGACATTTAGTAAGAGAATATGTCAAGGCTTACATTTGAGGTTTTTTGTTTTCTTTTTTTAATATTTCAAGTAGAGGATAGGTTAGGCATGGCAAAACATGGCTTCCAGGTGTTGATTTTTTTTTAAGTAATTGGGTCATATAGTGAACATTAGTCAACAATGTGAAATTATAGCAAAAAATAGCCAATGTGATTCTCAGAGGATCACAGATGTAGTTCTGGAATAGACTCAGATCATCTAAAAATACAATAGACTATATCTAGTTGTTGTAGCTTCATTGTGAATTGATTATAGGCAGGTTTGTCTCTAAGCGCTCTGCAATTCAATGTCATTTAATCTCTACTAAGGTCAATTGTAATATTTAATTCTATTATGGTGTTAAAAAAAAACAACACTCTAAAGAAAAGGATATTTTATATTATTTGTCCAAAGAGTTTGTTAAATTGCTCATCCACATCTACAGTGGTCTGGCAAAGGTTAGTTGCAGTCTCATTTTTTTATCATAAAAAAAATTTAACCTTTTTTTTAATTTTTATTATCTTTTCCCTAATTACATGTAGATACAATTTTAATAAACATTCTCTGACATTTTGTGATCAATGTTCTCTTTCTCCCTCCTACCTCTCTCCCCTTCCCTAAATGGATATAGGTCATACATGTGCTATCATGCAATACATTTTTCTCTATTCATCATGTTGTAAGAGAAAACACATATTGCTTACACAAGAAAAAAACTCATGAAGGAAATAAAGTGAAAATGGTATGATACAACCTGCATTCAGACTCCATCAGTGCTTCCTCTGGAAGTGGTTAGCCTTTTTGCTCATGAATGCCTTGGAGTTGTCCTGGATCCTTGCATTGTTTATAATAGTTAAATTGTTCGTGGTTGATCATTGTATATTATTGCTGTTACTGTGTACAACATTCTCCTGGTTCTACTCACTTCACTTTGTATCACTTCATATAAGCCTTTCCATGTTTTTTGTGATCATCCTGTTCATCATTTCTTATGGGACAAGAGTATTCCATCACAATCATAAACCACAGCTTGTTCAACCAATCCCCAATTGATGAACATCCCTTCAGTTTCCTGTTCTTTACTACCACAAAAAGAGATGCTAGAAATACTTTTATACAAGTAGGTCCTTTTCTCCTATCTTTGATCTCTTTGGAATACAGACCTATTAGTGGTATTGCTGGGTCAGAGGCTATGCATACAGCCCCATTTAAAGCACTCTTTCTTGAAAATGAAACTAGAAAATTCAAAATGTATGGTCATTACAACTGCACCTTACATTGTGGCCTCAGAAAAAAAATGTATAATAATATACAAATATCATAGTAACTAGGAGGGTCCAATAGAGAGAAGACTTGGTCCCAGCGTCAGAAAGATCTGAATTCAAATGTAGCCTCTGACACCCACTAGCTGTGTGACCCTATGTCTGTCACCTAACCCCTGTTTGTCACAGTTTCTTCTTCTGTAAAACAGGGATCATAATAGTCCCCATCTCTCTGGGTTGTTTTGAGCATCAAATGAGATAATTGTAAAGAGTTTAGCATGGTGTCTGGCACATAATAAGTGCTATATAAATATTAGTTATCATTATTATTTATTATTGTTATTATTATTCCCTTGGGACACTAAGTCATTTAACCTTTGTCTGCCTCAAGTCCCCTATCCATAAAGTAGGCAAAATAACTCTGGGAGAAGGATAAAATCTTTTTTTTTTAAATTAAGAGATGTCTACGCATTCTGCCTATGGCTTCAGCTCCTACCAATAGTGTTCCCCAGAGTGTAGGGAGATTCCTTGCACCCCAGCTTCATTAGCTGTGAACAGTCAGATTAGCTTTGACCCAGAAATTTTGATTTTAAAAGTTATCACAAATATGCAAACTTATCCCCTTAACACTCAAGATTTCATCAATGTCACCCCTCCCCTCACCAATCAACAAACTTCAGTGACTTCCTTGTGCCTCCAGGATCAAACACAAAATGGTCTGTTTGGTAGTCAAAAACCTTCATAACCCAGACCCCTCCTACCTTTCCAGGCTTCTTTTATCTTATTCCCTAACACATATTCTTTGATCCAGTGACACTGACCTCCAGACTGTTGAGGGAACAAGACATTCCATCTCTCTGGGAATTTTTACTGACTGTCCCCCATGTGTAGAATGTTCCCCCTCCTTAACTCTTTCCTGCCCACTTTCCTGGATTTCTTTAAGTCCCATCTATAATCCTATTTTTTACTGGAAGCCTTCTTTAACTCCTCTTAAATTCTAGCATCTTTTCTGGGATTTCCCATTAATTCTACATATTTTTGTTATTGTTGAGTTCTTTCATTCCAGTCTTATCCAACTCTTCCTGACCCCATTTGGGCTTTTCTTGGCAAAGATACTGGAGTGGTAGGCCATTTCCTTTTCCACTTCATTTTACAGGTGAGGAACTAAGGCAAACAGAGTTAAGTGACTTGCCTAGGGTCACACAGCTAGTGTCTGAACTCAAATCTTCCTGACTCTAAGCCTGGCACTCTATCTACTGCACCACCTACCTGCCCTATCCCATATACAGCTTACTTTCTATATATCTGTTAGGATATTTTCCCCCTGTTAGATGATAAGCTCCTTGAGAGCAGGAACTGTCTCTGGCCTCTTTTTGCATCCCCAGCACTTAGCACCGTGCTTGGGACACAGTAGATGCTTAATAAAGGTTTTTCAAGTGATTCATTGAACATAATCCTCCACTCCCACTGCATCACCTCAATTGGTCTCTGAGGAGGGTAAAGGATTAGGTTCAGAGCTTAGCTCATTTCCCATAGAGCAAAGGTCCCATTCCAAGTCCAAAATACCCCATTAGCATCCTATCCCAGATACCCTTTCTCAGCACTTCCATACTAGGCTGGCTAACTGTACGTGCCCTACCTGCGACCCTGATTCCAAGTTCACCAGAATTCGAATTTTTGTCCCATGAGGAGCATCTCTGGTTTCTGAAACTGAGGACAAACAACTCAAAAAATTTAAAAAAAAAAAAAAAAGCAGAAAAAACACCTGGATTGTTTCTCAGGGCAGGGGTAAAAGAGGGAGCAGAAGAAGGAAAGTCTTTCCTCCTCTCTCCTCTTCAGTTCAGGCAACTTCTGGAAGCTCAGATAAAAACTGCCCAAAAGCCCACAGCAGAATAAAAAGCTACAGTTGGGAATTAACAGCCATAGAGACTTAGGAGCCATGAAAGGGGTCATCTCCACCCATATGTGAAGAGGCACAGCAACTAGGCATGCTCAGAAGGACCCCTAAGGGTGTTTCCATGTTAGGAGAAATGAACATATCCCCAGAAATCAAGGTTCTTATTAATTTTTATTTAATTAACATTATAAATGCCTTATCAATTATAATGACAGGTATATGGCACTTACTATGTGCCAGGCACTGTGCTAAGCACTTTACAATTATTAATCTTTTGATCCTGAAAATAATCTTGGGAGATAGATCCTTTTATTCCCATTTTACAAATGGGCAAACTGAGGCAAACGCGTTGCTTTCTCAGGGTCATATAGCCAGTAATAAATGTAAAAACACTGGTAGGGGTTTTTTAAACTATGGCTTAGGAAGGATTATGTCCTAAAAGGTACAAAAATCTTGAGGTAGTTTCCTAGGGTCCCATGGTAGGTGGAGGGGAAGAAGACTATTAACTTCTAAACAAATTATAGACTTATAATTTTTTTTCCTAAGCAATATGCCCAGTATTTATTACCAGCTGGGATAGCTATTAAGTGTTTTTCATGGTGAATAAACTTGAATCTCATTATATGCATCATTTGCCATCACAAATAATCATTGTCATTATTACTACTATTATATTGTTGTTTTTCAGTCATTTCTAACTCTCTGTGACCCCATTTGGGGTTTTCTTGGTAAAGATACTGAAGTGGTTTGTCATTTCCTTCTCTAACTCATTTTACAGATGAGGAAACCAAGGCACACAGAGTTAAGTGACTTGCTCAGGGTCATACAATTAGTAAGTATCTGATTCCAGATTTAAACTCAGGAAGATAAGTCTTCCTGACTTCAGGAGCAGCACTCTATCCGCTATACCCCCTTGGGTGCCCCTAGAGTTCAATCTACTTAGCCCTATATTCCAGGACCTCTGCATTCTGGCAACACACATTTACAATGGATTACTCTTCTCCGTGTATTCTATCATGTAGCCCAAATGGACAACTTGCCCCCTCTGAGAGATGCCCTCTGCATAGATGCTTTTTCTCCCTTACCCCAAAAATCTTCCCTCTTCTTCTTACTCTGTTGAATTCCTCCCAGTCCTAGAAAGCCCATCTCTGCCCTCCTCCTATAACTAGAACAACTCATTTCCTGGACAGCTAGGAGCACAGCTGTTCCGGGGACACCTCCTTTTCCTGGGCTTTCCATTAGAAACCTGAATGTCCTCATTAATGAGTCTCATGTGTCCCTGAGGACAGGATAGGGTTTCTCCCTCATTTTTCATTTTGAAATATTCACTGGAGGGAAACCACAAGGGGAGAGCAGATAATTTGCAATAAATAAAGAGACCTGACATCTAGGTTAGCCCTGCTTAGGGTCTCCTCTCTTCCCACTTTTACAATCAATTCTTTCTCGCAGGAAAGCAAAAGAGAGTGGAAATGTAGTTTATTTTATTTATATATTTATTAAATGCATGCATTTATTTGTATATTTTTATTCTATAATGTTATATGTTTATTAAATATCATATTAATACATCTTATATTTTAAATTTAAATATTTCTATAAAATAGATTAAATTTTACATAAAGATCTTATCTTAAATTTAAATATTTATATAAAATATATACTTATTAAATTTTGTATTTATGTATTTATATTCATATTTTATGTATAATGTATATAAAGTTATGTGTTTACATAGCCAGTAATATTATATATGATATTTAGTCATCACAGCTAAAACTTCTGGTGGCAAGGCTAGAAAAAGCTAGGCTTCCCTGAAGAATCTTTGTCCAACTTTTCCTGCTAGCGATGAAGTTCATCCTACTTTCTATTAAGCAATAGAGCTCCCATCATCCATATATATATATATATACATATATATATATAAATTTAATTATATAAATTATATATAAATTTAATTTTATAAATTACATATAAATTTAAATTATATAAATTATATGTAAATTTAGTTATATAATTTATATAAAGTATATAAACAAAATATACATATTAATTCATATAAATAAATTATAGAAATATATATTTAAATTTAAAGTTTATTTTATACTTTTATTTATATTTATTGATTTACCACTTTATTAAAACCTGACATTTAGGTTTTTCTCTCAGTAACTGACTCTGCTAAAGTCCTCCAACATTTCACTCTAATATGGAAACCCATTGGGTTGCTGTTATTTTTTTAAATAAACTGAATAAACGCCAACATAAAAAGTTGCACCCCAGATCAAAATACTTGCCAGCTCGGGGAGGGAGGAGGGAAGGGAAGGAGTGAGACAATTTGAATCTTATAACTTTGGAAAATCTAAGTGAAACTTTATTACATGTAATTGGTAAAAATAAAAATAAATTTTTTAAAATTGTCCAAAAGAGTCATCACTTGGTACAGTGCAATAATACCGGATTGAGAGTCAAGTTCAGAAATCCAACTTTGCCACGGAGCAAACTTTGACGAATCAAAAAACCACTTAGCGCCTGTTTCCTAATACCTAAAAATGGGCAGGTTTGGACGGGAAGAACCCAAAGGTCTCCAGACTTTATCTCAGGCAAGGGATGATGGGAGCTCTATTGCCTGGTAGAAAGTAGGATGAACTTCATGGCTAGCCGGACAGTCGGACAAAGATTCTTCTGGCAAGCCTAGCCCTTTCTAGCCTTGCCACCGGAAGTTTTAGCTGTGAAGACTAAGGCTGGAGCTTGAAAAAAGCCAAGACTAGACTCAGTTCGGAGAGTGGCAATTGGGGCAGAAACAAGAATTTGAAAGACCGCCAGTGCTTCTGGATTTCTCGGGCTATCGGTCTTCATCCCTACGGAACCAAAATAGCCTGAAGGTCTCTGAATTAAAGTTGAAGGATTCATTCCTCTGGCAAAAAGACTATATGGTGGCTGCCAGAAGGTGGCAGCAGAGAAGCCATAAGTCAGACCCACAAATGGACATGACCAAGGCAGCCCCATGATGGTGGTGCTTTCAAAGGGGCTGCCCCATTACCAATACCTCTTGTTTTCTCTGACTTCCTTCAAGACCCAGCTCAGGTCTCAGCTAGAGACGTCTCCCCATCTCCCCAGGTGCTAGTCCCTTGTCTCAGATTACCTTCCATATACCCTGTATTTATCTCGTGTGTGCCTGGTTGTTACACTTCTTGAGAGAAAGGACTATTTTTTCCCATCTTTCCTTCCCATACCCCAAGATCCCTATAGTTCCTCGAACATAATAGGTGTTTAATAAATGTTTGTTGACTATTTGGATTAATATAGCCTCTTCAAATCAATTGGTTCTAAGGCATAAGGTAGTAAGGGATAGGCAATGGGAATTAAATGATTTGCCCAGCTAGAACATGTCTAAGGCCAGATTTGAACCCAGGACACGCCCCCACACCCCACTCTAGATCTGGGTCTCAATCCACGGAGCCACCTAGCTGCACCTTTAATATAATATTCTTGGCACAGAGTGGTAAATTCTTAAAACTTTGCCATCTGGCTGACTCTGCTTGACTCTGATCATACATAATCTCTTTGTGTACCTTCTCCCCTAAGAGATTCCTGGGTAAGTACCCCATCCTGTCCAGGCTGAGGCCATACCGGTTCTCTTCGTGTATTCTCTCCCCTGTTGGTAGAATGGCACCCTGTAGGAGAGTACATAAGTCCCATGAGCATGGATGGAAGGGGTAAGACAGGTTTGGAGGTTCCTGAGCGCTACACTTTGAAACCATCCACGAATCACAAAATTTTAGGCACCGAAAGGGACTTGAGAGGCCATCTAAACCAACTCATGCCTGAACAAGACTTCCTTGCAATTCTGTATGTATGATCAAATTAGATTTTTTTGGCCCCCACACTGCCCCCTTGACTCCTAATGGTTTGCAGTCCATGAAAACCTCTGGATCATTTTCTGATGAACTGTGGACTCGTTATATCTCCCACCACCAGTTTGCATTTGTCATGCTGAGTTTTCAGAATCAGAATATAGGATTTGGGGTTCATCCTAATTAAATTTCATCTTATTAGATTTGGAACAACATTCTAGGCTGACTAGAAGACCACTTCATAAATTTCAAAAGTGCGAAAGAAGCACCCTGGGAGGCATTGTTTATGACATCCCAGCAGTGAATGAAGTTGGCAGCCCAGTCTGTGTCTTGACAGAAGTAAACTCGGTGGAAAGGATGTTGATATCAACCACTCTACGTTTGAACCTTCTCTCCTTGGGATCGAGATCACAGA
Source organism: Gracilinanus agilis (assembly GCF_016433145.1). Taxonomy (NCBI): domain Eukaryota; kingdom Metazoa; phylum Chordata; class Mammalia; order Didelphimorphia; family Didelphidae; genus Gracilinanus; species Gracilinanus agilis. The sequence goes on from NC_058131.1 coordinate 83,713,476, forward strand.
AATTGTGCTCCTGATTATGGAGGTTTTTATACTTATGATCTTATACTTATGATCTTCCTCTCTTCTCAGTAAATTCTTTGTAAAAGCAAATCAATATTAAAGGCTAAGTTGATATTGGGTCAGTAATTACTAATATCTGTGATATGAGGAAGATAGTAACTGGTCAATTGATATTAGAGGATATATACTGGATAGAGTTTCATGAATACAAGAGAAAAATACTCCCAAACTCTCAACATTATCCCTACAACTCTGAGGGGACCAGAAACCTTGCTTTGAAGTATGTAATATAAATATGGATTGGGAGTATAAGTCCAAAGCTTTTTTGTGTTATATTCTCATGTGTAATTGGAAATCTTGTGCCTTTGAACTACATTACCCAGGACCCCACTGACTTCCTGTCATTACATGCCCTCGTAGAGAGGAGATAAATTGGGGGGAGATTGTGTCTAGGTCTCTTCTCTTCCTGTGAGGGCAGCTGTGAACATGGAAATTTTGAGCAGGTAGATTAGCTTGAGCACATGTTTTTTATTTTGTTAGATAAATACCTTTTTATTCCTTTGCTTCTAGTGATTACTAATAAATCTTATAAAAATATAATATTTTAAGTTATTATATATTAATTTAAATTTTTACACACAGTACCATTAAAAAAAAAACTTACCTTCTATCTTAAAATCAATACTAAGTATAAGGTATAGGCAATTGGGGTTAAATGGCTTGCCCAGGGTCAAATAGCTAGGAAGTGATGGAGGTCAGATTTGAACCCAGGTCCTCCCAACTCCACTGGCCTGGCATTCCACCTACTGTGCTACATAGCTGCTCCCAGAGTACCATTTTTTTTTCAAAACCCTTACCTTCCATCTTGGAATCAATACTGTGTATTGGTTCCAAGGCAGAAGAGCAGTAAGGACTAGTGGTTCCCAAACTTTTTTGGCTTACCGCCCCCTTTCCATAAAAAATATTACTTAGCCCCCTGGAAATTATTTTTTTTATTTTAATAGCAATTATTAGGAAAAATAAATGCACTTATGGCCATCGCCGCCTCCCTAGATCGCTGCAGCACCCACCAGGGGGCAGCAGCGCCCACTTTGGGAATCACTGGACTAGGCAATGGGGATTAAGTAATTTGCCCAGGGTCACACAGCTAGGAAGTTTCTGAGGCCAAATTTGGATCCAGTACCTCCTCTCCCTAGATCTGGGTCTCAATCCACTGATCTACCTAGTTACCCCACCCTTCACATAAATGTAAAATATTATTTTATATTAGTCAGGTCATATAACTTTTCTCCCTTCATCCTCTATAATAGATGTTAGCATTTAAGCTATAGGGATCTTCATGGTGGTAGTCTTTGCTCATCATAAGACCTACAAGGAGAAATGACAAAGCATTCCATTAAATAATGTTCTTGCTATTTTGAGGAATAAAAATGAAATCAATCCTGTAAACCCTTTTATTATGTCTGCAAGAAGAACCTGTAGACTCACCTCCCATTTAGCTGTAATTGCTTTAAATCTTCTGGTTTCATTCATTCTAAAAACTCAGTATATACATGCTCTGATTGCTGGACGAGGATCTCTCTGGCATACTCTCAAGAACCTAAGACCACCTCAATTCAACAAACATTTTTTTTGTGTGTTTCAAGATAACATATAATTTTTTATTGTCATGCAAAACACACTTCCATATTGGTCATTGTTGTAAGAGCAAATTCACACATAACCAAACACCCAAAATAAAGCCATAAATACACTGATGTGAAAGACAATTCCAACAGTTCTTTCTCTGGAGGTAGAGAGCATTCCCTGTCATAAGTCTTTCAGGATTATCCCAGATCATTGTATTGCTGAGAGTTAGCCAAGTTTTCACAGCTAATCATCATCTAATATTGCTTCAACAAACATTTTGGGCAAGTAAAGTCAAAAAAACAAAAATATGCCCTGCTCTTAGGAAGCTTACATTCTCCTGAGGGAGATGTGAGATCCTTAGACATGTTTGTAGGCATCAGAGAAGGAGCAAGGAAATAAGGAGAAATTAGAGATGAGGAGCAAGGAGCGAAATATGATGAAAGGGTTCTCAGAAGACAAAAAGAGAGAAAGTCAAAAAGAAATGCAAAGTAGTTGGCTTTGGTGAGAAAGTATACAGCTTTGTCAGGGTCTAAAGTGAAGGAAGAAAGGTTGTGTAAAGGACTTTTAAGGTGTGGTGAAGGGAGAAAGAGAGAGTTCATGGCAATCGGTAAAGCAGGAAGAAGCATCCTTTTCTGAGTAGTAGAGGTGGGAGGTCAGGACAGACTATAACAGGACTATCATGGTCTTATTTCCACGCAATATGTTTCTATTCATGCAAATTAAGATTGAATTGGTAGGTATAGGCATAATGACTACCAAACACCCTCACCAAGAATGAAATTGCCTTGACTAAGCTGTTTGTGCACAATATTGATTCATCAGAACTAAGATGAGAATTTATTATTAACAAGAAGAAAAATAGTAATGGGGGGAAATGCCAGACAGTTAAAAAGATTAAACCTTGAATTATTTAAATAATCTAATGAAAGTCAAAAGGAGGAAATGAACTCTTAAAAATTACATCAACTCTAAAAGAAGCTACAGAAGCTAAACCAATGTAAATTAATTATAATAATAAAATGGAGATGAAAAGAGGTCAGAAAGTGCCTTACTCAGCAAGCATTCGTTTTATTGGCCAATTAAGAAAGATGACTACCAAAGACAAAACAACATTAGAATCTAAACTCACTTGTAAAATCTTACAAAGGAAGATGAGGGACAATAACAAGCAATATCATCTCATAAAGCAGAGGAAACAGCAGTGGAGAGCAAAATCAGTCGGAAGAAAGCTAGATAAGATAGTCAACTAAGCAAAGTCATTCCAAGAACATTCAAGAATGAAAATGGAAAGAGGATTATAAGCAGAAGAAATATGGAAATTATTTGCAAATATTATTACAATGAATTTTTTCTCCCTCAAGGACAATGGAATCATCACATTTGGATTCTAACATCTCAATCACTAAAGTGCTTACAGAGAACATAGGAATGATTCTAAAGAGAAAAAAGACAAGAAAAGTGGCAAGATTAGATCAAGCATATAGAAAGACATTTGGCAATGGAGAGATATAATTATGAGGGCACAATTATTAAGGGACTAATCTACAAAGTGTTGAAAAGAACATATGTACATGAATTGAGGATCCTTAGAGAATAAGGTGATTTTTGCAACTGAAATTCAACAATGGACTACATCTTTACCATCTCATAACTGACTGAAAGATGTAGAGAATAAACAATCTCATTGTACTTATTGGTTCAGTCCTAGATACATACATCTGAGGGTCTGAGAATCAGCATTTGACTCTAGAACAAAATGCATCCTTTGGACCTGTGGCCAGGGTCCCCTGCTCCTCTGTGGCTGCAAGTGCTGATGTGGGATAGTGTTCCTCCTCACCCGAGATCTTGACCCAGGACTGAAACCTGGATCTGCACATGGGCAATGGGACAAGAATCTTGCACTCAGAGCTAGCAAAGGGACCCCTTTGTGTCAGAAAAAGGAATTTGGTAGCACCCTAAGAAAAACCCTTACCTTCTGTCTTAGAATGGATACCAAGTGTCCATTCAAAGACAGAAGAGTGATAAGGGTTAGCCAACTGGAGGTAAGTGACTTTCCCAGGGTCACACAGCTAGGAACTGTTTAAGGCCAGATTTTAACTCAGGACCTCCTATTCCTAGGCCTGGCTCTCTATCCACTGAGGCACCCAGCTGCTCCTGGGACTCTTTCTTTAACCATTTTTTTCATGTAGTTATTTTCTACTCAGCACTCGTCTTTTCATCAGGAATGTTTGAAAGTCTTCTATTTCATTAAATATACATTTTTTCCCTTGAAATATTATATTCCATTTTGATGAGTAGGTTTTTCTTGATCATAATCATATCTCCTTTGCTTTCCAAAACAGCATATTCCCAGCCTACTCTTTTTTTTTTTAAACATGGTAGCTGCTATATCCTGTGTGATCCTGAGTGTGGCTACACAATATCTGAATGGTTACTTTCTGGATCCCTGAGGTATTTACTCTTTGCTCTGGGAACTCTGGAATTTGGTTATTTTTTCCTGGGAGTTTTCATTTTGAGGTCTCTTTTAGGAGGCAATCAGATTTTTTCCATTTCTATGTTACCCTCTAGTTCTAGGACATCAGGACATTTTTCCTTTATAATTCCTTGAAATATGATGTTTAGACTCTTTCTCTGATCATGATTTTTGGATAGTCTAATAATTCTTAAATTATCTCTCCTTGACCTACTTTTCAGATCTGTTGCTTTCTTCTATTTTTTCATTCTTTTCATTTTGTTTCATAGTTTCTTCATATCTCATGGAGTCATTAGATTCTGGTTTCTAATTCATTTAGCTATCTGCTTCTGTTTTATTTGCCTAACTAATTTTTGAGGAATTAGTTTTCATGTGGGCTTTTATAAATTTTCATTTGGCCAATTCTGCTTTTTTTGAAGAGTTATTTTCATCAGTGAAGTTTTGTATCTCTTTTGCCATTTGCCTAGTTTTGCTAATTAATAGATTTTCTCCAATATTTTTTGTACCCTTTTTGGTCAATCTGTTAATTCTCATTTCATAATTTTCTTATAGTACTTACTTCTTTTTGTATTTTTTCCTCTACCACTCTTATTTGACTTTTAAAATCATTTTTAGCTCTTCCAGGAATTTTTGTTGAGTATGTATTCAATTCATATTTTTCATTGAGGCTTTGCTTGCAGCTGTTTTGATATTGTCTTCTGAGTTTGTCTTGATCTTCCCTGTCACCATAGTAGCTTTTTATGGTCAAGTTCTATTATTTGCTCATTTTTCCACCTGTTTCTTGACTTTTAACTTTTTTAAAGTTGGGCTCTCTTCCTGGGGTTGAGAGTTGGTTGAGGAACTGCCCCAAGCTTCAGATTTTTTTTCACACTGCTATTTTCAGAGATACCTTTCAGGGTTTGTTAGTTTTTTGTGCTTCAGTGGGGAATGATCTGAGAAGTATGGTCACTGCTCTCCAGGTCCACTCTGGTCCATCTTTAGGAAGGGTTCCTGCTCCCTTAGGACCACAAATGATATTGCTCCTCAGGGATCCTGACTGCTTGTGACCAAAAGCACTTTTCTCTGTCCTGGAACTGTGACCCAAAAGTTGCTTTAGGCAACAGAATTACCAAACAGCACCTAATCCTGAAATCAGTATTGGCACAGATATCCCCTATAATCTCCAATTAGTTGCCTGATCCCCTTACTGTTTCTGGCTTGAGAACTTCTGAAATGGATGCTGCTCCTATCACTGCCTTCAGAGCCAGAGCTGGTATTGCATTAGGTGGGCTCCAGGAAAGCCCCCAAGCTGTATTCCTAAGTCTCTCCTTCCAACCTCCTAAATTGTCATGGTCTGGAAAAACATCTTATCCCAACCTTTTCTTGGCTTTGCTGCTCCATAATTCAACTTGAAGGCATTAGTTTTTTTAGAGGGGAATGCTAGGAGAGCTCAGCAGTAGTACTTCCCTTACTCTACCATTTTGGGTCTGTTCTCCCTCCCCTCACTACTGCAACTTTCAACAAGTTTCCTATAGAGGTTGCCGTAGCAGTTGAAAGGATCTTTGACATTTCAATAACCTGTTACTCCAAGAAAGAAAGCTCTGAATGTACTACCAGGCATAAGTGTTAAGAGAACGAGTCTCTTAGGAACTTCCTTAATCTAATAGATTTCAAATAATTGTTTATCATCAGATCAGAGAATGATAGATTTAGATCAAAAAGTGATCTAACCATCATTATGGGGAAGGAAACTGAGGTCCAGAAGTTAGATGTTCCAAAGTCCCAAAGGTAAGTGGCAGAACTGACATTTGAACCTAGATTGTTTCATTCCAAATCCAATGTTCTTTGTATTGTTGCATGGCTTATTATGAAGACTCACAATAAAATCATCAGGTAAATAACAATGTAAAAAAAAAAACCTGAAATAGTCCATATTCTAACATCAATCATCTGGAAGAACTAATTGAGATAATGTTCAAAAATAATCTCCAAGTTCAATTATAATCCTTATCTCTATTAATGGATCCAATTCTAATTTAGTCTAGATTTTCAAAAATATTTATAAACTTGAAATGAAACCCTTCCTGAATTCAAATTTATATCAGGTGTCTTTTTTTTTAATTTCCCTAGATTGGAGTTTATTAATTTAACATTGATCATTTGAGACGGTCATACAATAGCAGTATACTCTTGGTAGGGAGTAATACTAGTTTGAAATAAGACAACGAAAAGTGATAGATGCAAGAAGACTGACTGCCTTTCCAAAGGCCTGCTCCCCAAAGTCAATCTCATAGAAGTTTCTGGAAATAGTTGAATGGCTTTCTTTGGATTCATTTAAACATCCTTCCAAGGATTTGTCATTTGACTGTCATGGGTCATCAATGCAATGTCAAGATCTAGACTACCCCTACTGCACCTTGACCATGCTTTCTTTAGAACACCATTTATCTCATGAGTCACACAAAAATCATTACCAATTTAGATTTTAAAAAAATCTAAATGGTTTCATATCTTTAGACGTCTTGGTAACATTCTCCAAAAGCAATTGTTTGGCTTCAGCTTCATGGAATATCCCTAGTCTCCCTCATCCCTCCTCTCCATGAATACCTAAAACTTCATCCCCATAATTAATTCAAATTCAGGTTTTGACATTCTACATTTTCTCAATTCTCCTTCAGTTACCTCTTCAACTCCAAATGGAGGGCTAGAGAATTAAAACTCCTCCCCAAACCTTGCTGGTAACTCCATTTTCCATCAGCAGTTTCGCTTGGTTCTAATCCAAGAATACCATTCCCCTGTGCCAGGTCCCCCCTACCTCCTGCTTTTTGGCTTCCTTTTGTATGTTATCTTCCTCCATGAGATTATATGCTTCTTGAAGGTGGGAGACTGTCTTTTTCTTATTTGTGTCTCCGACCCTTAACAAAGTGCCTGGCACATAGTAGGCACTTACTGGTTAATGAAATGAATTGACAGTCCTCATGAGTGAGATGTTGTGAACATTAAGACACTCAAGAAACAAGTCAAAAAATTTTATTGGAGATTAGGCAGAGCAAATCTGTGTGGAAGAAATAATCACTGAATCAGACAAGTAGAAGACCTAATTCCACTCTAAAGGTAGAACACATCCCAGAAGAATTGGGGCTTTGTAATGGTTTTAGAAGCAAAGTCACAGAACCTTAAGTTTGAAGGAACCCTCAGAGGCCACTTTGTCCAATCTGGACATGAAGAATCTTTTACAACATATCCAGCAAGGGATCATGTGGCCTCTGTTTGAGGACCTGCTGGAAGGAGAAATCCACTACCATTCAAAGCAGCCCATCTCATTTATAAATAGTACAAACTGTTAGGACAGTTTTCCCTATAGCAAGCATATATTTTCCCTGAAATTTCTACCTTGTTTCTACTTCTGCCTTCTAGGGCCAGAAAGACCAAAGTAATGCCTCTTCCATCTAACAGACTTTAAATACTTAACACAATTATACTCTTAATTTTCTTCTCTGGACTATACATCCTAAGTTTGCTCTACATAATTCTCAATGTGCCAGCTGCCCTTCTCTCAACACTGTCTTCAATGTCTGTCCTAAAACATGGTACCCAAAACTGACCTAAGACCACCTTAAAGTCTTTGATTACATCTTAAGCTATTGATTTACATTTGTGGCCAGAAAGTATCTACCCATAGCACTTCTCTGCTCTCATCTTAACTCTCTGCAATGGAGTTTCTAACCTTTAAAACTGCTCTCCATGGTCACAATCCCAAACAGCTCTACAATCGGACAATGTTGACCACTCCTCTGCATTTTCCTGTCACTGCTCTCTTGGTTCTCCTGCCTGCTCTTCAGTCTCCATTGCTGGATCATCCATGTTTTGTCCACTGGAGAACCCAAGGCTCACTCTGTCCTGGACTTTTTTTTCTCTACTTCTCATGAATTCATTTTCATGCAAAAGAAACTCCAGATCTCTTTCTTGAATTCCATCCCACATGACCTTCCTAGTAAAAGAGACTTTTAACTGGATGTTCTGTAGCCCTCTCTAGTCCAACATATCCAAAACTGGCTATCTTCACCCTAAAACCTGCCCCTCTTCCAAACTGAGAATACCACCCTTCTTCTGGTCTTTCAGGTTCACTAACTAGTCCCACGTATCCCAAACCTTGTAAATGTTCTCTTCTCTACACTCAACATATCCATCCTCCCGATTCCACTCTCATCATCTTTAGCCTGCATTACTACAATAACTTATTTGGTCTCCCTCAAATTTCTATCTCAATCCATATAGCTTTGAAATACATCTTTAAAACATAATCCCTTACTTTTCTGGTGGGTCTTTGTCCTGGCTGCTCCCCAGTTCCAGAATGGACTCCCTATTACCTGCCTCCCGAATCACCTAGTCTCCTTCAAGACTCAGTTCACACACCACTTTCCATGAGACCTTTCCTGGTCCACTCAGGACCAGCTTCAATTGTCTTCTCCAAGACTGATTTTAATTTATGTATATCTATATATACATTGTTTGCCTTCCCCCTTAGATTGTAAGCCTCTTGAAGGCAGATTTTCCCATTTGTGCAAGTACTGCCAGTGTCTCTCAACAGTATAAGCACATAATAAACTCAGTGCTTGTTAAAGTCCTCTAAGACGGAAAGTTTTGGGGTTTTTTCCCCCCTTCAAATGATTCCATTATTTTTTTAAAATGGAACACCTAAAATAGCTCATACACAAAAAGATATACAGGCAAGTATTTTCTGTTGAAGGTATGGCAGGCCAAGCTGATGTTTTTCCTTAAAATTATAAGCTGAAATGTGGATAATTTCCTTTTGAAGAGGGAGGGGTGGTTTCTCATTTATTTATATACTGTATATACAAACCCTCACCTTCTGTCCAAGTATCAGTTATAAAAACATAGTGACAAGGGGCTGGGCAATTGGGGTTAAGTGACTTGCCCAAGGTCACACCTGAACCCACGTTTGAAGCTAGGTCCTCCTGACTCCAGATCTGGCATTCTATCCACTGTTGCTACCTAGATGCCCCATTTCATTTACTTCTCGGTTTCCCTTCTAATAGTTCTCCTTCAGTTACCAGCAGTGTCCAAAGACCACAGTTTAGAAAAGGAGACATCGTACACCCAAAAGGTTTTACAGAGGGAACTCATTTGCTATTGACTTCATTCCAGAGAACTCCTCTTGAATGAATGTGGCAGTCTCAAAAGTATTAAGACAGTGTAAATAAAATATATTCACAAATTAACCAAGACTAGCATGAATTTCATGGCATAATTCAATATTAGGGAACTTATTTTTAAATTTTTCTGTAATCTCTGAAAAGTTATGTAAGAGAAAGCTTAAGTAGATCATTATTGGCATCCTTGACATGTTTTAACCTTTAGAATAGATATGGGGCTAAGCTAAGAAATGTTTTTTCCATTCTAATTAAAAATTTTAATTAAATTTAATTAAAAATTTTTAGTAGAATAAGACTAACTGGGAGGACATTCATCTTGAAATAAGACTTTAGTAAACTGTGTCATTGCCCCCCCCCAAAAAAATCAGTTATATCTGTATCTTCTATTCCCCTGAGAATTCCATGAGTCATGTGAGTATGCAACAGAAGTTTCAGAGCAGCATTCGTCCCCAGCCCACAAAGAAAACAGAATCAACTTGTTCAGAGATGTTAACATGAAAAAGAGAGGCAGAGACAGAGTTACAGAATGTTCATAGGATCAGTAAAAAATATTCTAGGTAAACTTATTTTATTCTTGAAATATTTCTAGATTATTTTATCAAAAAGGAAACAAAAACAGTAGATTTGTGAATTCCTTTATCTGAAAGTTATTATAACAAAGTAAACACTGTCATCACACATTCAGGAGACAATCCAAAGCAAGGTTCTGGTCCACCTTCTTAAAAAGGATCTCGAGTCCTGAGCAATCTCACATTGGATCAAGTCTAAGGTACAGTCAGTGCTCTGTACGGGTCAGGGTTTCAGCCTCTGAGAACTGTTACTAAGCAGTGAATCAGCTCTCCCATCTAATCTCCAGCAGAAAATAAAGAGTAAAATGATTCATGATAAAGGTGATGAGCTCCACTTTGCTTCTGCCCCAGGTGCTTAGGGTATGTCACACTGTCCTAAAGCAGATGAGACATTGTGTGAAAGGACCACACACTTGCCTGGTGATGGTCATTTATTAAATATTTGGTCATTACTAGCTTTGGGAGGCTAGTCCATCTAAACCCACCCATTTTTTCAGTTGTCAGACCTTTGAGATTAGGTCCATGGTGGTATAGAAAGAGTACTAGTTGAAAAGATCTAGGTTCTAATCCCAACTCTTCCACTTCTAAGATGTGTAAGTCACATTTTGAAACTGTTCCTCATCTGTAAAATGGAGATATTTATACTACCTACTGCAAAGTATTGTTTTAAGGCTCAGAGCAGGCAAATGAATGTAAAGCATTTTATAAATCTCAAAAGAGTTGATGAATGATATGTAACTGACTTAGCAGCAGAGATACAAATTAAGCCTAAATTTCTGAATTCTCAGACCAGGGATCTTCTCTAAGATGAAGGACCATCTACCTTACTCCTTTGCCACTTCCTTTAATTTACCAATGCATCTTACAGACTCTTGGCCATTCATTCTATTGAGCCACCAGGCTTTTTTGTTCATCCAATAGCTGAAATTCCTTACAAGCTGCCTCCTTCAATTAGAAAGTGAACCCCCTTGAAAACAAGGAAAGTCTCCCTTTTCTCTTCATGTGTTGAGCACTTAGTAGAGTGCTGGGCACATAACTGCTTAATAAAATGTTTTTTCATTTATTCATTCACTCTGCCAGGTTTCTTCCTCTATGAAGATAGGAAGTTACACGACCTTTTGAGCTCAGTAACTAGAAAAAGTATTATTTGCAAAGAATTACCTGAAATCCTTTCATTTGCAACCTAATTAAAAGTAGAGCTCCACTTTTCACTAGAATATTATCCATCAAACTCTCTTGGTAACTTAAAAGGGGAGAAAAGCAGCCTGTTGATGGTGTAGAAAACTGCCTGTTACAAACCTATTTATAAATATTCACTTGAAAAAATGCATTTATATTAAATGTAAAGAATTTTGATAGACTTAAGTTTTGCTTTGTTTTCTTACCAATTTATTTATTTAATGAGGGTCAAAGTCTTTTACTGATCAAAGGAAAAATTTCTCTAGATGTCTTTTATAGAATTAAATTACTCTCAATTCCATTCAGTAATAGATTCTAGCTCATACCAGACTTTATAAAGCAGTTTACATAAATTTGCTCCTTGTAACCCTTCTGAGGTAGGTGATAGATCTTTTTTCACAGATGAGAAATCAAAAGCTCAGACCAAGTTGTTATGTATCCCTCCTTGCGCATGGTCACACAGGTTAAAGTAGGGGAGGGAGGGCTTGAACCAAGATCTCTGACTCAAAGTTAACACTCTTTCCACACTACCATGCTTCCTTATCATGAAATGCTAAAAGCACTAACTACTTTAAAAAAAAAAATGAAGTGGTCTGGGTTTTATCACTCTCTTGGTTGGAAACATGTGAAATGCAGTCTTCAATTTCAGAAGCTTTGCTATGACACAGCCAACTTTTTATTTTTCTATTCATAAACAATCCATAGCTTCATTAAACAGGGTGATAAAAGGAAACATACAAACTTCAAGTGGATTCTTTTTGATTGAAAATAGGTGAGTTGGTATCAATTTAATGGATAGAAATAGATACAATCCATAATGAAAACAAAATCCCAAGGAGAAAAAAAGATACAAAATCAAAGTGTGTTTCAAAATTCAAAATGGAACTTCCATTTTCACTTGGAGAATAAGCTATGTGCTTTCACAAGTGCAGGTCATTGTAGAATATCAGCCTTAACTTATATCCCCAAAATGAAAACAAACACCAACAAAAACAAAACCCCACAATTACACCTAGACAGAGATTTTTTTTTTCCCTTCTAACAGAGACAGACATGGAAGAATTAACTATACTTTCACAAACATAGCTTCATTGCAAGGTATAGTACCAAAGGAGCTGTCATTTGGGCATTTCCTGCTCATGCTCATTTAGTATAAACAAACATGGTTTCTGTTGGGGAATATATATTTGAAGAGTTCCTTAAAAAAGAATCACGTTTCATATTATCTATATACATATATACATACATATGAAATATGTGTGTATATACATACATATATAACCAATTTTTAATTATGTACTGAAAATAAATTACAGGAAATAACTTTAAAATGCAACGGAAGACAAAGTTTCACAACAAACATTCTCACTGAATTCCCATGGAGAGGGGCAAGGAGGGAGTGAAATTGCGGTGCTCAAGGCAGGTAAATATCACAAATATATCAAAAACTCCAAATTGTTTATGCATTCACACATTTACATGAGCCACAAACATTCCTTTACATAAACCATACTTATTTAGCCTACTACAGAACCAGATTTTGCCATATACTACAAAACTTTTAATACAAAATTGTATTTATATATTTATAGTTCATATACATGCCCTATCTGTGATTTTAGAAAATAAAAGCTACACACTGTACAGACAATCCTAACTCATAGCTGTAGGCAACATTTTTGGATGGAATTTCTCCCCCAATAAAATTAATGGCATATTTTATGTACACAAAGGCTAAACTGCAGAAAAGACAGTTTCGTTTCCCAGTTATGCATCTCCTTTTAGGGCAAGTTTATGGAATTTAAGAAGGCAAGACAAATGTACACTCCAAAATCACTTCCTTAGTGACAAAGGTTAAGTCATGTCATTTCTGTGAAGATCTGATGAAACATGCACTTTGTGTAACACTGGTACTGATGGCAGTAAAGCAATCTATATTTTTAATGTCGTGGCTCAATAGAGAATTTCCTGGTGCCAGTTGTCACTACCATCTCAAACTGACTCTGATTCACAGCTATTCCAGAAATTAAAATCTCAACGGGACACTGTATGTTTACATTCTGTTAAAAGATTCACTTGATTTCTCAAAATATTTCCCTGATACATCCTTTACAGACGATGACTTTTTCTAACAAGCCAGAGACTGCAGATTAAATTAATTAAGAATTAAACATGGCACGAATGTGCGTGATAAAAGAATGCTCCTCTCTCAGTCTCCATGGCACTAACTGGTGTCTTGGAAGCAAGTGAAGAAGAGAATACTTAAAACCAACAAGCAATTTCACACTCTGTGGCAACAATCTGTGGAGCCAGTTATACTAAACTACTTCTATAGTGGATTGTAAACTTTGGTTTATTTGAGTTCTCATTGTACAGCAAGCATGAAAAAGGACGGAGAGCAGAGTTGAAGAGGAGATGAACTGTCAGTCTGTCTTTAATCGGGCATGATGAGACACCTGGTCAGTCAGGCCTGCTTTGATAGAGTTTGATACAGACTGCCTTATGTTTTCCTCCATCAAATTATCACCCAGGGGCTTCAATACCTGTGGTATGAGAAATGTGCAAAACAAAACAAAAAGCCATAAGGTAAAAAAAAAAAAGTTACATATAAAAATATTTTAAAATTCAATTCAAAGTAATGAGCAAAGTAACCAAGAATATGGAAAACTAAACTAAAAAGTTTCAAAAGAATAAGCTGCAAATAATGTATTTAGTCACTTTACAAAGAAAAATAGAAATTATTTTCTTCCTATATGGTATGTCACTGAATTCAAACCATTTTATAGTTCCTATGAGATGTATGTGCAATTCCATACCCTATATGCAGCATCAATCTGGTATGTTTACAGCATTTTATGCAGACCGGCCCAGACGGTCCTGCTTATTGTCCTACATGTGTAAATGTGAACACTTCATATACAGAAAAGTTAAAAATACTGTCTAATTTTTCTTCTTGTTATTGTTGGATGACAGTCTCTGTCGCTGTGCTGACGAAAGAGCACGATGAATCATTCGACGTCTAATAACTTCAAACAGTTTGGAAAACACCTAAAACATGGAGTGAGTGGTTAGGAAAATGGCGTCAGATTGACCTGAAGTTGACAGAGTTTAAGACTAAGAAATTTGAGACTTGGTAGGTTTCTCACCTTCCTGGGACTCCTCTGAGGCAAAAGAAAAGAGAAAGGCAAAAATATTTAGATAAAGTCAATAACAACACAGAGGTTTTGTCCTCTGAATAGTAGGAATCAGTGCAATTCAAACTAATGTGAAAATAATTTTATATACTATAGACCATTTTCACTTGGCTGTTTCAGTGACACAAAATTCTAGAATTAATGCTGCACAGTAAGTAGATAATTTTTAAAACAAGAACCTGAAAAACTAAAATATACTCGTAATGTAAAATAATAAAAGGCAACTGGGACAAGAGAGGGAGAGATGATATACTTATTACAAAAATCAATTAAGGAACAAATCAAAGGTTTTGTCTTTCAATCAATTTGTTAGCAAGATAACAAAAATGTTATGGAATTATTAGAGAATTTTCAGGAGAGCAGAATTTAAGTCGATGCATATATGAAGTCTTTAGCCAACTACAAACAATGTTATTTCAAAAATTAAGTGAATGAGTCATCATTCTTATGGGTGGATTGCAGTGGAAAGAAAGAAGAAAGCATTTTTACAAGATAAATTGGAGAAGGAAAGCATTAAGATAGAATTACTTTCTTAAAAAGTTTTAAAGCAGAAACATGGAGATTCAATAAGAATTATAGCTTTAGAAAGAGTAAATATCTCACTAGACTACAGAAATGCAAACTGAAAATAATTACTCTACTGTTCACAAGAGCAGCTTTATTTTTTTCTTCTGATAGTGTTCAAATATTCCAAGGTGATCATTTTTCATATCTGTATACTACATGCAATGTCAGCAAATAAGTGCTAGATACAGACAGAGCTGCTCCAACCCATTAACTGCTTAGTGTTAGTGAAGTTTGACTCTGACCATACCAAACACCAAAAAGCAAAATCCAGAAATAAGTCCTTCTGGTTTCCAGTGGGTTTGTCTTCCCATGTCATAGGAATAAGTTAACAGCTTCTCAGGTCCAGTACACAATGAATCTAGGATTTTTTCTTCGAAGTACTTCAGTCTGTCAACCTTATGTTCTTGGTAAGCAATTTTGTCACTTTGGTTGCAGATATGTCCACTATTTAATTTTAATTTTTGCTCATATTGGTAAGCAGCCCTTTTCAAAAATGTTAGTTATGAATCCCAAACCTATTTGTCTTCCCTCTTTAAGTCTTCACTGATTGTATTACTATTGAGGGATTTCATAATCCAAAGAACTCATCATAAATAATCCCAATTCATTTAAACTGAACTGAACATTTTTTGTTGAATTGACCATCTCTGCAACAACCAACCCTAAGAAAAAGCTTTAGCAATCTATCCCAAGGTGTCAGTTTTGGCATAGCCAAGCTTTTGTAATTATTGTGATTTTGAAAATTAATCTCTCATATCTATACGACATATTGACATGGTGATTTTTAAATCCACTCAACAGAGCATGACTTCAATACATTCCACAGAGGTGAAAGAAACCTTAGACATCATCGAGTACAACCCCCTCATTATACAAAGACGGCAATAGAGGCCCAGAGAGGATGAGAATTGATACAAGGGAGAGAGTAGCTATTCAAAGAATGGAGAAGAAAAATGTCAAGATGGGAAGGATAAATTAGTCAATGAAAAACTAAAAGATAGATACCAACCTGTTCCCATAGTGTTTCAGCAATTTGATCAATCATTGTTCCAATTTCTCTGAATTCCCCAGAGTATTTAACATATGCCCAAGTACAAAGGGATGTCAGTGCTAAACCCATTATCAGATTACACAAGACGGCTATCGAGTTCAGGCCGATGAAGCCAGTCAGTCCTGAGATTATATACATAGCAAACATGACCGCAAACAGTGTGGCAGGTGTACGAGCAGCATAGAAGATGTTTTTGCCATCATTGTGCTTTACAAAATTTGCATAGGTTTCTTCGATCTCAGCTTCAAGCTGGTCCTGATAACGACGGCAGAACTCATCTCCTCCCATTTTTTTCACAGCACAGAACTGTTTGACAGCCACCTCTTTGAAATCCAAGTGTTTTTTCTCTAAATCCGAAGGTGCAATGTAAGGCTTATCTCCACCACATACCTATTTAAATAAAAGAGGAATACAATTACCTTCCAGAAATAACATTTTCTAAAGCATGCTTAACTTTAATTCTTATAATTACAGACAGAACTATGCAAGGCCCAAGTTCTTAATAGCTCAGTATAGAAATGGGAGTTAAGTGATGTGCTTCACCTGAAAGGTTTAAGCCAAAGAGGTACACCAAGTCATTTCCCTTCCCAATAGAATAAAACCACTTGAAACTTCCAATACTATAGTATCATCCTTATACAAACAGACCTGACACATAAGAAAGCCAAATTACTTCCTCTACTCTGGGTCACCTTCATTCTGCCTTCTCCTACATACAGTGTCCTTGATAAAACATTATCCTTGGAGGAAGTGACAGCTTCATTTTTAATCTTTGAATTCCCAGTGTCTAGAATGTAGTAGGCACTTAAAAAAGATTGACTAACACAAATGAATGGAAGAGGCACTGAAAACTGCTAGGAAGATGCATGGTAAAAGTACAATAAACACACTACCCAATGTATCTTCAATTTACAATTGATTTTAGAAACTACTCTGAGCCTTAAGCTTACTTATTTGTCAGAGGCCATTATTAAGAGCATTCTAAATCATTTAAAAAAAAAAACATTTTATCTATATGTTTTATGACCTACTACCAGGCTTCTTTTCTGTTTTATAAGGAACATTAACCCTTGTAAAACAATTTATTTCCAAAAATGAGAATGAGGAAGGGGACAAGAATACAGATGTCATGATAATAGACATATATCACAAACTGATACAAATTTACACAATTACCAACCTGCTCCATGTTTTTGCTATAGCTGTCCCTTGCTCCTGCTACTGCAGCAAGATTGTTAGCTTCAGCTGTTGCCTATTTAAAAAAAAAATCACCTTCTATTAATGAAGAACATACTTGATATCTAACATTAATCTTCAAACTAAGCCACAAAAAATTATAAACAATCATTTTTCCAAGAAGAGAAACAGTAGTAATAAATTCAAAGACTCATCTGATCCAAAAATTAGCTCTATTTGCCTTAAGCAATTTTTTTTTCCTTAGGGAGGATGGGAAGGTAAAAGGACAGGAAGGGCAGTAACTATATTCTCTCGTAATTACATTTATTTATATATTTACATGCAAATTACATTATTTACATATATAAGGTAAAAGCATGGAATAATGTAGGGAAAAGCTCAGAAAATCTGGGCCCAAATCCCAACTCTGCTACTTGCTACCAGTGAGTTCCTGAACAATCACTTTCTAACTTCAAATTTCCTTGTAAAATGAGAGGGAGCCGATTAGAAGACTGATTTTGTCCCCCAGATCTAAATCCTTTGATTCTAATATTTAAAGTGCCTTGACTATATGCCAAATAGTTATAGCTAGAAATGACCCTAAAGTAAGTTGGGGTAGCAGAATAGGGTTAAAAATGAAACATTGGCATTCAAAGAATTAATAATAAACATTTCTCTAATCACATAGTCCATTTAAAATTAAAAATGTAGTCACATAATCTATGTAAAAGTAAAGATATACTCCAATCCATAAAAATAAATTTCATGTTTTAGGGGGAAATGTGCCTGCTATGCTGTAAAACTAATAGGTTGTCCAAAGCAGCAAATCCTAAAAGAATTCTTAATCAAACTTTTCCTAAAAGAAAATAGCATTTTTGTCCTCTTACAAAATAAATGCCAAATCATCACATTTACAGAAAAAAATTACATTCCAAAAGATTGATAGAACTAGAAATCCATTTGG
This sequence comes from Gracilinanus agilis, assembly GCF_016433145.1. Lineage (NCBI taxonomy): Eukaryota > Metazoa > Chordata > Mammalia > Didelphimorphia > Didelphidae > Gracilinanus > Gracilinanus agilis. Next base: position 83,731,434 of record NC_058131.1, read on the forward strand.
TTTTTACTTCAAGAAAAAGAAAGTTTAGTTCAGACACTTATATTATCATTAACCAATGGATAAAAAAAAAAACTTGATAACTCAGATAAGCTAAAAAGAAGATTTTTTTTTCCTCCTATAACATAAGGAATTAATTTAGCCCTTCTGAACTAATTCTTCTAATCTAAGCCAGGATATATTTGTAGTTCAAAACACTTTCAAAATTACCATATCCAAGATGAGTTTTGATTCATCTTTTAAAGTAGTCATCAATTTTTAAAATCATGTAATTTTTTCATAGCCTCAGCATAACTTTCTGTGTTAAGCTGGTTTTTCTACCTCAAGTATAACAAAATAAAATAAAGTACCTGAAGCATAGATTTAGGATGTGGAAGTTCCTCTCCTTGATAGATTTTTATGTAAGCCTAAAAGCAAATAAATCTTCATTATTTGGTTATTATTAAAATCTGATTCAAATAACAAAACAAAATTTAAAATAATGATATACAAGATCATTCAAAAATTGTTTTCATCACCAAGTAGAGCATATGAATTATCACAAAGAAAAATCATATATTGGTTTCACAACACTACCAATCTGCCCCCTTTTTGAATAGTGATTAAATATAAGGCAAATTAAATTTAAAAGAATATAGGAAATATTTGAACTGAAACATTTCCATATATCTTAAATATGGTCTGCTTATATAAAACCTGGAAAACAACATACAGAATAACTACGAGATGGAAAAAAACCTTCCAAATTGAATGCTTCAAAATTAATGACCAAATTTTGGCCCCAAAGAAGAGATATGAAAAGGTACCTTCCTCTCCGTTTTTTGCAAGGAAAAGGTGTAAGGGTGCAGAATAATGCATGTAGCAATTTTTTCCCATGTTAGTTTTACTCAACTTTCAAAAAGTGTTTATTAAAAGAGATTTCTCAGAGATGGAGTAGGGAAAGAGAGAAATGCAGATGATGGAGGACAAAAGATATAAATAAAAAATTGCTTAATTATATCTGCTTTCAACTATAATTTACTCATACCCTCACAAGTCTATGCAGAATTTAGTCAATGAAAGTTTTAAAATTCAAGATCATATGATGGCCAGTATCTTTCATCACATTCCATCTCAAGGGAAAGTCCAATCTCCAATTTTTGGCTAGAAAGAGAGAAGGAGCAGATTTGGGGCCGTCTGCCCACCCCACCCCTTCACTTCATCTAAATGACTGTCAAGACTATCTTATTTCATATGCATAAATATTCAGACATAAAAGCTTTACAACTAAATCACACCTAAAAAGAAATAAAAAACAAACTAAATCAACATCTAAACCAAAAGTTATTAGAAAAGGAGCTGGGGTTAGATCAAAAAATAACAACTTTCTTTTCCCATACCCCTACTCCTAATTTTGAATAATTGATGCAAAACTGATTTTCCATTACATTATTTATTCTACCACATTCTCAGTAGCAGCGGTAATCCTAACACTGAAGGACAGAAAAGAATAGCTAAAGAGGAATGAAATGTGCTTTTAGTACTAGCCACAAAGGTACTTTGCCATTACTTAAACTTCAACTGCTCTTAGCGAATAGTCAGAACTGCTAAGAATTCTTCCCAATGACCAAAGATAGGGAATTAACCCCCAATCCTAAACATGTTTCATAAATGCTAGTTAGAGTAACATGAATGTCATTGTTCTTATTCTTATCTCCCACTCACCAATCCCATTTCAAATCTTAGAATAAAAGGCAGGAAAATTATGCAAGAAAATAAAATCTTGCAGGAAATGAAGCCAATTCATCACAATTACAAGTTCTTTCAAAATGTCCTAAAAACTAAAAAATAGTAAAAGGTAGAGAATATACTTTAAATCTTCCTTGTTGCTGCTATAAGAACAAATCCTCTTATACGTCTACATAGAACATCAAAACCCATGAGCTATCACTTCTAATTTAGGAAATTATATCTTAATGGTTTTAAATATAACAGAGTTTGCCTACCTTAAAGTATTCTACAAGATCTCTACAAGTCACTTTGGATCCACTTATCTCTTTTTCTACCAAATTTTCAGGGGCAAGCAGTAACGGAACCAGATTGCGAAGCTCTTTTTTAAAGTCTTCATCAATATCTAGTAGAGATGGAATTAGTCAACACTAAGTTAGTCACAAAAGAAATAGATTTCAATCCCTATCGGCTATAAAATTGCATTAGGTTTCTTAGTATAGAAAAGCAATATAGAAATCACATACCTCCTTTACATTGAGAAGTTTTTTTTCCCCTTTCTTAGGAGATCACATAATTTTTTACAGGGCATCATTTTTACTCAGTGTGTGGACTGACACAGCTAGTTATCCCAGGTACCTGACCCAACATTAAAAACACTTTCCCTATTGAAAATGATGTCTCAAAACAATGTAAGCTCCTACAAGACAGGAACTGTTTTGTGTATGAAATCTAGTGTCTAGTGTCATGCTTGGCAAATAGTAGGGGCTTAATCAATGAGAAATGAATGAAGGGGATTAGAATAAGCTATGAGTCAAAAGTCTCATTGCAGGCAGTGTATAGGATAAAAAATTGTTGGTGTTTTGTTTTGGCTATTTTCAAATGTTTGTGTTTTGGTTTTTATCTTGGTCCTCCTGAATTAGTTACTTAATATCTTAATCAACCCTTCCCCATTTATTTCCACAAAGGAACTAAACTATCTTCTCAAACAAAAAGGGAAGACTCCAAACTACATCAGTTAGTACATTAGGATTTCTTAGTATATTGCTTTAAAGCTTGGAAATTAGTATACACAACCAACCTTTCAAAATTTTGCTACTAACATAAAAAGTTAATGCTTTTGTGGCAAAATTCCATTTTCAACAACTTGACACAATAAGGAACATGGTAACCACCTTTTAAAAATGCATTAAAACCGAAAAATGAACAGTAAAGCATGTATATCAATCTATCCCAGTGACCTCATAAAATCTAACACTTATTTTAAAAACTGGCACCAACAATATTTTCACATAAACAAGAATGAAAAATACCTACCAGTCAATCTCCCATCAAAACTTGGATTGGTTGCAACTTTAAGTCCAGGATGTGGCAACAAGAAACAACCGAGGTTAGAGAAACAATTATGAATATGCTTCCTTACATTCTGCAGCTCTTCATGTTGGTTTTGCTTTACCTGTTATAGGAAAGAAGAAAACAATATAAAGATATAAACTTCAGGGAAATGTATTATTATTTTTTTAAACAAACATGGTTAAATACCAACAATGACACTATGGAAAATAAGAAAATCTGTAAAGGCATTTTTCAGATTCCACTTAATATAGTCCTTCCTTTTTTAAAAGTAAGTTTTACATAAGTTCATGAGTACCCAAATTCAAAGGGGAAGAGAGGAGGAAATGCTAGATTGGGGGTCAATTCCAAGTGACTTACTACTTGGGTGACCTAGGTCAAGTGAATGCTTCTGCATCTGTAAATGGAGATGGTTGGACTCAATCTTTCCAGGTTCTTTTTCACTCTATCTGCTCCCTCTCTGCCATCTGGGAGTTGATGTCCCACCATAATTAGCTGTGCTACCAACTCAACACTCTCCACTGGGGTATGCCTATCACAGTGCCTCTCGCTCAGCAGACGCACTGCCTCTTACCACTTCTTGCTTTCAGCCTCCAGATGCTCCCCTCTACCTCCATCAAAAAAGCAACTGCTACCTCCTCTTCCTCCTCCATCAGTCCCACTCCTCTCTATCACTGTGGCACTTAAGGCGAGAGGTCTGTGAGCATCTTAGGTGTGTCTCAAGGTAAATTATGAAAAAGATTGTACTGCAGATATTTGTTTTACTTTACCGACAGGGAGCTGGAAGGATGTCTCAAGAGACCTGAATTCTAATTCACAGAATCAAATTTGAGAAGTAGAAGAGACCTCACCAGCCATCTAGTCAAAGTGATTGCTTCTATTTGAAGACTTCAAAGAAGAACCCATTTGTAGGAAGCCACATGATAACCCTTAAAATACTTGAAGACAGCTACCACCTTCCCAAGTCTTCTCTTTTCCCAGCTAAACATAGTATTTCAATCAATCTGAATATAAAATGGACTCAAAAGGTGAAATTCTGTTTCTCTAAACTAAAATTCTGGTGTCCCGACTCCTGACACAATGCTATTATTTTAGTTCCAACTGAAAAACTAATATAGTGGACAAGAAATTCACCTCTTCACTGATCCTTAGTTTCTTGTGTAAAATTAGGACTGATTAGAACATCTCTAAGGATCCCATCTAAGAGCTTTAAGATTCAATAACTAAACATCCAGTTTTCCATCCAAGGAAACCTCTGTTCCTTTCTCTATTTTTAAAAATAAAATCCCATAGTTATTTTCTAAAATAGAAAAACCAAAAAGAATAAAAAACTATCACTTAGATTTTACTCTGTATCCCTCCACTGCCAGATAATCATCTATAACAAAGATTGTAGACAGAAAAAGAAGAAAAATTTTTTAACAAAAACAATAAGAACATCAAAAAAGATTAGGTGCAACTTTATAAATCGGTGGACCCCAATCTCTGCAAGGGATAAAGGAGGGTTATTTTCTCTCATCTCCTCTTTGGGACCAAATATAATTTTTAATTTTACAACATTCCGTTCTGATAGTTTGGTGGTGGTGGTTCTTTCTATTTATACTACTGCAGCAGCGTACATGTTTTCCTGGTTCTGCTCACTTCATCTTTGATCTGTTCACATTAGTCTTTCCAGTCTTCTCTGTATTCATCACAATCATAATTTTTACAACACAGTAGCAGTTCATTATATTCATGTATCAAAATTTGTTTAGCTACCATTTAATCAATGGACATTTACTTTTTCAGTTTTTGTTACCACAGAAAGTGTCATTCTAAATACTTTAACACAAAGGGGCAACAGGGTGGCTCAGTGAATTGAGAGCCAGGTCTAAAGATGGGAGGTACTAGGTTCAAATTTGACCTTGGACACTTCCTAGTTGTATGACACTGGGCAAGTTACTAGCCCTTATTGCTCGTCTGCCTTGGAATCAATACTTGGTTTTGATTCTAAGATGGAAGGTATGGGGGGTTTTTTAAATAAATAAATTCTTTAGCACAAATGAAGCCCTTCTATACAATGGTCAATGCCTTGCCCTAAGGCGGTGATGGCAAACCACTGACATGCATAGCCATTTTTCATGACACATGGCCGCATACAGAGAAGTACAGGGCCACGTGCCAAGGATGAAACATTTGCTGTGGTGTAGTGTAGACACTCTGTGCACTATAGACGACAATTCTACCTATATTAATTTACCTATTTTGGTTTACTAAATACAGTTATATATTACAATTATACATTTTTGTTAAACTATAAATATCACGAAATTGTGGTTTTTTTCTCAAAGTGACACACCATCCGAGTTATGCTCGGTTTTCTGGTGAATTCTGACACATCAAGCTCAAAAGGTTGCCCATCACTGACCTAAGGTATATGCCCTTAACTGCTCTTCTGGCTTTGATTCTAAGATGGAAGGTAAGGGTTTAAGGAAAAAAAATAATTCATCCCTTATCCATACAGAAAGGAATAGGATATTTTTCTAATTATTTTATGGTATGAGCTAGCCATTTTTAATTTATTATGGAATACAGGATAAGATGCCAATGTTCACCTCAACCTTATTTCTGCCAAACTGTTTTCCAGTTTTCCCAGCAATTTTTATCAAATAGGGAGCGCTTTCCTGGGTAATTTATGTTTTGGGATCTATCAAACACTGAGTTAATGAGTTTCACTATTTCTGCTTATTGATACACTTTTCAGTTTTTTAACTAGTTCCAAAAGATTCTGATTGTTCTAAATAAAAATAGTTTGAGGTCTGGATGTGCTGCTGCCTCCCTCCCCCCCTCCCCCCTCCCCCCATCATTTCCCTTGAGTCTAAATCTTTAATTCCTCTAATATAATTTTATGTAGCTTGATCTTTATGTACTTATTGTAGCTTGATGAAGTATCCTTTTGGTAGTCTGACTGGTATAGAATTAAATCCATAAATTAACTTTTGTAGTAATGTCACTTTTTTTATTGGTATAACTTAGCTTTGAGAACTGGATATTTATTTATTCCCCCAGATATTTAAACTGTTCTTTATTTCTACAAGGAGCATTCTGTCATTTAATCTATATAATACTGAATGTGCTTTAGTTAAATGACTGACTCCCAAATACTTTATGCATTTTATATAAATAGGACTACCCTTTACCTGCTGAAATTTTTTTTACCATGGTTATTTTATTGTTCTGGTTAATACACACAAATTACTTATATTATTTGTAGGGTTATTTGCAATATTCTTCATTCTCTAACCTGAGACTTACCTGTAATCTTTTTTCAAGGAACTGTTTTCCTCCTTCCAAGCCATATGAATGTTCATATGGATAACTCCAATCTCGAATCAAGAACATTAATGTCTACAGAAAAACAAAATGTGATCATCTTACAAGCACACAAAGATGATTATATTTACTATCACTTTAATGAATTTCCCCATATCCTCTAAATTACCTTAACTAGAAACAATGATATAGTCCCTACTTCTGATCTTCTCTTGATGCATACACATGCACACTAAATATAATATATAATATATATGTGTGTAGTGGCAACTAGATGGCAGAGTGAACAGAGTATTGGTCCTAGAGTTGGGAAAACTCATCTTCCCAAGTTAAAATCTGGCTTCAGACACTTACTAGTTATATGACCCTGGACAAGTCACTTCCTATTTGCCTTAGTTTCCTCATCTATAAAATGAGCTGGAGAAGGAAATGTCAAACCACTCTAGAATCCCTGCCAAGCAAACCCGAAATGGGGTTACAGAGTCAGACATGACTGAAATGACAGGACAACATGTGTCTATATTGTTGTGCATACATTTATGTATACAATTCAGGAATATCAGCATCCCACTCACAGCCATTATCAAACTAAAAGTTTAAATGATATCAAAGACAGTTCATTGGGCCTTACCACTATCCAGGAGTATATAAAAACAATTTTTAAAAATCATAAGATTGTGAAAAAACACATGATTTGATCATAATACTGTACATTAGCAAAATCCTCATTCCAGAAGAATAAGATAAATCAACTATATTAACTCTGTACTGGTTAGAAAATAAAACTACTGAATTTTAGAGCTATTTTAGAGATCCCTTTATACAACTCATTCATTTTATAGATGAAGAACTAGGTAAAGTGGTTTGTGCTGAAGGTTACACAGTCAATACGCAAAGTAGCTGAGATCAGGAGCTCAAAAAACGAGCCCTGTGTACTTTTCTACCTCATATGGTATTAATAGAGGTCAAAATAATAATCTGACATATGGTCAATTCAATAACATTATGTCGACCCATATACACGAGACTGTAACCTTTATCCTAGCCAGTTATTTCCAAAATGTAGTCAACGCAAACCAAGCAAAAACAGAATCATTATCATCATCAAAAATTAATAAGCAAACGAAATATGGTGAAACAAATAATCTTACTGTCTACAACTGTCTCTCAGTCAAGAGTCAAATTAAACAGAGAAGTTTACTGACTGAATCTTTTTCCTTATCTAAAAAGAGGGTAGTAGATTAAATATTTTGTGATGCCCAAATACTTAGATGCTATTACAAACAAAACATATGAAAAAGTAATCATAGCTAAAATGACAGTACTTGTATTCCTTTCACTACTAAGGGCCTTCTCCAGAGGAAACAAACTATACTAAAAAGCATTTTAAATCTAATTTTACTCTCACGAACCCAGGAATCCAGCTACAAGGATAAGCATTAAACCAAAATAAAAAGGGACAAAATTTACCCAAGCCAAAAATTATAGTCGCACTACAGTTTATACATGAGGAGTGAGTTCAAAGTTTTTTGTTTGTTTGTTTGTTTGTTTGGGAAGGGGGGTGGGGGTAAAAACAGAGCCACAGCCCTATATGAAGGAAAAGTAACCAAATCTTTGGAAAATGTGAAAAAATTACTGAGGAAAAAAAACCCAGATACCTTCTTTCCTTTTCTATGCTTACTTTTGTCTTATGACTAACCCAGAAAGGCCTGGTTAAGTGGTATTTGCCAAAAATTCAACTATTGGTTCCATAGGATACACTACTAAAATCTGAATTTTAAAATCCAAAGAATTTAAAATAAATTCTCTAAAAGATTCAAGCTAATTTGAAACTCTTCATACTGAGATAGAATAACTTTTAAAAATTTACCTGAGAGGGGGCAGCTGGGTAGCTCAGTGGAGTGAGAGTCAGGCCTAGAGACAGGAGGTCCTAGGTTCAAACCCGGCCTCAGCCACTTCCCAGCTGTGTGACCCTGGGCAAGTCACTTGACCCCCATTGCCCACCCTTATCACTCTTCCACCTAGGAGACAATACACCGAAGTACAAGGGTTTAAAAAAAAAAATTTACCTGAAATGGTTTCTGGTAGATTTCTTCCATTGCTAGTCTTCCATACTCTGTAAACAACTATTAAATCAGGCTATTAAAATTAATGACACAGGAAGATAGGAAGAGGGTGTGATATGACACTGATTAAATAGTCTATTTTTTTTATCAGGAATTAAACATATCTCAAACAGAACATAAAAAGCAATCAAATATAAAGTTTTTCTAAAAGTTTTTATGTAACAAAGACTATCCTGATAAAGAGCCTACGAACTGGTTTCTCACAACTCTCAATATTATTACAGTTAAATTGGTGGACTGGGCGTTAAGATTTTCCAAGAAGATATGAAGATGAAATATTCTAGCAAAAGCCATTTATCATGAATTCCTCAACATACATACTTGTAAATGCTGAAGATCATCTTCTTGGATATTCTGAGATAAGTTATATACCTGTTAAGAAAAATAATAAATCTTTACATAAGACTGTAAGATTTACATTTATCATTTTAAATGGAATACTAGCTATAATTTTTATACCACAGCATATAAGCTTTTTCATTTTATAACCAACGAAATGAAGATATCAAAGGTCTTTTCTTATTTTAAAAAGTCTAGTATTTCTGTGGTACAAACATCAACTTTAACAACAACAACAACAACAATAATAATTTAAAGCACAGCAATTCCTATATAGTATCAGTACTAGCTTTTCCTTTATCCCTCCCTTTCAGTGAAGTTCATCTGTTTCTCCAATAACCAAGAATCTTATTTTCCTGGCTTTTTAGCAACCAGCTGCAATAAGTCATGAGCTTGTATCCTTCCCACGATGTTTTGAAAAGATTTCTGTTACTAGAGCTAAAGTGAAGACCAAACATAATAGTAAATAAGACTGAAAAGGTATGATGGCACCAGATTCTGGAGGGCATCAAAAGACAAGCTAAGAATCTGAACTCATTCTTTCCATTTATTTGGGTAATTACAGTAATCATCTCCAGTCTTATGACAAGTCTTGATTATTCAGTTCTCATTATCTTAGTTAATTTTCTCCAAGAGCAGGATAAAAGGCAGACCAACCAGGCAATTCAACTACAGATTCAGACAAAGGAATCAATCCATAAACAGTTATTAAGTACCTACTATGTGCTAGGCACCATGACAGGCTAGCAAATCCCTAGCTGGACAGGGTCTAACTTTTAGAGAATAGCTTCTTCATCAGTTAAAGCCACTGAGCAGAGTCTGACAAGCCTGGCAAGGAAGCACCAAAACTATTATTACCAATCTGAGTTAGGATGTGGTATGCTCTTAGGAAAATAAAATGAAAAAATATAATAATAGCTGACAGCTGCCCACTCCTTTAAGATCTGCACAGTATTTTACATATATTATTTCATTTAAGCTTCACAACAACCTTGTGAGGAAACCACTATTTTAATCCCCACTGTACAAATGGGAAAACTTAAGCAGTGAGATTGGGACTGCATGGCTAGTACTTGAGGTCAGATCTAAATTTGAATTCAAGTCTTCCTGACGCCAAGTCCAACATTGCATTCACTATATCATTCCAACTACAGTATTAGCTAGAGTCAAAATATCAAAGAAAAAAGGCACAGCTGTAGATGGAAGACAATGCCTTAGAAATTTCAGATAAAGAGAAAAGCAATGGGGGCAGCTAGGTGGCTCAGTGGATTGAAAGCCAGGCCTAGAAACAAAAGGTCTTAGCCTCAAATCTGGAGGGAGGGAGGGAGAGAGAGACAGAGACAGAGACAGAGACAGAGACAGACAAGAGAGGTAGAGAGACAGAGACTGAGATTTCTCTAAGTTTAACCATTTCCAGTTTGAATGTGGAAAATAATTAAAATGTGTTAGGGTTGTCTAGTTTGAATATCCTACATAATTCTTGTGACTCACCTGAACAGAACTTGTCATAGTGCTCAAAGCAAATACAGTTGCACAATCTTTGATAGTCGATTGGCTATCAAAGGCACCTTGGGTATCCATTAGCAGTACAGCAACCTATGAAGTAAAGAAAAAAATTAGCATGCCCAACAAATGCACTGGCCATCAACAATAGTCTCCTTAAGGCTCACATAACTAACTATATGCCAACAGTCACATTCAGGGTCCTTGTTAACAATTTTGTTTTCAATAAATTTGTTTTTCCGTCATTAGCTCAATGCTTTTTGCACCTATTTGGACCACATTAAAGAAGTAATTACAAAGCAGCAATGAGCCTGAAACAAGAAACTGAGTTTCTAAAGTTACTGCTTAACAATTAACAGCCTCTCATGGGAACAAGGAGATTTTTGGGTTGTCTGCCACAAAAGTATGGCTCAAGAAATAACTCTGCCACTTCTCCCTTTAGTCTCTGGGAAAGGGAAATAAGAGTATCAGTCCAGGTTACTATAGAAGAGGAAAAGAATGCCAGAGAATATGTCTTCCCAGTATTGGCAGGTGTCTCTGCACATTTCACTACTACAAAAAAAGCATTCTTTAGCACAGGTGCCCCAACTTCCCCTCTCCCTTCCATGGCCTGTGACTGCTACACAACTCTCTGTTGACCCCCTTCCCTTCTGACTACCAAGAAACTTCTCCATTCTCCTTACTACAAGGGTTTGGTAAGTGATCTTCAGGAAAGAAAAGAATCATAGGTAAGGCAAAGAAGGGACAGGAAGAAGAAGTAAGAAATGATCCTGTCATTACAGGATAAAATGTCCTTCAATTACATCCTTGAAAAAAGCCAAGTAACAGCAAAGGACAGAGAGATGAATTAGACTAGACCATCTTACACACCTGAATCTTACACTTCAGACAAGGTATTAGGAATATGAAAATGAATCAGATGTCACAGAGAAAACTTCAACTTCAACTAAAAGATGAGTTTTGAGAAGACTTGAGGCAAGGGGGAGAAGGGAAGAAAAGAGGGAAGGAAAACTTACCTTTGTTCCATCTGGCCTATCAATTACAAATACGTCATTCCAGACCTGAATGCCAGTTGTTTCTCTCTCACATCCACCTCTCCATGTAAAGCCTGTCAATGGTTCATTGTTTCCACCAATCCAGCTAGAGGAATTCTATTGAAATAAAGCATAAGTTTATATATTGAAATAAAGTATTCCAAACACCACCATTTTTTAGTTTTTGTTCAGGAAAATGCTATTCTAAAATAACTTCACAGTCTTACTTTCTTTAAAATAGTATTCATTAAAAAAAAAAAACAACTGCTGGGATATTCAAAATGGTAGAAATTAAATAAGAAAATAGAAGTAATATTTCATTTATGCAGATCCTCAAGCTAAAAAGAAAACCAAAAATGGGAAAACACACAAACACACACCCCTCTGATGTAATTTTCCCTCCTGCTTATTAGTTCCTCATTTGTCCACTGAGGCAGCCATTCAAAACTGTCCTTCATCCAAAGTTTATTTAACCTTGCTTTAGAAAGAATTCTATTAAGTTATGTGGTTCCCTAGTCTCTAGAGGACTTAAGAAAAAAGGAAAGGGGAAAGTTACTAGAGACAAGCACACACAGAAATAAATAATAACAAATCAAATGAGAGAAAAACTCGGGAAAAAAAAGAAAACAAATTAGAAACACAGCAGCTTAGAGCAATCGGTCAGCAATGCTTCACAACTCAATGCACAAGGCCAACATTACCACATCACAGAATAAATATATGTGATGTTTATAATGCGAAATGAATGACAAAGAAGGCCAAATTATTTTCAATATTCTCCTAAAGAAAAATAACATAAACATATTTCTTTAAAGGATATACATAATGTTTTTCAATTGTCATTTCCATGGATGAGCATCATTTATCTGAAAATTTCACTTTACAAACCTACACACAATACTGTCTCTCCTATGGGATTTTAAAGTAATCAAGGACATGGACTGCTTTGTAATCAGACATCTTTGTATTTGTTATTAACTCTCTTGGCTTCTAATTTCAATGCTTACTTATTGAAAGAACACCAAAATGAGAATAAGAACTTTATAGGACAAACATGCAGTGAAAAGCACATTGGCTTTATAGTCAGAACTAATGGGTTCAAATCCTACCACCTGGAATGTGCTATCTGTGTGACCATGGCAAGTACTTAACATCTCATCTTTAAATTCTTCACCTGTAAAATGAGGGAGTCAAACTAGATGGTCTTTGAATTCCCTTCCAGTATACATTTATGATTCTATAACATATCACTGTAGTACAAAATGTCCCAACTCAAAAGATCATATTCTTGATTAATAGGGTCTCATAAATATAAGTATTCTTCCTTAAAAGGAATGGAGGGATGGGAAGAGACCTACTCTTACTTTGCTGTTTTGAGAGTTTTAACTTAATTGCAAGGACCAGACTTTTTTTTAAATGAATAGAAAATGAGAATCAAAGGAGGAATGAATTCTTTCATTTTACAAATAAGGAAACTGAGGTCCAGAGCAACCATCTAACTTGCCCAGTAATGATCATCTGACATCATCATCACCATAATAAAAGTCTACTAGCAATAACTATGTAATTTTAATAATGGCAGGTAGAAAAACTACCTCTCTCATATTAATAAAGAAGAGAAATGAAAATGAAAACAAGTTTGAGAATTCACCTCAAATTGACAAAGATGGCAAATAAGGGACTATGGGAAGACAGGTATTAAATTAACGTTTTATTCTGATCCAATAGTTCTGGAAAACAACTTGGAACTATCTAGAAGTCATCCTTTGACTTGAGAGATCACATTTTTTGGACATATACGCTCAGTGAGGTCAAAGTATAAGGAGATGTCTCATGTGTATAAAAATATTTTTGGTAGCAGTTTTTATGTTTAGGAAAAAATGTCTACAAAGTGGATACCCATCACTAGAGTTGGTTACATTTTAAGGGAAAATCTATGATACAGTTAGAAATTTCATTGACATAAACAAAAAATTTTTTGGTAAATCTCAGGATGCTTTTAAAAGAACAGTTATTCAAATCTATTTAACAAAACAATTCCCCATTCCTTCCCATCCTCCCATCTACACTGCTAGGAAGGGCAGTGAATAGAGCCTGGGATCAAGAAGACCAGATCAAGCTTCAGATATTTACTGTTTGACCCTGGATAACTCACTTAACTCTGTGTGCCTGAGTTATCCCCATCTGCAAAATGGAGATCATAACAGGGATTTTGAGGATTAAATGAGATCCTATTTGTGAAGCACCTGACAGTGCCTGGCACACAGGAGTCATTTAATAAATGCCATTTCCTTCCCATCTCCCCTTCTCTTCCCATTCAATTTGCTCCCCTGCAAAATGGAAGTAGTAATAACACCTATCTCCCAAGGCTGTTTGTTTTGAGAGATAAAAAGAAATTATATATCTAAAATGCTTTGCACTGTATAAATGTAAAATATTTTTATTATTAAAATGCTTACCTTTACCTATAGGTTTCTATGGATTTTTGCATTTTATCTGTTTCATACTCTTATGTAATCCATATACTTAAATGTCAAGGAATCTAACTTAATTGAGTACAGGAGTTAAAAAGTCAAAATGATTTTACTTCTCTCAGACTTCCTAAACTGCCATCCTAATTAGCATACCGTCTTGATCTATAAGCTCTACTATGAACATCTACAATTATTTTTAGTTATTAACTTTTGCCTAACTAAAACAACTATACAGAGTGATATACCATAAAATTGGTTCAATATAACCGCTTTAATTCCATTGCGGATTAATAAACAAAGCTCCTGATTTGCATTACAAAGCTCGATTAGTAATTATCAAATATTATAATGAATAGATCAAAGAGCAAAATAGAGAATTAGGAAAACAATTTTCAGTCTTAATCTTTTCCAAGTTACTTAAAAGTTACCTCTTGAAAAGGTCCAAAAAAAATTTCCTAAAATTCTTTTATTAAAGAAAAGGCAGCTCTTCATAATAAGGACTATTATTCAATAGAAAGCACAGATCTATTCCATATTTTATTCAAAGGAAAGGAGAAGAGAGTAAGCACTTATTAACTTAATTGAAGTAAATATTTATTAAAACTGCCCACTATAATGCCACATCCTGTGCAAGTATATCACAAATATAGTCTCATTTGATGTTCATAACAATCCTGCCAAGTAGGTGCTTATTATTCTTATTTTACAGATGAGACAGACATTAGGTGATTTGCCCATGGTCACAGAGCCACATTTGAACTTAGGCCTTCCTTACTGGGCCTAAAGCTCTATACCAGTGCTTCCCAAACTTTTTTGGCCTACTGCCCCCTTTCCAGAAAAAATATTACTAAAGCATCACTGCCCGGTGATGGCCACAGGTGCACTTATCTTTCCTATTAATTGCTATTAAAATTTTTTAAAAATTAATTTCCAGGAGCACTGAGTAATATTTTTTCTGGAAACAAAAAGTTTGGGAACCACTGCTCTATACTATACCTGATCATCTTGCTACCTATTCAGTAGAACTGGTTTTCTAAAAAGTTAGCATCTTACTAGCATGATACAGTTACCTCAAATAATTATTTCTAATAATTTCTAATAATCTTCAAAATACTCTCCTGTTTTTGATGATTATATTTTCTCTATATGAGTGATAAGATTCTACAACAAATATTCTCAATTCAAGAGGAGGGAGTTTCCCTATTAACCTATATGAATAATTGGCCACACATGGCACAATAACCTTAAGGCCAGTTAAATCACTGCTGGAAGATCTGGTCCAAAGCTTCGGAAAACTATTTGCAATCAGGCAAGAAATGTTATGAAATTGTTTATACCCTTTGGCCAATTCCACTGCTGGGTATAATTTATACTCCAAGAAGTTTAATGACAGCAAGAAAAAATATATAAAAATATTCACAGAAGTATTATTTGTAATACATTTCAGATTTACTTAGTTCCCCCAGTCTCTAACATAAACCACAGAAATATTGAGTTTAACTATATAAAAGCAATACTAATTATATTCCATTATTTCAACTACTTACCAGTTTGACTTTAATATAAAACAATGATTAAGCTCAAAATTCGGAATCTTAAGATTTTAAAGGGGAGAAATAAACCTTAGATATTCTGTCCAGTATTCCCCAACCCAGAACTATAGTACAAATCAGCAAAATATATTTATATTTTATTCCTCTACCATGGACTAACCACTGTAAAACTATAGTGGTGTAGAATGATTGAACTTATTGGGAAGGGAGTCATTTAAATTTAAATTTTTGGAAAAGTAAAAACTTTTGTTAATAAACTTTCTAAAAAATGTTTTCTATAGATTGCAGATTCAGAAACATTGGCCTAGTATTCAACTCCCTGATTTTACAAACAAGAAAATTCAGACCTCCCATTCCTAATGTGGAATTTTCCAGTTGTGAACAATAATGTAATGTGTTTTCAAGAGTATAAAGATCATGTGTGCTTAAGAAAATAATTGATGAAATTAAGGAAAGGAAGAACTTATTAGAATACAAATTATTTAATTGTAAAATAAAAACATGAAAAGACTATTTTTTATATACCATTCTATAATGCATGGGGAAATTTATTTTTAAAGTAAAGAAACATTATTTACCTTGTTATACATATATCTCAGCATGAAATCCAGTAAGAATGATTTCCCTTTACGGAAAGCTCCTGCCACAGACACCACTACAATATTAAGATCACGTATATGCTCTTGTAACAAAATTTGCTCCAATGCCTCTTCATCAAGCTCAAAATTGTGGTCATCTTCATGAGCAAGAACAATCTGTACTGGACAGGGTTTCTTCATAGCCTCATCTGAGTTTATCAGATCATCATCTTCATAATCTTCACCTGAGAAAAAAGAGAGAATGACACTTTTACTCTCTTATATTAATTAAAATAACCTACCCACAGACTCACTATTGAAGCGTAGCTACAATGTCAACTGCAATTTCTTGAAATAAGACTTTATGTGAAAGTAACATAGCATCTTGCATCCTTACATTCTACTGGGGGCATATGACAAAAACTCAAATGGGCAAATATGCTCACGTTGATAAAAAGGTTCAAAAGAGAATCAAGAAAGAAATTACACTATGAGCAGTAATAGGAGCTAAGTAGTAGTCCAAGAGGTAGAGGGGTCAAATGCGATGATATTCCTGGTATGGTAGTCTCCCTATGAACAATTAGAGATACGAGAAATGAAATGGCATTAACAAAGAAATACAAAGATCAATCTGGCTGAAATTTGCTATTTGATTGAAATACATAATCAAGCAGAGTGACATAAAGTAAATCTGAAATTTATCTGAAAAATGAATTACAGCCAGAAGACTTTTATATTCTGGAGCAAAAAGAATTATGCCCAAAGGGCTATAAAACTATGCATACTCTTTTATCCTATAATACCACTCCTGGGTCTTTATCCCAAAGATATTATTAAAAAGGGAGAAATTATACAAAAATATTTATAGCAGCTGGTGGCATTTTTTAAATTTATGTTTAAAATGGTGGCAAAAATGTGAAAATTAAGGGATGTTAATCATTTGAGAAATGGCTAAACAAATTGTGGTATATATGGTGATGGAATACTAATGTGCTATAAGAAATGATGAGCAGAATGATTTCAGAAAAAGCTGGAAAGATCTACATGAATTGATGCAGAATGAAATAAGCAGAATCAGAAGAAAATTGTACACACTAACAACATTATTATATGGTAATCAACTAGGAAAGACTTAAGATTCTCTCAGCAATACAATGCTCTGGGGAAAACCTGAGGGACTTTGGGTTTTTTTTGTTTGTTTTTTTAACATTTAATAATATTTATTTTTTAGAAAATTTAACATGGTTACATGATTCAAACCTGAGGGACTTTGTGACAAAAAATGCTATCCACCTCAAGAGAAAGAACTTTTGGGAGTCAGATGCAGACCAAAGCATATAATCTTTCACATTAGTTTATCTACAGTTTTATTTGGGGGGGGGGGGGGGGGTTGGCTTTGCACAACAATGAATATGTAAGCATGTTCTGCATGATAATACCCAGATCAAATTGCTTACCATCTCCAAGAGAAGGGAGGGAGAAGATGGAGGGAAATAATTTGGATCTTATAATTTCAGAAAATGTATGTTGAAAATTGTTATTTTGTGTAATTGGGAAAATAACATATCTTTAAATAAAGAAAAGAGTAAGCTCTGCCCCAGAAAAGAAAAAGTTGAAGAATCTTTGCAGTGGTATTACATATGTATTATATGTATCTAAAGAGACCATATATACACACATATACATATATGTAGGACACACACAGCTGGATATTTTTATAGGATTCCAAGGATTATTTGTTTTTTGGTCTGTTATAGAGGATAGTTCACTAAGGAGGGGAAGAAATGAGGATGTAGTTACAGTTAAAGCAAAAACTAAAGATATCAAAATTAATTAAAAAAAAAAACAACTTAAGAACCTTCAAATCAAATTCTGGATCCTTTAGGATTCCCTAACTGCTACTCAATCAATGCTAAACATATAGGAGGAAAAGTATTGATAAGCTGGGGACTCTGAGCAGTGGTTCTCAAGCTTTTAAAAAATCTGAGCATATAGTCTCAAAAATGGTATATTTATTAAATAAGATATACTATAATGTATTATAAACATTATAAAATGCACAGAAATTGGTATTAATGGGTGTAAAAAAATAAAGACATTTTAGAATTATGCTTTACTATATTTGTAACAGAACCAAAAGATCTTTTTATACTCATTAAAATGAAGTGTTAATATTTTTAAAAAACAATCCAATTAAAACTTTTTTTAAATCTTGGTTTAACAGTTTGAGATACAGAGATTTGAAGTTCCATTCTAAATTAACTTTATTTCAATATTTGATTTTAATAGTTGTCTAACCTAGGAAAGCCACCTCACAGAGATAAGTAGGTAACAATGGAAGAAGTACATTATTGGCTACAATTCAGTAAATTATATTTGTTTTTTTAATTAGTAAATGTTTGCCTCCGCTGGTAGTCATCAGTTGTTCGCAAACTAATCAGAAAGTTTTTGCATTTTTATATTTTTTTAAATAGGTTCAAATGCATGAGAACTCTCCATTTGGAGTATTTTTTAATTGGTTGGAAAATTCTGCTTCTAAGTTTATGTGTGAATAAATGAAAATTTGTATATGTGGCATACATTTTCAGCAACACAGTAAGGAAACTATCTAGGAAAGTGTTCAGTAATGTCAAAGTACCTGAACAGAAGGCAGAGAGGGCTAGCAATATAATTTATGATCAAGAAGTATGAAGCATAAAAATGGATCCACATTTGTATAAAAAAACTCACAGCAGCTATTTTTGTGTTGGCAAAAACTACAAATTCAGGAAGTGCCTATTGACTGATGAATGGCTAAACAAACTATGAAATACCACTGGAGAAGAAGACTTTTTTGCTTTAAGAACTGGTGAAAAGAATAGTGTCACAAAAACCTGGGAAGACTTGGAGGAACTGATGCTGAGTGAACTGAACTGATCCAGGAAAAAAATTTATTTTTTTATAACCACATTATATTATATATGTATAATATGATATGTATCTATGATATATATCATATTATAGATATAGATATAGATATACACATATATATTATAACCACATTATATATTATAACCACATTGTCAAAATAAAGAACTTAAGAATTCTGTCCTCCCTAAAGGGATGATGCTGGCTGCAAAGCCAGGATTTGGCAAGTACTGAACAGTAACTTAATAGAAACAAATTTCACCACTGGCGACTCAAGAAGGGTAGAATGAAACCAGTTCTCCCACCCTCTGAGAGAATGTCCCTGTCCACTCAAGATCTTCAGCCCCTTCTGATAACACTACTACAAAAAAGGCAGTCAGAATGATGAAGGGTTTAATAGCAATGATAAGTCATAAGAAAACTGTTGAAGGAGATGAGATTAACCTGGAGAACATGATAGCAGTCTTCTGGCATATTTTAAGATGAAGAACTGATTTATTCTGCTTGGTCCAGAAGAGAAGGGGTAAGGAACAATGGGTGGAAATTACAAAAAGGAAAAGATCACTTCGTGTTTAGACTGTTGCAGAACAAGGAAGTAGGGGGAGAAGGAGTTAACTATCCAACTTAGTTCTACAACATCTATAGAAGATCTTTAACAATTTAAGATATAAGTTTAAATCTACTGAATTCTTTACAATGTTTTAGCATCTTCCCCTCTATGAAGCCCTGAAAATCAATCTCTCAGTGCCTTTAAAATTTGCCAAATACAGCACAGATTTTATCTCAATCAATTTGGTCAGGTTCAGTCACTTGTGAGTGCCATTTCTTCTTAGATATAGCACATCAGGTACTGAGACTGTAAAGTTCAAATGGTGTGTGGTTCTCCTGCACAAAGAGCAATAAACTTGAGAATCAAGATTCAGTTGTTCCATTAATCCTCAAGACTTCATAGTAAATATATAAATATTTATTAATAAAAAGAAAGAGAAATAAGGTTTCCAGCCTTTCTAACTTAAAAGTAAGATCAGGTCCCAAATTCCAGCCCAGCACACCTCTTCCAAGCTGCTTGTCAGAGATGGCCACATAGATAGGCTAGCAACCGAGGGCTCAGAGAATGGCTCAGAGAGAGACAAGAGAGCTGAGAGCCCCACACGCTGCACATGCTGGTTTTTCCAAGTCTCCCTCTAAATCCTTCCTCCAAATCCTTCAAGATCCTTCAATTGGCCCATGGTTTCCATCAGTCATCTCTCCTGGGCTCTGTGACTTCCAAGCCACTATGTTGGCAGAACCAGACACATAACTCTATGACTCCTTTGTCTACTCATAGTGGTAAGTTGCTGGAAGCCAGCCAGCAGTTTCCATTTATCTGGAGAGGTGTGATGGTTTAGCTGAGAGGGAGGGAGGGAGGGAGGGAGGAAGGGAGGAAGGGAGGAAGAAAGAGAGTCAGAGACACAGTTGAGTTTTCCGGAAGCTGCTCTGTCTTACTTCCTGTAGAATCTTTATTTCATACCTTTCTCTCACAGTCACACAAATGCTGGGAAAATTTACATTTCAAATTCAAAACATAGAAAACAAAAATCAAGATTATACTGGTTACATAAAATTTTGGCACACAAAAAGTATTTCTACAAAATCCCATATGTAGATTACACAAGAGTAAACATGCCCCAAGGCTACCAAAACTCTATTTTTTCTAAGTTTTATTTTTATAAAAGAACCTTCAACATATTTCAAAAGTGGATTAGAGTGTGAGAACCCCCAAATTCAGGGGGACAAGTCTAACGCGGGAAAGTAGAGAATGTTTTGGTTTCATAAGGTTAAATTCAATGTGAGAAAGGATTGAGACAAAAAGGTATTTTTGTTTTGCCATGCTGGGGCCTTCAAGCTCTGAGACAGGGAAAAAAGCAGCTCCTGCTTTTTCACTGAGGGTGTAGTTATTAACTCATTAAATGCTGGTTGATTATATAGTATACAAGGGAATTCTATAATAAGAAAGTTCTATAAGTGAACTTCTATAAGGAAATTTTATATCTATACTACAAAACTTGAGGCTATCCTAAAAATATAAATGATAGTAATTTTAATAATAAAAAATATTGGTCAGAAGAGAGCTACATAGAGGGGTCTGAATGGGTATCCATCCATCCTGTAGCCTGATTTTCAGATAAAAGGGATCAATGTGAGGATCTGCAGTCTACTTTGACTTGATGGACCCTGATGGAACCCTTATTTCTCTGAGGGGTTCTCAGAAGTGAATCTTTCAGGATTAAACTAGGTTGGAGGTCCCTCAGTTACTTAATTCACATAGTTTTCAAATCTATTTACCAACATGATTGTTGAGAAGTCATTTCCCCCCTTCAAGTCTAATTTTTATCACCTATAAAACAAATATAATACTTACATTACTTAGAGGAGTGCTTTATGAACTTTAAAGCACTATAGGAATTCTACTTATTAATTATTAAATAAGAATGAATTGGTAGAAACCAATAGTTTGTCTATTAGATTATGAGCTAATGTTTTCTATTTTTATTTGCTGGCCTTACATTACTTATAATTATCCTCTTCTATATGTCTTTATAAATTAGTTTTATGCTTAAATTAGTGTTGCCCTTGGGCTACCATTTCTTTCTTATTGGCAAGGACTTTGCTGACTAATAGTTTCTAGACTCTTTTGGTCTTCTTGCTATATAGTTACTGTTTTAAAATAGGTTAAACTTCCATAGAAATAATAAATCACCTTTGCAGCAGATGTTGGCATATTAGCTATTATTCTCTCCATGGTGACATTTTTGCATATACTTATGAATACTGTAAATGTAAAATAAGATGACCAAGTAATTCCATGAAATGTTTCATTGTTATTCTTGAAGATATGATAAAAATATCAACTCTTCCTATTTTCCTCTCCAAGAAGGATATGAGACACCCTTTCCATTCAATTGCAATTTCTTTATGTATTCTAGTTTCACTTCTAGAATATGATTGATTTAATTCCATTGATCAAGTATTATGTCCACTGGACTGTTGGATTAGGATTTCCCATTAAAGTGCTAATAGTTAAATTAATGTTTATAGTCTAAAAACCATAATGGCTAGCACTCTGCCTTCTGTTCAGGTACTTTGTCATTATCATTAAAACTCACCTTGACTTCTGTACAGGATTATGGGCACCTTTTCTATTGTCATGTGGCTTGACACAAATAAGGGATTTCCTCACTACTAGCCACCCTACTGGAAAATGAACAATTCTTTACTTAGCTAGGCTGATCTATCAATGGAAAACTACTCGAAGTCTTTTGATCATAATAAAATCTAGTAGAGTTTGTTTCCACTAATAAAGACATTAAAAATTAAGGGTCACTTCCATGCTATAATTACCAAGTGAAGGAGTTACTTGGAAATAAGTATATATGTGAGATCAGAAAGATCTAAAAAAATTCAAGATAGCATGGATCACTTCTAGTTAAGGAAGATCAGAGAAAACTCTCAAATAGAAGGGCAAGAAATAAGCAAACAGATTTAAGTGACTTGCCCAGGGTAGAACAGCTAGAAAGTGTCTGAAGACAGATTTTAATCCAATGCCTCCAGACTTCAGGTTTGGGCTCTATCCACTGTGCCATCTAGCTGTCCCTCAACTTCATTTAAAAAATAATGAGGCACAAAAATGTCCCAACAGTTTGCTCAAGAGCAAATGATTAATGAGTGGTGAAGCTGGGCATAGAATTCAATTTTTGTACTTTTTTTCTTTATATGACGCTTCCCACAGACCTTAAGATTTTCCTTGGAGACGTTCCTCAAAAAAAATACCATAGATGCTTATTATGAAAATATGGTCCCTTGCTTACGTCTAATCCATAAACTCCACAAATAGACTGGGTCAAAATTAAAAACTTCCTTTTTTCCAAAACAGGAAAAGGTCCCTGGCAAAGTAGAAAGAGTAGATAATTTATTAACAGAAAAATTGGGCTGAAATTTCAGCTCTGGTAACCCATCTGTGAACTACTTTAGCAAACCATATATAACCTCCCTTATCCCAAGTTTCCTTAATTTTAAAATGAAAGAGATTGGACTAGATGAGCTAGGATCATAGCTCTAGAATTAAGAGCTGAGAGTCCATCTAGTCAAAGAATAAAACAATGTCCAAGCACGAAAAAGTCCAATGCCCACATAGAGCTCAACACATATCTAAAAGGATGTCCAAATCCCTCATTTTAGAAACAAGGAAACTGAAGTCCAGGGAAGCAAGATGAATTGCAAAGTTTCATGCCAACAGTAGAAAGCACAATCAAGACTTGAACCCAGATCCTATAACTCCAGAGCCAGTGATCCTTCGACTGTCACTATACCATCTCTTCTAAATATCCCATTGGGCTTACTCAGAGCTAGGATTAGTTCCTCATCATTCAAGCTGCTCTCCAAATCTTGTGTATATCCCAGGCATGGGGTTATAGCCTATATTATATAGACTTACTTGTATAGGAATGTACTCCGTAATCATCACCATCAAAATGCTGCCTTCTTTCCTTCAAGATATAGTTCAGGTGAGCAACTGGGTGGCTCAGTGGATAAGAGCCAGGACTAGAGACATGAGGTCCTGGGTTCAAATGTGATCCCAGGCACTTCCTAACTGTGTGGCCCTGGGCAAGTCTTACCTAAGTCTCATTGCTTAGTCCTTGATACTGTTCTGCCTTTGAACCAATATATCACCTCTTCTAGGAAGTCTTCTATAATAACCCAAGTAAAAGTAATTTTTTTAAATCAAATTTTGTCTAAATTTCCTTTTCCCTTCTATATTGTATTTTGTATTATGCTTATGTTCACATTCTTATTTCCATTAAATTCTAAGTTCTCTGAATGCAAGGAATATAATTTTTTCACCTTTATATCTCCAACACCATGCCTAGTACCTCATACAAGCTCTTAAATATTTACTGAATTGCATTCTCTCAGTAGTTGGTAGAAATCTTGCTCTTTTTAATAGAGATGATGCTTTGAAAGCAGTTAAAATCAGAGACACAAGTTCATGGAACGAGGGATCAAGAGGTAACAGTAAAAGTGAGGAGGATGAAGTACTGAAATGGGTTCTATTAGAAAGGATATATAAAAAGACCTAAAGAGAATTCTTTAACAAATTCCAAACCTGTTTTAGGAATTAATATATAGTCTCAAAGGCAATTATTGTCAAAGTCAATACTCATTTTTAAGTTCCAGCATTATTAAGAGGACTCTAGATAGAGCAAGGCTTTGTGCTGTAGGCCTACAGGTTGTAAAAATAATACTAAATACAAAAATGGTCATACTTTAACAACGACAATCATTATTATCATCTTAATGATAAGCAATAATAAATTATTGCACTGTCTTTTAGGACAATCTGTACATGAAGAGATTCATCCAATGAAAGTAAGCCTGAACTCTTATCTATTCAAAATTGTTTCACCTTTTCTGAAAAAGTCACCAGGTACCTTTACACACCTTAACTTCTCTATTTCCCCACAAGTAGATGGGAACCACGGATGACAGATGTGAACCCAGGATCTCCTGTCTCTAAGCCTGGCTCTCAAACCACTGAGTTACCCAGCTGCCCCCCCCAGTTTTGGTTTCTAAAAGGCATATATATTGAATATTAACTCAAGGATAAGTTAAGAGAGGGCAATTACAAAACCACAGCAACTTCTCTACATATTAATACCAAAATAGACAATAAGCACATGAGAGATAATCTCAGTGTAATACAAAGGCATTTCTAAAATCATATTAAAGAAAAAAGTAGATTCAATGGGCAGGCCTACTGCTCAGCATTATTAGATAATGATAATGTATCACAGACAGAAAGTGGAACTATTTCCTCAACTCTTTACTTAGCTTCTGGTTTCTCTGTTGAGAAAAATGACCTTTGAATAGAAAGGTCAAAATAAAAATAACTAATAGTTGGAAGTTCAAGATAAGTAAGGAGATAAGAGCATATAGTTGCCTCCACAGAGTTTAATGAGTTCAAATCACCAGGCCCTGATGAATGAAGTACAACCCAGAGTACAGTAAGAATGGATACATGTGATTAGTGAGCTCTTGTCAGTGATCTCTGAAAGACTGAGACTGCAAGAAGTGAAACAGCCTGGATAAAGAAAAACATTGCCCTGACTTTCAAAAACAGGAAGAAAATGATTAACCTTGATTGCTGGCAAAATCCTAGAGAAAATTCCTAGAAAAGGGAAGAGTGATGGTAAAAACAGCATGGCTTCATCAAGAAGAGATCAATTTAGGGGCAGCTGGGTAGCTCAGTGGAGTGAGAGTCAGGCCTAGAGACAGGAGGTCCTAGGTTCAAACCCGGCCTCAGCCACTTCCCAGCTGTGTGACCCTGGGCAAGTCACTTGACCCCCATTGCCCACCCTTACCAATCTTCCACCTATGAGACAATATACCGAAGTACAAGGGTTTAAAAAAAAAAAAAAAAGTTAAAAAAAAAAAAAGAAGAGATCAAGACAAACAAATCTCCTTTACTGTTTTGACAAGGTTACTCGTCTGTAAAGTCTCAAGCAATGCTTATGGATACAATTTCCCTAGATTTCTGCAAAGCATACGATCAACTCCTAGATTATTTTGTGAGAAAGATTTGGAATTAATTAGATGGTCATGGCAAAAAAACGATCGTTTATAGCAGTGATTCCCAAAGTGGGCACCACCACCCCCTGGTGGGTGCTGCAGCGATCCAGGGAGGTGGTGATGGCCACAGGTGCATTTATCTTTCCTATTCATTGCTATTAAAATTTTTTAAAAAATTAATTTCCAGGGGGCTAAGTAATATTTTTTCTGGAAAGGGGGTGGTAGGCCAAAAAAGTTTGGGAACCACTGGTTTATAGATTCCTTATCTAATGGTACACTCCAAAGGGTTCTGTTCTGTTTAACTTTGTTTTTCCTAATTACTTGGCTAAAAGAATAGATTGCATGAACTCTTCAAATTTGTAGCTGAAAAAAAGTGATCAGGGAGAGCTGCATAATAGACTGAAATCTAATAAGATGGAGCAGAATAACAGGGATAAATGTAAAGAACATCTGAATTTTAAAAGTACAAGAAAAGAGAAATATGGCTAAATGGTATTTCATCTGAAAAAAATGTAGTTTTGATGAAATGCAAGTTCAATGAATTAATTCTGCCTTGATCACATCATAAAAGGCAGTATCACATTTTAAAAAGATACAACATGCAGAAATGATGATTTAGGATTTGTGTAAAGAAAAGCTTATGTATGCATAAGTAAAACAGGAAACCATGGAAAGTCCGTTATCTCCCTACTTAAACTCTTGAAGCAAAGGCTAGATAACAGGAAGATTCCTGGATTCCAGTTACCTCTCCAACTGTCTACACTGAAGCAAATCACAATATTACTATCATTTCCTGATAGTAAAAAATTCACCAGCTCCCACTGAAGACCCCTCAAGACCTTCTTCCTCCCAACCTCACTTTTCAACATTCAAGTTGGCCTATTTACTCATCTCCAAACACATTTGTTCATACTTTTTTCCCCTTCCCTAACGAGAAATCCATGTTCTTCTCTAACAAAACCCTACATTTAAAAGGTTATAAAAAAAAAAACCTCTCCCTATTCTTTTAAGAAATCTTCCTATTCTAGTGGACAATGATTGTTCCTTTATCTGACTTTCTATCACTATCTATGCTGGCCTTTAGCAATTAGTTACATAGTAATTTATAGTACCCCTATTTTTGTATGTAGCAAAGGGAAAGAAAGGAAATAAGCATTTATTCAGTGCCTACTAAGTGCTAGACACCATGCTGAGTGATCTACAAATTTTACCTCATTTGATATTCACAACCTTGTAAGGTAGGTGCTATTATTACCCCTATTTTACAAATGAAGATACTGAGGCAAAAAAGCAATCAAGTGCCTTGCCCAGGATTCTATAGAGTAGTAACTGTCTAAGGCCAAATTTGAACTCAGTCCTTCTTGACTCCAAGCCCTGTAGTGCTTGCTCTATCCATTGCAGCACCAGTTGCCTCTATTTATGATTTGTTTGCATTATGTATTTATTAACATCTATTGGTATTAGATCATAAGTTCATTTTGCTGAAAGGGAACATATGTCATCTAGTCCACACACAAACAGGCATTCATTTTACATGGGAAATCGAAGCTCTCAGAGAGATCAAGTGATTTATTTGGCTTTTATTTATTTGTGTGATGGCACAAAAGTACTAAGTGAAAATGTCAAGATCACAGTCAGGTCCTTTGTCTTCAAATTTAGCAAAACTTTAACTGCATCATGATGCATCTCAATTTCTACTGAGTATGTGGCATATGATCAGAGTTAAGACCAAACACCTGGACAAAATATAAAAAATTATATCAAGAGATGGATCTTCTTAAAAATGGAAAAATCTTTAAGGTTAAAACCAGTTTTAAATTAACTATAGCAGGCTTGAAATGAATATAAATTTGCAGAAAGGATTCTAAAAATATGAAATGTGTAGCATATCAAAAAGATACGGCTAAGATCAAACTTTAAAATAACACTATATATATATGTGTCTGTGTAAACTTTGATCCACGTGGCCCAAAATTTCTAATACTACAATCCTATCTCTAAAAAGCTGACATACACAACTCCTATAGAAGGCTAACAAATCATCTAGTTTATCACCTTTGCAGCTGACACAAGAAACTGTAGCTTCATATCAGCTGTCCTTGACCTACGTAGAACCCAAAAAGCCATTCAAGGAAAGAAAGGATGGTGGGAAAGAAGAGTAAGAGATGGATCACAAATTTTCCTATATTATATACTTCTTGCTTTGCTTCAGGGAAAGTCTAGAACATGGTATTGTAAGCAAGAAAGAAGGATAGAGAAAAGAAGTTTTCTATTCCTATTCTTCCCCTCCTCTTTTAGCAAGATTATAATAAGATGTAAAATTCTCAGAAGAAGGATCACTTCTGGTTAGGGAAGGAGGGTTTGGCAGAAAAATCAAGATAAAGCTTTGCAAACAATGTTATCTATTTTTCAAATTAGTAATGTAAAAGGGGAAAACTAGATATTTAAGGTATGGTCACCAGAAATCGATTAACGCGATTTCAAATTAAAATAGACCCAAGTCAGGATATCTTTTATGGTGGTTTATTTACAATTAGGAAGATTGAAGATTGAGAGAAACTCTGGCCCAGACCAAGGACAGAACCAGGTGGAATTAAGAGACCCCGGAGAGGGGCACAGAGATTAATTAAACAAGGGTTTTAGCCACAACGCCTCCTCCAATAAGAGAGGTCTCCTTAAGGCTAGAGCCTCCAGAAAGGCCAAGAGAAGAGAAAGTCAGCCTAACTTACCCATGTGACAATTCAGAGGGAAGCAGTATGAGGTCTCACCAGAGATCCCTCAACACCAAGTTCAAAGCGCCAACTCCTCCACAGGAAGTTACCATCATATTTAAAAGATAGCATCTTTCGTCACTTCCTGCATCCACCTCCAATTTCAAGTGGAAAAATGGCAGCCTCAACACTGTTTTGGACTGACCAAAAGGCAGTACCTTGTTTTTGATTTGTCACTTATTGTCACATGTGGGTAACAGACCTTCCCCTCCTCACTTTATTCTAAGTTGGGTGGGGTGACATTATTTCTGATGGCTAGAGTCAAAACAATGAATGATGAGCTAATTCCATTTACACAATCCCCCTGGGTGCCTAGTCACCCCAAGTGATCACTTAACATAATCATCTTGTACCCACAAAGGTTTTCTAACTACAATAGTTAGAGATAAGAGGGGAATGGAAGAGAGAGAACGCAAAACCAATGTTTTGCTAGGCGCATTGACAAAAAAACAATTGGGGCAGTCTCCTATTGGCATAAAATGTACATTCAAAGTAACTGTCCAAACCCCATCAGTTCAATTAACTGCACCCCAAAGTTCATTTTGGATCTTCATGATCCAGTGAAGGCTCTTCAGGCATCTTCATGGNAACTGCACCCCAAAGTTCATTTTGGATCTTCATGATCCAGTGAAGGCTCTTCAGGTATCTTCATGGGAGGGGAGGGGAGGGGAGGAGAGGGGAGGGGAGGGGAGAGAGAACGAAAACGTGCAGGATAGCATTATACATTAAGAAGTATGCCCATGAGAGAAAATCCAGGAAAAGAGAGAAAGGATGATGGAATATTTGGATAAAGGACAAAGGAAGAACAAAGAAAAATTATCTTGTCATTGCAGTATACTACAGAACTGCCAGACAGAAAGAAGAGATGAGCTTAGGAAAGAAATCACAAGCCCAGCACAGAAGTATGATATAGAATGATGAAGACTTTCTATTTGTCCCACATCTGCTAGAACTTGTTTTGCCAAAAACACATGATAAATTCTTGACTTTCCCAAAGGCAACTAAAAGACAAAATGGATAGAATGCTGGGCATGAAGCCAAGAATACAAAAGTTCAAATGTAGCCTCAGACCCCTGCTTGACACTATGCAAGTCACTTTTTTGCCTCATCTGTAAAATGAGGATAATAGCATTTACTTTGCAGGGTAGTTGTGAGGATCAAATGAGATAATAAATGTAAAGCACCTACTACTACTACTACTACTACTACTACTACTACTACTACTACTACTACTACTACTACTACTACTACTACCACCATTATTATTATTATTGACTTTAATGATAATTTTATCCTTCAGAGGACAGAGAAAGCAATAAGAGGAAAGTCTATTGCAGAACTGACTAATGAGGAAGAACTGCATGTTAAGACAGATATGAGAACCTTTGGGTGAAATGATCACTCTACCCTACAGTTCAGAGTAAGAACTAACATCTTCCTAACACTTTAGGGTTGGCAAAGTACATTACAATGTATTACTTCATTTGATCCTCATGATAATCCTGTGCTATTATTATACCAATTTGACATATGAAAAAACTGAGACAAAAAATTAAGTGATTTGCCCAGGGTTACAAAGCTAGTAAATCCTGTCTGGGGAAGGATTTTAAACCAGGTCTCCTAACTCCAAATCTAGGCCTCTCTCCAGGAATAAGAAAATGAGGCATAGTCTAACATTCACCTTGAATTTGGGGAAAACAAATTTCGAAGAGCTTGGAGGAAAGATAGCTAGGATCTTATGGACTAAAATGCTTCAGAGTAAGTCAGACCAGAAGGAATAAGAAATGTCCAAGTGTGAAATTCTGAGGGAACAATTCTAATAAGGAAAGAAAATGTGACTGTCCAAAGAAACAAACCAATGTAAGTAAACAGGAGACTCATAGTTCACTTGGATTTTTAAAAATAAATGTATAGGAAATGGAAACAACAAGTCTAGATAACAAAAGATGACTAAAAGAAGATGGCACAGACCCATAAAAAAAGTATCAGAAATTGTTAAAGGTCAGAATGGGCTGAGGCTGGTGGGAGAAGCTAAAGAAAACAAAAAGGACTTCTTTTTTTCTGGTTATACTAGAAGTAAAGGGAAGACCCAAAAAGAAGAACCCTTTGTTCAAGGCATAAATGGGACAATAATAACTGGGGGGGGGGGGGGGGGGGAGTTTCAGTGTTTCAATGTTTTGTTTCTGCTTTCCCTGCAAAGGAAAAATCACCATTACACTCAAAATAATAGAACAGAAATTACTAACAAGAACTAGATGATGATGATACAATCAGACTAACTCAAAAACAGCTGGATAGTCAGACTCAAAGTAGTTGTTAATGATTCAATGTCAGTTTGGCAAGGTCTCCAATAGAGCAATCTATATTTCAGTATCAATGACCTAGATATCCATAAGGGATAAGGTGATATGCTCATCAAATCTATAGATAACACACTACTGGGAAAAATAGCTAACACAGTAGATGGCATTCAGGATACAAAAAGACTCTGACAAGCTAAAGAACTGAGCTGAATCTAAGAAGATGAAATTCAATGGAGAGAAATGTAAAGTCTTAAGCTTAGGTACAAAAAACGAGCATCAACAATTGTAAAATGCAAATTTTTATAGTTTATTTTTAATTATCACAGATAACAAACAATTTTGAAACAGACTGGGAGGTGGGGGTTGGGGGGCAGGACAGGGGGAATGTTAGTGAACTGCAAGCTTAATAGAAGTCCCCAGTGTGATTTGCCAGC
This sequence comes from Gracilinanus agilis, assembly GCF_016433145.1. NCBI lineage: Eukaryota > Metazoa > Chordata > Mammalia > Didelphimorphia > Didelphidae > Gracilinanus > Gracilinanus agilis. Next base: position 83,762,431 of record NC_058131.1, read on the forward strand.
CAAAAGAGCTAATAGTCTTGAACTACATTAGGAATGCTACAACTTCCAGGAACAGGAAGTAATAGCCCCACTTTACTCTGCCCTTGTTAGATTACATATGGAATATGGTGTTCAGTTCTGATATACAAGTTCTAGTCTACCAAGAAGTCCATTTTAAGCCAGAGAGTGTCCTTGAAGGGCCTTCTTCATCAGCTCATATCAAAGGATTACCAACTGAAGAAACTGGACATGAATTACCCTGAGAAAGAAAACTTACATGGGATAGGTTAGCTCTGTTTAAGAACTGTCATGAGGATGGGTAAGATTTGTTCACTTGGCTCCAAAGGAAAGAAACAGGAGCCCTGACTGGAAGCTGCAGAGGCAAATTTCAACTTAATGCAAGGGGAAATTGCTAACAATTAAGCTGGCCAAAAGTGGCTTGTCTTAAGAAGTAGAGGAGACTTTCCTTAGAGATCTTCAAATAAAGGTTGAATGACTGCCTGTCAAATATGTTATCACTGGTAGGGTAGAGAAGTGACACAGCAAATAGCTCAAATCCAGCCCCAGGCACTTACTAGAAAGTCATTTACCCTTATTTGACTCTGTTTCCTCATCTGTAAAATGAGCTGGAGAAGGGAATGGCAAACCAAGTCAGTATTCTTTGCCAAGAAAATCCCAAATGGAGTCACAAAATCAGATATGACTGAAAATGAACAAAAAATAAATGTCATGTGTGGCTGCTGAGGTCCCATTCTATACCAATTCTTAGCGACTTGCCCAGTATCATACAACTGGAAACATTAATAGCATAAATAAACGATATTTTTAGCAATGATATAATTGATATAATTTAAAACTAGTTTGACTTAAATGGCTAAAAAAAGAAAAAACCTAAGGCACCCCAGAGCAATAGTTGAAAGGAATTTTAATATTCAATATGAAAATATATGCACAACAGCTAAAAACCCTGAACATTTAATTATTTTGACTAGTTTTCTTATTTTTAATTTACTTTACAATTTGATCCCAAAAGCAAAGAGTTTACAGGCACTGTTGTGGTTCAGTCATGTCCAACTCTTCATGACTCCATCAGCCAAAGCATACTAATACTGTCCATGTTTTCCTTCTCCAGTGGATTAAGACAAATAGGGTTCAGTGATTATTTCCCCAAGGTCACACAAGATAGTATCTGAGGCCAAATTTGAACTCGGGTCTTACTGACTTCAGACCAAGGCAACTATTCCCTAAGCCACCTAGCTGCCTTTTTATATAGACAGGAGCCTTTCTCAATGTTCAGAGCCATTTATATGCTTTTCCCGCTCCTAGCAAAGTGGTTACACCTAGGGCTTGTCATATATCTCTGTTAAATATTAAAGAGAGAAAGAGAAAGAAAAGAAAGGGGGTGGGGTACTAGCTACAGGAGGCAAGTTCAACTTTGAAGGCAAGAAACAAGTAGGTTGCTATTTCCTGATGTAGCTGTATATAATATACAATCAATAGATGCTACCAATTTTTGGCCTTGGTGCCAACAACAAGCAAGTTTTTTTTTTAAATGGAGGGATTAGTAAGCAGACAATATCTTTTTTAAAGTATAAAAACACTGTACAAATTTTAAGGTTTTTTTGTACAAATAACTAAGCATGGGACAAAAGAATAGTATTAAATCAATTATAAAATGCTTATGTTCACTACTATCTTGCTCCATGCACAACATACCAAATGTTATCATTAAGGATTCTGTAAATCTCATATTTAAAACTATGTAACTTGATTACTCTTCTTCCTTCATAAGTATGGAATCATGAAATTTTCCCCCCAAAGTCATGAGGGTAGGAGGGAAGGACTCCTGCTATGTTATTCTGCTTCTTCCCACTTGAAGTGAATCTGGTTACCATAGTAACCTGCCTTGATGTCACAGACTGAATTCTACTGTTCTCATAAAATACTGAGGCACAAAAGTTCTGTGTTAATACTTTTTTTTTGGAATAAAAAATAAACGTTAGCTATAACAAATAAACTACTTGGCCTGTCATCAAATGCCACCAAGTCTTTATTAAAAGTAATACTCATATTTTTCTCACCTGGGGAAAAAAAAGATCTAAAAACTAGAAACAGTGGATATGAAACTCCTAGAAAATGAAAGTAGATGACCCAAAGAGCAATATAGACGGGCATGGTGAAGGTGGATAGGCTGTAAAAGGTTACCAACAAAGAATTATGCAGGGAAATCTAAAAGTTATCTGTGAGATACATACCTAGAAAAGGAGGGAGGGAGGGAGCAAGAGGTAATGAAAACAGGTAACTTATCAAAACAAGTCTAATGCTCTACACGAAAGCCTCCAGTAGCAGAAAAGAGGGGGAAAGAAAGGGTAAGAATCAAGAATTTTAAAAAACATTCTCTGAACACTGACTGCTGATACTTTAAAGATGAGATCCTTGTACAGTGACTAATACAACTACAGGAATTCAACAAGATCAAAACCAGTATTGATATTTTTGTTTTAAGTTAAACCAGAAGGCAAAAAGTTACAAATCAATAAAAGAATGATTCATAAAAGCCTCTTTTAAAATGGCAAATAAAGGAATTGGCTAAGTTCGTTTTTTCACAAGGTAAAGTAATATGATAGAAAGGCTGCCAGGCTTGGAGTCAAAAGATTTTGTTTCAAATCCAGAGCCTATCACTAGTTACCTGTGTGACCTTGGGAAAAATCATCACTTTTCTAGGTTGGCTCTTCATCTGTAAAATAAAGCACTGGATTAGATGACCTCTGAAGATCCTTTCCAGTCTCAAATCTACTGTCATTCTATGATTCTGCACCAAAAATCAACAAAAAAAATTTCATAAGATGATCATCTTCTACTGCAGTACTCAAGATAAGCAAAAAAAAAAAAAAAGCCTCATTATCTTTCTCCAAATCCTCCAATCCTCCCCCCACTTCTTTTCTAACATCCCTATTATTAATGGCAAGGATACCACCAGCCTTCCAGTCACCCGGTCTTACAACTCAGGGTCACTAACTCCTCCCTCTCCTTCCCCAGTATCCAATCTGCCCAAGTTTTGTCATTTCTACCTTGGTAATATCTCTTCTATATGTTCCCTTCTTTCCTTAGGCACTGCCACCCCTTGGTGCAGACCCTCCAGATCACCTGCACTATTCAAAGAGCTTTCAGATCAGTGTCTGAATCTCAAGCCTCTGAAATCTACTCCACTCAGCCTATCAAACTAACCATCCTAAAGTGCAAGTAAGAATGAGCCTGAAAACCTCCCTCCCCCAATTCAATGAACTGCAGGGGCTCCTTATTACCTCCAGGATCAAATATAAACTTCAGTTTGACTTTTTAAAAATCCTTCATACCCTGGCCCCTTCCTACCTTAAATCTCACTCTCTTCCACATACTCTACCATTCAGTAATGCATGTCTTCTCACTCTTCCTCAAACATGCCACTCCATCTCCAGATTGGGTAAATACATTGAAGGTCTTCCATGCCTGGAATGTTCTCCCTTCTTGTCTCCACTGCCTGACTTCCTTGGCTTCTTTCAAGTCCCAACCTTTCTGCAAGAAGCCTTCCCAGGCTAAGCATCTTGGCAAATGGCTCAAGATTAAATCTCAAGGAGCTGGAGGCTGTGGAGGATCATTTAGGCAATTTCTTTCTTTGTATGCTCAAAATGTAGTCTAGATCAGTCATAACCTGATGTTTGTGGAGAGATTTCTGGGAGCCTATGAACTAGAATGAGAAAAAATATACCTTTATTTTCTTTATCCCCTAACATCTAGAATTCGGCATTTCCTTCAATTTTGAATTTTAAAAACCTACAACATAAAAAAAGAAGCCTTTCCAGGTCCCCTTAAATGCTACTACTTTTCTTCTGTCCTAATTTATCCTATATATTAATTTAGTTGTATATATGATATCTCCTCCATTATACTGTGTAATTCTTAAGAACAAAGACTTTTTTTTGCCTTTCTTCATATCACCAGTATTTATCAGTGTCTGGAATATAGTAGACACTTAATGCTTGTAGGGAAGGAGGGAAAAAAGGAAGGGAGAAAGGGAGGGAGGCAAGGAGGCAGGGAGGGATCTATATTGACAACAAATGACTAATTATTAATGTAGGAATCATTTATGAATTGGATGAGTACAGTCAAATATCACTTGGCATAGGAAAAAAATCAATGCCAAAACAAAGAGGAAAAGACAAAAAAAAAAAAAAACGAATTATCATGTAACTGCTCTAATCTGATTTAAATCATTAACAATGAAAAATGTTAAATGGATGAGAGGACAGTGATACCAACTACAACTGTTCCTAGGGAAATTTAACTCATGTACATCAATGGTCATAACAAGGAAACCAAATCAGAATAGTCAGCAAACAATTGCCAGTTGCTAACATCTGGCAGCATCTATATACAATATAAAATAAATTATAAAATCTTACATATATTAGAAAATTGGCAGAATTTAAAGCAAGCTTGGCAAGAGACCCAATTTAAGCAGTCATCCCATCACTGTTCCAAATACCCAAGATTACAACTTTGGAAGTAATCTGTAATTCTTTACTCTTTCTCATCTCCATATTGTCAACTATCAAACCTCTTCAATTCTATTTCCACATCTCTAGCAATAAATTCTATGCCAGTTCAAGCCCAATCACACATCACCATGATTTACTTTAATAGCCTCTTACCTGATATCCTACCTTCCAGATTCTACCCTCCACAGCTGCCAAACTGATATTCCTAAAGTATAGGATGATCACCCCTCAACTCAAAATACTGCAGTGGCTCCTTACTGCATTTGGCATATAATACAAACATGTTTAACTTAAAACACTTCAAAAACAGAGCTTTAACCTAGCTGACACCAATCCTGATCAATTTCACATTATTTCCTTTTACATGTTCTGGATTCTAGGCAAAATGACTCAAATTACTCCTCTAAACACAGTCTTCTTAACTATTGCCTCTAGCTTAACTCAAGCACCACTTCCAAAATGCTGATCCTAATTTCAAAGCCCTCAAAATTTACTGTGTATATTATATGTTTCTCTGTACAGATGCTATTTCCACCTAATGAAATGTAAGCTCCTTCAGAGTTAGAACAGATTTATTTGGAATTTTTTGGTCTTTGTATCAACAGTATCTAATTAAGAACAGTGCTGCATGTAAAATATGTTATCAGATTGCTTACTGTTCAGGAAGGTAGAAGAGAGGAGAGAAGGGAGAGAGGAAGGAGAGAATTGGGAACTCAAAACTTTAAAAATATGAATGTCAAAAAAATGCAAATGGGGGGCAGCTGGGTAGCTCAGTGGAGTGAGAGTCAGGCCTAGAGACAGGAGGTCCTAGGTTCAAACCCGGCCTCAGCCACTTCCCAGCTGTGTGACCCTGGGCAAGTCACTTGACTCCCATTGCCCACCCTTACCAATCTTCCACCTATGAGACAATACACCGAAGTACAAGGGTTTAAAAAAAAAAAAAAGAAAAAATGCAAATGAATCAGTAGTCTAAAAAAAGTATGCAATAAATATCTAAATAAAAGTGAACACAATAAGCCTAACAGTCCTTAAAAAAAATGTTTTAAACAGTTCTATATACTGAGTAGATACTTGATACTTTTTTGTATCAAACTGAAAGCATTTAAGGATGAAATAAGAACAACAAACTGAAGAAAAATAGGGAAAATGTCTGCAAAAAATCTTGACAACAGTTTTTTGACCAATAAGAACAAAACATAACATCAACATCTAAGATGTGCTGTCAGAGAAAGTGGAAATAGCATCAACAAAAATGAGATGAGAAAAGCAACTGGCCTGGACCAATTATTAATGCTAGATGAGGTAAATTAAGAAGGGAACCAAAATATCCAAACAGGAGACTATCAAAAGATAGGGTGAGGGGGAAAATTACATACTCTTATTATCCCTGGAAGACTATCAAAACTATCAATTTATATGCCTTTTTTCATCTATAACAAAATTTTTATAATAATCAACAACTAATAGAGAACAAAACAAGCAGACCCTGAATTATATACACAATAACAGTGTAAATTAAAAGTTCAGTCAAAAGAAAATAAAACTCTGAGAAACTAAAAAAAAAAATCAATGGCTGGTTCCAGGCAGAAGACAAGGAAACATGTATCTCCTCCCATCAAAGCCAACAGATTGGGAACTAAAAGGTCAGAATTTTGTCTGTACTATCAGATATGGCCAATGTATCATGTTTTTGTGGGGTTTTTTTTCCCTTATGATAAATTTTTTGAGAGGGGAGAATTGAAAGTATTGATGTAAAAGACAAAACGACCTTATTCATTCTTTTGAGTGAAGCATAAGCAGAACTAGAAGAGTAATTCACATAATAATAACCTTGTAAAGATAAATAACTCTGAAAGACTTGATTTCTGATGAGCACAAAGATCAGGTGTGATTACAGAAGACCAATGAGGAAGCATGACACAGAGGTGGCAGATTCGAAGTATAGAATGAAACAGACATTTTTTGATATGACCATTGTGGGAACTTGTTTGTGTGACTATGCATATTTGTTTTAAGAGTTTAAGTTTTTTCTTTTTCTTTTTTTTAAAAACTTACCTTCTGTCTTGGAAGCAATACTATGTATTGGCTCCAAAGCAGAAGAGTGGTAAGGGCTAGGCAATGGGAGGTTAAGTGACTTGCCCAGGGTCACACAGCTAGGAAGTGTCTGAGGCCAGATTTGAACCCAGGACGCCCATCTCTGGGCCTGACTCTCAATCCACTGGGCCACCCAGCTGCACCCCCCTTTTTTTTCAATAAAAAGAACAGAAAGGAAAAAAATATGCTTCTGTTCATTTAAATTTCTTAATTTAACTTTAAAAGTACAAATAAATGTTTTTAAATATTTTTAAAAGAAATAATCTATTCAAATATCTCTGTCAAGGTATCTTTGAAGAGTGTTACAGTAGACAAGCAGGCTTTTACAAGTGATATGTCCTAACAAATCATGATTTTCTAAATCTATTTGCCCAAAAATATTCATAGCAGCTCTTTTTGTGATTGTAAAGAATTTGAAATTGAAGGGGGATAGCCATCAACTGGGGAATAGTTGAACAAATTGTGATATATGATGGTGATAGAATACTATTGTGCTATTAAGAAATGATGACCAGGATGATTTCAGAAAAATCTGGGAAGAGTTACATGAATAAATACAGAATGATGTGAGCAGAACCAGAAGAACATTGTATATAGTAACAGCAATATTGTACAATGATCGACTGTGAAAGACTTAGCTATTCTCATCAATACAATGATCCAAGACAATTCTGATTGACTTATAATGAAAAATATAATCCACATCTAGAGAAACAATGTAGAGAGCCATAAACAAACAATATGATCTGTAATTCATATCAGATCCAGCTATAACTGATGATTATAACCAATTAACTTCTTTCATTATTCAAAGTTTTCCTGTCTAATAAATCATGTTATTTTGAAGAGAAGGGGGATATGTCAGGAGCTATTAAGAGAAATTAGAATCTCAAGTAGATATTTTTATCTGGAACCCTCAAAAGATCAATACAGACCGGCAGAGCCGTGTATTGGTTTTTCTCCCTATCAGGGTTGAGACGGAGAGGGATATCTAAGATAAAAATCTGAGATTCCTCTTTTGATTCCTTTCATAATTCTGACCTTCCTTCAAAATGCATTATAGTCTTATTGAAAAAGCTTTGGGTTGGGGCAGCTGGGTAGCTCAGTGGAGTTAGAGTCGGGCCTAGAGACAGGAGGTCCTAGGTTCAAACCCGGCCTCAGCCACTTCCCAGCTGTGTGACCCTGGGCAAGTCACTTGACCCCCATTGCCCACCCTTACCACTCTTCCACCTATGAGACAATACACCGAAGTACAAGGGTTAAAAAAAAAAAAAAAAAAAAAAAAAAAAAAAAAAAAAAAAAGCTTTGGGCTCTCAGCACTCTAGCAGGAGGGGGGCTAACTCTGTTCCCCTTTGACCGAGAACACAGATGGCTGGTATGGCCAAGGTCGAACCCTTGGCAAGGCATTTTGCCCAGAATTAAAGTAAAATAATGAGGCTCAAAAAAATTGTTTAATACCATCAAGGCTGAGAATTGCAGAGGCCTTCCAGCCTAACAAGATGTCCCAGGTTTCATTTAAAGATAACACATATAGTTGATAGTTTAGCATAGGTTTTTTATCTACACCTGGAGGCTTCTAAGGCTTTTGTTTTGATTATAGTAAAAATCCTGCTCTCTGTAACTGTGGGAAACTTAATTTAATTAATTAATTTGATTAATTTTTTTTATTTTAATAGCAATTAATAGGAAAGATAAATGCACCTGTGGCCATCACCGTCTCCCTGGATCTCTGCAGCACCCACCGGGGGCTGTGGTGCCCACTTTGGGAATCACTGTTTTAGATTTATATAAGTATTCTCTCACAACATGACCAAAGTGAAATTTTTTTTTTAATACAAAATTTTACCATGCTTATTACTAGCCGCCTACAAGTCACTCAAGAAGTGTTAGGCCTGACTATCCAAATGGGCAAAAACAAAATAGATGAAAAAATTTCCATTCACTTTATGCTGTGCAATCAGACAACCAAATAGAACTCTCCAATTGTTCTATATGGGGCAGAAGCAGAGCCCAGAATTGAGCAAGTTTTCTTAATGACCCACACTTCTCCCCAAAGCAAAGGTCTATCTTTTAACATTAGTACTCTCTTTGTAATGCTACAAAGAGCAGTGATTCCCAAAGTGGGCACCACTGCCCCCTGGTGGGTGCTGCAGCGATCCAGAGAACGGTGATGGCCACAAGTGCATTTATCTTTCCTATTAATTGCTATTAACATTTTTTAAAAATTAATTTCCAGGGGCTAAATAATATTTTTTCTGGAAAGGGGGTGGTAGGCCAAAAAAGTTTGGGAAACACTGTTATAAGAGCTACAAATTAATATTGTGAAGAACTGTAGTTGAGGAACATCCAAAGAGCCAACAGAGTAGCAAATAGTAGACATGAAATCTATTGCTCAAGACAAAGGAGGATTACTCAAAGAAGCTATGATATAATTGAAGAAAAGTATGGTCGTGACTTTGTCAGATGATTTCACTTAACTATTTTCATTTGTTACATGTGAAGGTTCATTAAGTGGGACTTGGGGAATATTAGCCAGCAATTACTCTGATATAAAAACAAAAAGGCAGCAATAATTAAACTTACTTAAGGGAATGAAAAATCAATGTGATAAGAATAAGGTATGAACAATACACGGAATCTACAGCGTAAATAAAAAACAGCCCTTTGCACTATGCATGGACGAACTTTAACAAGCTAATGGGAGCAAATAAACGTGAGTGGTAGTGGATGATGGATGGGTAGGTGGTTTTACAATTGCATAGACATCACCAGGCACTGAAGTTCCAATTTGTAACGCCTATATTTCCCAAAAGTTGAAACACCAAAATCACATGGCTCAGGAACATAGCATGATGTGAGACTGCTCTATTCTTCCTCTTTAACTTACGATAATTTGACAGTACTTCTTAAACTGCTCTTTCCCTTCTTCATGCATCTGGAAGCCAAGAAAAAAAAAAATCCAAGCCCATTAATGGAAGGTTGGGATTTAACATTCCTTGAAAGACAAAGTCTACCAACCAAGAGCATTTTCCCCCTCATTTAAACATTCTCAAATAATTTAATATTCACAGTACTGGCTACAAATTACTTTCTGGTTATTCCAAATAATATAAAGAGAAAAAAGTCAGAATTTTAAACAAGGTATTGATTATACTCCCTCTTCCCACAATTCCACTGCATGTGTATGTATGCCATTTACTTCTCTGTATTTTTGTCATTTCCACCAACAGAATGTAAGTTTCTTGAGGGCAGTATCTCCAAAGTCTTAACACAGTTCCTGGCATACAGTAAGCACTTAATAAATACCTGCTGAAATCAAAAATCCAGGACATTTCTGAGGGACTTATAGAGAAAGAACACTATCCACATCCAGAAAAAGAACTGTGGGAGTAGAAACACAGTAGAAAAACAACTGCTTGATCACATGGTTCAATTGGGGTATGATTGGGGATGTGGACTAAACGATCACCCTAGTGCAAATATTAATAATACAAAAATAGGTCTTGATCAATGACACATGTAAAGCCCAGTGAAATTGTTTACTGGCTACAGGAGGGGGGTAGGAGGAGGAGAGGGAAAGAACATGATTTCATGTAACCAAGGGAAAATAGTCTTAATTAATTGAATAAGCTTAAATTCTTTTAAAAAAAAGAAAGTAATAAATAGAATTTATAACATAGAATAAAAAATAAAATAATAAAAATAAATGTCTGCTGAAATAGGTTAGAGTTCAGGGGCCAGAGAATACTTGGGAAGGGCAGGCAGGCCTTCTTCCTCAGCTGATTATGAGGCTAGAAGTCCAAGTGTTGTACAAGGGAGTGACCTTATTTACCCTATTTCAGAATGTCAAACTTTAGCAAATGAGATAAAAATTCCAAGGCTCAAGAGAAGTGAGTTCTAACCCCCTTCTCTAACAATCGATCTCTTGACACTTAAACTAAGGCTTGCAGGGTCCCTTACTATAATTATATAAATATATATACATATATATACTATAAATTATAAAAATAAATATAAATCTATAAAAATTTCAGAAGCTCAGACTCCTATACAACTAAGCCTGAATTTCAGTATGAGCTGAATAATCTGACTCTGAGCAAGGCTCTACTTCCATGTCTTTGCACTAACATCTGTTCCTGGAATACTCTAGCCGGTCACCCATAACTTAGACTCCCTGACTTCCAAGACTGACCCAGGAGGTCTTCCCTGTTGCTAATGCCTCCCATTAATGCTATATGTAACTTGTACATACCTACTTGTTTATGTGACCTCCTCCCCCTGCTCCTAAGATCCCTTAGAGAATCATGTTTTTGCCTTTCTGTGTATCCCAGAGCTAATATTTTGATACTTTTGAAGGTTACTGTTTATTTTTTGGAAGGTCAGGATATTTTGGCCTCAAGTACTCTTTTGGATCCTTACCCAAAGTGCTCTTAGTCATAAGAGTTAACACTACTTTGCCCCCAATGTCCAGTTGTCAAATGTGAAAAAAAACCCACCTTAAGTATCTAGTCATGAATAAGGATAGAGACCAGACCTAAGGATATAGAAAATTCCTAGGTGAGGAAATTTCCTCTACCAATGCAGGTAAGCACACATTCACACCTTATAGTCTTAAGAGATTTGCCAATCGTACAGCCAAGTACTTCAGAGGTGGGACTTGACCAGGGTTCTTCCTGGCTTCCAGGAAGGCTCTCCAAGTTAATATGCCAGGCCTCCTCTAGACATCTAGTGTTTAGTTATCTAGGATAATTAGTTAAAATAGGAAACTGTAAGAGAGCCTGTTTCTCATCAGCTGTTCCTTTGTCTATCTCTTCAGGAGAAGTCAGTGTACCTTTGCATGGAGGTATGAGCATATAGCAGGGTCTTTTCTCCTATCCCCACCTTCCACACTTCTCTCTCTAATATTCCATTTCTCCTTATTCCTCCAATCTATCCTGTTTCCTAACAACACCAATGCCTTCTCAGTTCTGAAACAAAGAATTACTAGATCCAACTATCCTCCATCCCTATTATTAGCTATGGTCTTATATCTTCCTCCCTTGTATAGCTAAACTCCTTAAGGAAACCCTACAATCAATATCTCTATTTCCTTTCCTATCTTTTTCAAACTGTTCAAGGGATTGAAATTTGCTGCCTCCAAAGTTACCAATGATCTTTTAATTAAATTTAAGGCCCAATCAGATGACTTTTTCTCAATCCTAATCCTTTTTTTTTTCTGCAGCTTTTAGTACAATTAATAATCTCCTTTTCTTTCATATTTTCTTCTCTCTACATTTCCATGACACTGCTCTCTCTTGGTTATCCTCCTACCTATCTGATAAATTCTCAATCTCTCTTGTTGGATGACCAAGCCTACTAATTATGAATGCTATCTAAAGCTCTGTCTTGGGTCCTCCTATATCATTTTGCTTGGTGATCTCACCAGTTTCCACAAATTCAATTACCATTTCTATCCAAATGATTCTCAGTTCTGCTACTCCAGGCCCTATTGATGATGTGACTGGATCTCCAGAGATTAGGACCTGGATGACCATGGGCATCTAGAACTCAACATTTCCAAAACAGAATTCATTATCCTTCTCCCATATCTTCCCCTCTACCAAACTTCCCTATTAATGTTCAGGGCATCATCCTCCTCCCATTTTCCCAGACAGTCACAATCCATGGGCCATCAATGATTCCTCATTCACAATCAGCCCCAATATTTAATCTGTTGCCGGATCTTATCACTTCTACCTTCACATTTCAAATATACATCCCCCTTCTTTCCACTCACATTTGCCACCCTGAGGTAGAGCCTATCTCTACCACAGCTGGTCCACTGAAACAGCCCCAAGTCTCTCTTCACTCTAGTCCATCCCTCAACTCAGCTGCAAACTGTGGCACAGTAGATAGGGTACTGGGCATAGTCAAGAGGGTCTGAAATCAGGAAGATCAAGTTCAAATTTGGCAACAGACATTTATCAGCTAGCTATGCAGCTCCAGGAAAGTAACTTACCTGTTTGCCTCGTTTCCTAAATTTCAAAATAGGGATGATAATAGTACCTGTCTTACAGGGTTGTCATAAAGAACAAATGAGATATCTGTAAAAAGTACTTCACACAAGGCCTGAGCACATAGTAGGCACTATATAAATACTTATTCACTTTTCTTTTTCCAAGAACAGGTCTGACTATGTCATCCCTCCACCCTTTAGTCAACAAATTCCAGGGGTATATGTCTATGTGTGTAGGTGTAAGTATGTACATGTAGAATAAATAGTGGGTATATATTTGTTTGCATGTCATCTAACCCATTAGAATGTAACTCCTTAAAGGCAGGGATTAAGTTTTTGTCTTTGCATCTCAAGCACTTCACATGGTACCTGAGCACATAATAAGTGCTTAATGAATAAATACTTGTTGCCTGACTTTACTGGACAACACCTTTTATACTCTGACCCCAGATGGCTAGTGGCCCTTACTTCAAGCACAGATTCTTGTACTTTTCTAGTTACAGCTCTACTCAAAGAAGCTTAATCTTGCTCCAGTGTACAGAAGAGACAGAAAGGAAAGATGAGAGTCTGGGGGCAAGGAATCCAGTCGGAAGGCTGTTGAAATAGTCTAGGCATACAGAGTAAAGGACTTTAATTAGTTGTTGGAAGTTGGATAGAAAGGAAGGGATCACAAGATCAAAGATTTAAAACTGAAATGGCCATTGAAAATCATCTAATCCAACCTTCTCATTTTTTTCAAATAAGTACACTAAAGTCCAGGTATATTATATGATTTGTCCAATGTCACACAAGTAGTAAACTTCAGGGGTGGAACTTGGACCCAGATCCTCTGACTCCAAATCCAATGGAACTATTCAACCAGAAAAGTTTTACTAAAACCACCAAAACCATTTCTTTCTGTTTTTACAGAACACAGATAGGTTACATCTATATCTGGGAGGAAGGAGTACTTTCATCAGTAAGATCACAGTTCAGGGGCAGCTGGGTAGCTCAGTGGATTGAGAACCAGGTCTAGAGACAGACTGGAGGTCCTAGGTTCAAATCTGGTCTCACTTGACCCCCATTGCCTACCCTTACCACTCTTCTGCCTTGGAGTCAATACACAGCATTGATTCTAAGATGGAAGGTAAAGATTTTTTTAAAAAAATTTAAGAGAATAATTCAAAGAAACAAGAAGTTTTTCTGGGCAATATGGGGACTGATGGGGATGAACTCCACCATATTGATAAAGAAGTAACACTGAACTTGGCATCAGAGGTCAGGTTTGAATCCTGGCTCTCCTATTTACTACATGTGTAACCCTAAGAAAGTGCTTTAACTTCTTTGGGCCTTAGCTTATCTGCTGAAAAATGAAGATGTTCGCTAGAATACCTCATTAAGATTCTTTGAACTTATGCTCATTCCAATAGGTCCCTAAAGTTCATCGCCTTAAAATGGCTCTTTTTTGATGTTGTCCTGTGTCAACAACCACAACTGACCATGGAAAATATCGGTCTTTGATCTTTGCTCTAAGGAGCTGGAATCTACCTGTTTACTCTATTTTCCTGAGGAGATCTCAACAAAGGAGTTGAGATTTCTTGATTCTGACAGATATGCCTTAGGACCAGTTAGAACCTCCTTTACCTCAATAAGAGCAATCTCTTAATTTTTCCTTAATGACCTAAGACCTTAACACAAATATCTGATTTGTTACCCATCATACTTTCAACTCTAAGCTTTCAAATACAGAACCATAGTCCTTTATACTTTTAGTAATGCTACTCACTTAAACAAATTGTTTGAAACATTGCAGGACACTCATGCTTCAGGGAATTGTACTAAATAATGACTTCTAATATCACTTCCAACTCCTGAGATTCTATAATTGAATACTGATATGACACTGCTTACCTAGTACTGATATGCACTAGCTCTATATCTACTTGTATTCTGAAAAACTAATTTGAGATTCTAACTTTTAATATCAAAGAAGTATTTAAGCAACTACTATGTCCAGGCACTGTTCTAGGTGCTAGGCGGTACAAGTATAAATACTGCTGTCCTTTATATCAAATGCTATTATATCATATAAATAAAATCAACTTGTAGTAGTCAAAAAGTCAACTAACACTAGGAAGACCCCTTAGCACAAATCTTCATATACCTTCAGCACGAGGAAAAAGTACTACAATCAAAGTCCTTGAAGTTCAAATTCCAGCTCTGTCATTTGTCACCTTGAACAAGTAAATTGACCTCTCTGAGCTTCTATCTATACCAAGTCGTGGTCATCCTCATCAATGCCATCATCATCATCATCCAACGTCCTTCAAATATTCAGTCTAGCTCTAAACATGAGCCAAAAACCTAAATTAGGAATTCATTTAGGTAAAGTAATTCCAAAGCAGAGAAGACTAAATCAAGTCATTCCCACCTTAACATCAAATGCTTAATCAGATACAGACTGAACTAAGGTTAGTCATAGTAAAAGAAAAGGAATCTGGAGAGAAAAACAAACAAACAAATAAATGAAAGAATGAATGAATGAATGAATGAATGAATAGGTGAACAAATGGATGAATGAATAAATAAATGGATGAATGAATGGATAAATAAATAGATGGGTAGATAAATAAATAAAGGAAAAGAAAAAGGGGTTTGAAAAGAGGGAAGTGATAAATAAGGTCAGGACTTCCTTCCTTGGCTCTACTCATAGAATGCCTCCAGAACTTATTTCTCACACACTTTTATTCTCTCAGCTTAGTTTTCTAAACAATAAGTTGTTTTACTGGCATTTCTAGAATTCTATCAAATAAAAGCAATGACAATGGTCATCCTTTTAGCCTTTTTCTTACTAGAAAGGCTTCTTATATTTCTTCACTATAAATAAGGGTAGCTCTTGGTTTTTAAAGACTGTTTATCATATGAAGCAGAAATTCATTTATTCCTCTGCTTTTTGGTGCTTTTAAAACATAAATACTATATTTTGTAGCTACTGATATAATCACATGACTTAAATTGTTTTCGTTATGTTTAGTTATCATAATGTCAAACTATCCCTACATTCATTTATAATTCTAATCTAGTCAAAGTGAATAACCTTTCATTATATTCATAGTGCTGAGGCTGTTTTGTTAATATTTTATTCAATATTTTTGGAGTATAATATTTATTTGTGAAATTAGTCTACAAATTCCACAACTTTCATTTCAAACTTATTTGTCACTATAGGACATCTACTGCAGACAAATTCCTTCCCCCTCTTGTAATCAAACTCATTCTGTACTTTTATCACCTCTGTACTTCCTTCTTTCTGTAAAATTCTTTGTTTTCTTTTTTTTTAATTGGTACATTTCTACATATAAATCTTCTACCCATTCTAGGCATCCCGGTGCAAATGCTACATCTACCCCAAAGTTATCCTTTATTCAGTTTATCTCACTTTTCCCAATTTGGAAGAAACATCTTCTCTTATACTCCCAAGGCACTTTCAAATACTTGACTTCCATGTGGTTAACTATTATGTCCCGTGAATGTGCTATCTTTTCTTTCTACTAAATCATTAAGGCTGAAACTGTTGGCTTATCCCCTCAATGCTTGGTACAGTATTTTTAAGGAAATAAATATTTGCTGAATAACAACACTTTCAGATTTATGTTTAGTATCTACTCTATAGACAAGATGTCATATTAACAAATATATGAATGAAATGAAATGAATGGAAATAAATATTAAGATCCAAGGTCAGATTAGACTAGGGTAGTGATGGCGAACTGATGGCATGAGTACTAAAGATGTCATGCAGAGTGCTCTCTGTGGGCATGCAGCTGCCCTCCCTACCCGAACCCCCCAGTTTGTTACTAGAAAGGCAGAGGGACTTGGGTGGAGCTGCTCTCTTCCCCCTCTCCACCTACCTGATGACATTTTTTCCATATCTCCTGCCCCTCTGCCCAGTAGCCCATTGGGAGCACATATTCCCTTTCCCCTCTCCACCCTGGCTGAGGACACTCCTCGCTTCACCTGCCCCTCTAGCCAGCAGCCCAATAGGATTGTGGAGGGGGGATGGAGAGGTGGGTACACAGTTAATCTAGGGGGGTGAGGTGGCAGCATGGCCTGGCACTCAGTCTCTAAAAGGTTCACCATCACTTGACTAGGGTTTCCAGAGCAAATCTCAAAAATTATATCTGCCAAAACTCTGGAAGAAGATGCCAATTTCCATTTTGCCACATCTTCCCACCCCCAGATAACTTGATATAGCAGCAGTTATAGAAATCATATGCTCATCCTCCAGGCTTGGCTTAAAACATCAGACAAAATTCCTACTAGGACAGTAGCAAGCTTTAAAAAGAAAGGAGTAATGCCAAAGATGAAGATAAATATGCATCCTTTAAGCATCAAGCTTAAAAAAAAAAAAAAAAAAAAAGCAATTCCAATTTTAAAAAGCAGCAGAAGACAACAACGGCTTCTCCATATATCCCGTCCTTCCTCCTTCCCTATCCTGATTTGGAGATTTGGGAGTATGCATCTAATTTTCAAGTGTTAAACAGATGCCAAGGCAGCCAACCCAAAGGTCATATCTTCAATCACAGTGAAGCTGAAAAATGAGGATAAAAATCTAGATTATTCAGAAGAAAATTTTTCCTAAATTATCTAGAATCATATCCCGACCTCGTTTTTTAAAAATATCCCTGTATTATATTTCTCAGTTCCCTGAGTAAAGAATTACATCATTATACTATATTATAACCGTATTTATTCAACAAACATTCATTAAACCTACTTTGTGCGGAGTCTTTTGCAAGGCCCTTGAGGAGACAAATAGTTTAGAAAAAAGAGCACACTTTCAGTCCATGATTTATTCCATCATTGTGAGCCCAGATTGAAACCTTTCTAGCCTTCTCTTGGAGAGTTGCTATGGCTAAAACATTCATTACTCTAAAGTCTCTAAAATGAAGTCTCCTAAAAGTGGGAGAAAGTCTCTTGTCATTTTGTTCAAACTTTGTAAGCCACAGTTTACATTATACCAATACAGACTTTGAAAAGTCATACCCACTTCCACACTACAATAAGTAATTAAAGTAAAATTTCTATAGAGAAAACCATAGTATACATGTTTTATTTTGTTTTCTTCTAAAACCCTTACCGTACCATCTTAGAATCAATACTGTGTTACTGGTTCCAAAGAAGAAGAGCAGTATGGACTATGCAATTGGGATCAAGTGATTGCCCAGGGTCACATTTGAAACCAGGACCTCCCATTTCTAGGTCTGGCTCTCTACCTACTGAGCCACCTAGCTGCTCCCATAGTATAATAAATATTCCTTAGAGATAATTATATATCTTTTAGATAGCAGATATTACAATTTATATCTTATAAAAGCCTAGCATGGTATTATGTGTTTAGTAAGGGCACATTATCAGTATGTTTCTCCACCTCCCAGAATATCCACATCTTTCCATTTCTTTGAGAACTCCAAAGCCTGACCATTTAAAGTTCCTGCACGCCCTCCCCAAATTCCAAAGACTGGCACCTTCTTTTGGTTTCTTCACTGCACATACTGCCTACCACTCATTTGATATATAATACAAAGCAATATATTTAAATAAATAATATATATTTATGCATATAGTTTATCTCAAACAAAGTATAAGATCCTTGAAGATGGGAATCTATCTTATACCTTTCACAGTCCAACTAATATAGGCTTGTACACTGCAGAATTCCTAAGACAAAGGAGAAAAAGTCATGTTCTCTATTACCATCCATCCTACCAAAAAAAAAAAAAAACCCACACTTAACATCCACATATCCTTTAATGAAAACAAGTTCAATAGAATAGAGCTAGCTCAGGAAGGGAAGTATCAGACCAGAGAGAGAAGCAAATAGTGCAGGACTCGGGAAAGACTTGGAGTTGCAGAGAATATTAAAAATTATCCCCAAAAGATAAATTACAAAAAAAATAGTTGTTTTTTTTTTAAATAATTGCAAACAACATAGTGATCCAGGAAAATTCTGAATGATTTATGACAAGAATACTATCCCACCTCCAGAGAAAGAGCTGTTGGAGTGGGATGCAGATCAAAGCATGCAATTATTCACATTAATTTATTTTATGGTTTTATTGTGGCATTTTGGTTTTATATAAGTATTCTCTTACAACAATGACCAATAGAAGTATGTTTTGCATGATAATACATGTATATACCCCAGATCAAATTGCTTACCATCTCTGAGAGGAAAGGGAGTAAAGGAGATAATTTGGACCTTATAATTTCAGAAAACATATTACTTGTTATTGGGGTAATAAAATACCCTTGAATAAAAAATAAACAAAAAATAAAATTGCAAGCTATCAAAAAACATGAAAAAAAAATATTCCAAATCATTACTGAAAGTTAAAAGAACTCTAGTTTCATCTCATAGCCATCAAACTGACAAAGATGAAAAAATGAAAAAAGTAAAAGGGTTGTAGAAAAAGGCAAGCACGCTGAAACACTACTGAAGGAGTTGTAAATTAGTCTAGCCATTCTAGGAATCAATTTTCAATTATGTGAAAAAAGTCAATAAGCTATTTAATATCCTTTGACTCAGCACAATTGGGTACATTCTCCGAAGAAGTCAAATAAGGAAAATAAGTCCATATGTACACTAAAATGGTTATTACATTATTTTGTCATGTCAAAAAAACAAAAACTAAGTGAATGTCCATTTATTAAGGAATGACTACACGAAATATGATATATTAATGTAACTGATGAGAAATGAGAAACATGAGAAACTTGCCTGAACTGATTCAGAGTTCAGTAAGGAAGACCAAGAGAATACCCAAACACATAAAATGCTGGTGATTACAACACTAAAAGAAAACTGAATTCGAGAGATCATATAAAATGATGTATTAGAGATTATAATGGTCCTAGAAAACATAAAGAAACACTCATCATACCTTTATAGATCATGGATACAAAACGCATATTGTTGGATCCAATCACTTGTTTTTTATTTGTTTTCTGCTTAACTGTTTCTCTGTTGCAAGGAAGGCTCCATAGAAGACAGGGTGTTAAAATGACTAACATAAAAGAAAAAGGCAACAATAAAATATTTAAAAAGACAAACACTTGGAGTTGAAAAAAAAGTGTTCTAACTCCATGACTCTGACTATTCTCCCAATCAATATCAGTTTAAGAAGGTATGGGTTTAAAAAAAGAGTAAATGTCATTTTTTGGTTGCACTATATATCTTTCTACTGAACTACCTGCCATTTTATAAGATATGACTGCAATTTTTTTGTGCTAATAGCCTCTCAGTTCTCAAATAAAAAGTTTTCCACAGCATGGTTCATAGTGCCACATGCATTTAAAAATTAAAGAAGTGCTAATAAAAAGCAACAATTTAAAAAATCTTAGACTAACAATTGTTTTCAATTAACCATTTCCTTTAGAAGGGTGTTATAATTTCTCTTTGAGCTCAAGACCACATATTTCACTCAGAAGAAAAATGCAGAACAAACAACATCTGAATAGACCTCACCCAAACCTGGTCATGCAAAATACTATGTCAGTAGTTTCTCTTTCAGGAGTTTCTCTGCAGGACAAAAAGTAAAAGGAAAGGAGACTTAGCTCTAAAAGGACAAGAAAAGTCAAATTCAGAAGTGTAAAGACTGACTTTACTTGTCTTGAGCACATTAAAATTCCAACCATCACAAAACAGTGAACACTACAGATGATTAAATGACCAAGGCCTTTTACTCCTTTCATTACCAGTATATTTCCAGTCAGTCAACACTGAATACCAATGTGCACCTAGGTCGGTCCTAAAATAGTATTTTTGAGAAGTCGATGAAGAATTAAAGAAGCAATTATTTCTGTAAACTGCTATCATCTCAAATCAACCATTATAAGATCCAAATCAAATAAGTACACATTTCAGAATGCTTTGTTTCCTCTTATACTATACCAATTTAGTATATTTGGCCAATTGCATTTAAATACTATACTGTCCTTATTAGCATATTTTAAAGTCTTTCAAATTACTACTTTTATAATATTCTTATAATACTTTTTACTACATAGGTTCATATTCACAGTAACAACAATATATTCTTAAAATGAATTTTTCTTTTCTTAAAAGTATAGCATTAAACTTTTTTAGTGGAAAAGATCCTATTTCTACCCTTGTCATATCTTGTAAAGAACCTTATTTAGTTCTAGGCATCACATTTTAGGAAGGCTATTATAATTGGCTCCCCAACATATGTCTCTTCATAAATATGAAGTACAGAATGAAAATCCATAACTCATTCGATTGGCAGAACATATCCATCTAGAAACTAAGAATAATAAAAGAAAACTCTAAAGTTACTACGTAAATACACTTCTGTATGTCTTTTGCATAAAATTATTTCAAGTACATTAGAATAATCTATGTTATTTTAATACCCTTCTTGTTAAATGCTTCAAGAGTTTTTGTCTTTGGTCTCCCTAGTAGACATTCCTAAAAGAATTGTATTGATAATGCCTATCTGTGGAAAGGGGTCATTCCTGCCTCCAAAGAATAATAGCTCTATAGATAACCATCTTCTGGCCTAGAAAAATGGAACTTCCCAACTTAAAGCCACTGAGCAACATTTCTAACACAGAATGCAGATGAGCATTTTAGCCAAGTATATATTCTGAAACAAGGAAGTAGATAACCCCAAAATATAAGCTTAAGATATAAACACCTAGATTAAGATATAAAAACCTGCCTACCTACCACAGGTGTTAGTGTTCAACAATATGAAGATCTACCACAGGCCTAAGAGAAATGTCATGGAAGCTGCATTATAGCATCCTTCTGTGTCATCATGGGACCAATGGGTAGTGCTATATTTCTCAAACCTCCTGGATATCTAGGTTTTGCTCATTAGCTTTCTTCTTTTGCTTCTCTGGCAGGGTGTCCAACTCACCACTGATTTAGAAAGCATTCACTACTAAATGGTGAGAAATGGACAAAAAAAATCACCTTTCCTATCTCCTAAAGTTAGCCCTGGTAAGCTCAAAACAGTCATTAACAAACTAGGAACTATCTAGGAGAGAGTAACTAGGATAGTGAACTTGAGGAGAAAGGGGCACCAGGGACAACACATATACATATCTAAGTATATGCAAAATAAATACATGAAACAGTTTGTGGAGAAGGTAATAGCAACTGGGGAGATAAAGACTTCATGTAAAATATGGAACTTGGCCTGAGCCTAAAAGAAGACTTGGGATTCTAAGAGTCCCTCCAGGTAGGGGAGACAACCAGTTCCAAGGTCAGAAGATGGGCCTTTGACTATGAGATATGTGAAAGGAAGTGAGGGCAACACACCTGGAAAGATAGGGTAGAGCTAAATGTTTGCTCCTAGAAGTCACAGAAAACATTGAAAAGAATAAAGAATGGCCTAGTCAGATCTAGACTTTGGGAAAATTAATTGGGCAACTATATGGGGGATACATTGGAAAAGACACGAGGCCACTGTCAAGTATTTGAAGGACTGTCGGACTGTCCTGTGAAAAAGGGATTTTTACCTTGTTCTGCTGGCCCCAGAGAGCATAGCTAGGAGCAATGAGAAGAGGCAAAAAGTTAACTTCTTAACAAAGAGATGTCTCCAAGTAAAATTAATTACTCCTACCTCACCAGACATAAATAATCAAGAAAAAGTATGATCTATATGCTACAGATACACATAGGTTTGGAGTCTTACATTTTATTGACATAGGGAACTCCTAGGTAAAAAAAAAAAAAAAACCAACTACCAATGCACATCTAGCATTCTGGCATTAGAGGTGCTTGGGACACCAAAAGGCTAAGCCCAGGATTACAAAGCCAATATGGGCCAAAAGTAGGACTAGAATGCCAGGTCTTCCTAACTTTGAGACTAGCTCTCTTTGCACCATACCACATTTTCTTTCATACCTTAGAAGAAATTCTTATGTAGTATGAGTTGGAGAATTTCTCTCTTCAACATGGCAGGTCTAACCACACTTTAAGCCATCATCATTAACAACAAAAAATTGGATAAGACTTTAGAAAGAGGATTCCCTGGAGTCCTTTAGTCTAATCTCATGATAGGAAACTGAGACCCAGAATCAATCAGTCAAGTCAGTCATTCAGTCAAAATATTTATTAAATGATTATAATGTTCTAGGCATTGAATATAAGAAAAGGCCAAAATGGTCTGTCCTCAAAAAGCTCACAATTCTAATGGGAGAGATGAAATGTAAATAACAAATAATACAAAATTACATACAGAGTAGATAAAAGATAGTATGAAAGAGAAAAGGTCTAGCAGTTGGATGAAGAAAGAGAGAAGGAAAATTTAAAATTTGAGCTGAGTCTTGAAAAAGCCAAAAAGTAAATGCTATTTTCTTAAGGGGGTACAAACTATTTCAGTTTTAGAAATAGTCAATGCAAAAACAGAGACAGATTTTTTTGGGGGGTGGGACGGAAGATTTCTTCAAGTAGGTAAGTGTAGATAGATCACAGAGTGAATGGGGGGGGGGGAAGTAGAGTAAATAGAAGGGAGCAAAATTTAAGAAGTTTGGAAAAGTAAGAAAGGGCCATGTTTTGAAAATTTTTAAATGAACCTAGGAATACTGAAGCTTACATAATCACAACTATCCTTTAGAGAAATCACCTCAGCGGCTGCTTCAGTTTTCTTAGGGTGGGAAAATCTGAAGCAGGGAGACCAGTTGGAAGACTACTACAACAACCAAACCAGAGGTTTTGAGGGCATGAATGTGAATGATGGCTATATGAATAAGGAAAAAGGTACACAAGAGAAATGTTGTGAAAACAGAAATAAGATTTGACAATAGATTGGATATGTGGAGTAAGTCAAGAGTAAGGAGTTGAAGATGATGCTAAGGTTAGTGGCTTGTGACTTCAAGGATGACAGTAGTACTTTTAATTATAATAGGTTAGTAAGGAAGGGAAGAGGTTTGAGGGGAAGTAGTTGTTCTATTTTGGAGAGGTTAAGTTTTAGACACTTATTCACCATCCAGTTCAAAAATAACCAAGAAAGACTAGGGGTAGACAAATCTAAGAATCATCTGCATAGAGAAGATGACTGAACCCATGAGAGCTGAGATCACCAAGTGAAGACAACCTTGGTTGTCTTACCCTTCAGGGTAAGAAAGACATGGATAGAGAAACAACCAAAGAATGAGGAGAGATCTGACTGGTAAGAGAAGCAGAAAAAGAAGGATCATTGGGGCAGCTTAGATGGCTCAATGTAGAGCCAGGCCTGAAGGTGGGAGGTCCTGGGTTCAAATCCAACCTCACATACTGCCTAGCTGTGTGACCCTGGGAAAGTCATTTAACCCTCATTGCCTAGCCCTTATTGCTCTTCTGCCTTGAAAGTGATACATAATATTGATTCAAAAGAAAGAAGTTAAAGGGAAAGAGGGAAGGAAAGAAAGTCATGAAAACCTATTGAAGATTAAGTGTTCAGAAGGTATTAAAACATGTTGCATTGCTAATAGAGGTCAAGAAGCACTCAGAAAAGTCATTAGATCTTACAATTAAAATATTGCTTTTAATTTTGAAGACCATTCCAAATGAATGAGGTTGACAGTCAAATTGCAGAGGAAACGGAAAAGAATAAGAGGTGAGTGAAAACAGCTAGAGCAAAGAATTTCAGATTATAGGATAATGCAGATTTTAGTTAGTTTACCAAAACAGTCAAAATAGACAAGGGTGAAAAGTGTAGGCATAATGGCTTGGGAAAAAACTGAGATATGAAAGTAATATTAGTCAGGATGAGGCAGATGGTTTGTGGTTGAAAGGTTTAGGGAAAGATGGAATAATAAAAGATTATGGATTAATGAATAAGCATTTATCAAGCACTTATTCATAGTCCTTACCCTAAAGGAGTTCACATTCTAAAAGAGGAGACAATACGTAGAGATTTCAACACCCAAGTCAGAAGGAAAGAACTCATGGTCTTCAGAGGACAGTAGAAAGGCTGGTAATCTTTCTTTTAACATCAGTTCCACAGATCAAATATATATCCATTTCTGCTTTGAAGCAGAATGTCAATGGCAAAGGCTCTGATAGCAAGAATTTTCTTTTCCAGTCTTAAGTATCAGTGTAGGTTGAACACCCAGGGGTTACAGCCCCAACAGAAGTAGCTGCCAGGTTGCATTCCTATTGTTTGCTTCCGGGTTAAAAGCTGGTGGCACTGGGTTGGAAGCAGGTCTAATGGTTTGTTGGGGGATGGGGAGAGAAAATGCCCAGCCAAAGGCTTTTGAGCTCAGAATTCTGAGCTTCCTTCTTAGGAGTCTGAGAGGTGGGAACAATGGTTTAGCCTATCTCAAATATATTTCCTGTCTCTCCCTCCAGGTGCCTTATGACCAGATAAAGGAATTCCAGAGTTTGTTAGGAAGGAAGTGGACACTTATAGGTAATGGTAAAACCAAGGGTGATTCGGCTTTCTGTTTCAGCTGAGGTACAGGGTAATAGGTGATGGGCATTGAGTAGATTGAAGAAGAAATGTGTAGCAATCCAGGTATACATTAATTGTGATATGAGTGCTCAAAAACTGACTCTTATATTGCTTATGATTGATTTCTGTAACCTTGAGTTAAACTGAACCTCAACCTAGCCAAATTCCTAGTCCTTCCCTAAGGCTACACCCCCAACCCCCACCCACCCACCCCACCCACATCAGTTATCTCAGTCTCCTTATTTTACTTACAATAATCAATTAACATATGTATCAAACAACCATAGGCCATAGCAAACTCCTAAGCTGGGTATAGTCTTAGTATCTGGCAGTTTGTATCTCCGGATGATTACCCCATAATGTTAATGTTATCAGACCACTTGGCTCTCCTCTTCCCCCTTATACTGCAGTAACCCCATTAAAAGTAGCTCTATGGCAGTTGAGGGTTAAGCTCTCGCCCAGAGTTTACTCACCGTCTGACTACCTTATGCCAGAACTTCCTTTTTCTGTGTATCTTATGTTCTCTTAACATTAGTCCTTAACCTGTAACCCATTTTCACTCAGTCCTTGGTTCCCCTTTCTGAGTGTCCTACCCACTAGGAATTTTCATGGAGCTGCTGGATGGCTTCAAAATGGGAAATTATAATATTTGAGAGAGTATCCATTTATATTTTGGAGTCCCCTAGAATGAGGACAGAAGAAAGAAGAGAGAAAAACTGAGAGTCAAGCAATGAACTGACTGAATAAAGAGAATATCTTTTGAAGAGTTGATAACTAAAAATCACCAGGATCTGGATTGGTGTGATGAATATGGATAGGTCATACCTAAAAGGAGTAGAGTTTGCTTAGTGGTTAAGGGAGCATATTGGAAGTGGCAGTGGGGAAGAGTATTCCAACTCCCTCAGTGACTGGTGAAATGTGGGGCTATGAGACAAAGTATAGCCAGTATCAGAAAAGGTACCACAGGAAACTGCGCAGCTAGGAGGGAGGCATAAGATGTAAAGAATAAGAGAAAAAAACATGTTCATTATGGAACATGCATTCAAGAGGGCTTAGCAGACAGGACAGAAGAAATCTGAAGGGGAAAAGGGGGAGAATTAGAGGTGGGGAAGATAAGGAGAATCTGGAAAAGGGTCTGTACAATAGTAGCCAGGGGTTCAGGGTGACACAACAAGATGAAAGCAAGCTAATCACCAAATATTGAGTCCAAGCAAACTATCAGTGGTTGCATAAAAGTTCATTGAGAGAGGCACAAGATTATACTGTTCAAAATCCTTCACTAAGTTTCATCATCCAGGCAAATGGAAATGAGGCCTAACTCATAAGTAGGCAAAGGTAGGGGAGCCTAATCAAGCACAGTCCTGGAGAAGGCCATGGAGGGAACTAGGGCACAATATTGTCCTCAGATTAAGAGAGATTAAATGACCAATTCCCACTGGTGGCAAGGAGCGAAGCTAGGATTCAAACCCAACTTCTCTAACTCAAAATGTGGAAAAGGTCTTCAACTAAGAGTTCATTCTTACCCATGTTTAATAACTGTCACAGTTATAGCAGTCTTCATTGCATCTAACCTGAACTCCTCCAATTATTCGTGTTCATTTCCTCTTTTGAACAAAGAAGTCTCCTTCTATATACAAGTACATCAGACTACTGTGGCATACTTTACCCATTCCAAACTATGGAAAAATGTATTATCCCTATATATTCAATCCTAATTATAATATTGATACCCCATTTCAGAGAAAGAGAGTATAAATTATCCTTGAGCAGCATCAGGTACAGTGGGTAACTTATATGCTTCTAGAAGCCCTGGGATTCAATCTCTCTTCTTTCATTTAGCATTGTCGACGTGGAATCTAGAGACCCCAAACTTGTGGCCTAGTGAGATCTAATGAACCCCAAGTTTTAGGAATAGTTTTGTCGACGTGGAATCTAGAGACCCCAAACCTGTGGCTTAGTGAGATCTGATGAACCCCAAGTTTTAGAAATAGCTTGTGGGCTGGAGACACCCAAAACTTGCTTTCAGGTTCCCGAGAGAATCCATCCTAAAGGGAATCTCAGGCTAGCAGTTGCCGACTGAATAATGGACCCTGGGGTAAATGCTAAATATCCTTTTGTCTTAGGTAATATTCCCCATTTGTATCCAAGACCCCCACCCCCACCCCAGGGCACACCTGGACAGGAACCATCCTAAGTATCCATTGTAAGCAGCCCCAGTGAAAGCTCAGTGGGCTAGGGCTGGAAGGCGGAGTCAATCCTCGGACTCTGCATAAGGTACAGGGTGCAGGGCTCAGAGTGGAGGCCTAGTCAGCCCAGTTCCCCCTTTCCCTTAATTAAAGAGTGGTTTTTCTGACTATTTCATAGTTCTGTGTTTTTTCTAAGTTAACAGCATCTATGTGAGCATAAAAATCTCTGAACCTCAGTTACATTCAGTTTTATGTAATTTGGATTATAATAAAAGTTTCGTCGAAAAAAGCTATCCTCGCAAAATTAAAGACATTAGATTTTAAATGGATACTTACATCAATCCTAGGTCAAATGTCCAGATTTATTGGCAAGATTCAGAACTGTTACATAACTTTTACTTCTGAAATCTAGTTATTTTGGTTCCACTAACAGAAATGAGTGTTAGTCTAACTTCATATTATTCTGTGCATTTAGAAAAGCAACTGTATACTAATGCAAGTTAGTGAAGGATTTTGGGCTTAAATGCACTGAAAAATATGTAACTATTCAATCCATATTCAAAATGCTGATAATCCATCTCCTCAAAGAAATATAAATGCTGGGAACCAGAACATAAATTGTCCTTTACAAATTATGTTTACTAGCACTTAATCTATAGGTCAGTCTTGCAAATCATCATTGCCTCAGGAAAAAAAATTAAGAAAGCTGTTCATACTGCCTGTTTTCAGGGAGGAAAGAAACCATTTAAAGATATGATAAAACTCAAAGGACTAACAATTGGACCCAATTCCTTCTTCCCACATTTGTTCTCTCCCATTATTCCCTTTTTCCACTCTTTATTTTACATTTCTAACTTCTCTGCCTTTTATATCATTCATTCATTCATTCATTTATTCAATAACACTTATTAAATGCCTACTATGTGTTCCAGGCACCATGCTAAAGCTTGGGGATATAAAAAGAGGCAAATCCTGCTCTCAAGCTTACAATCTAATGGGGGAGACAAACATATATATCACAAATATGTACTAAGCACACAATATCCACGATAAATAAGAATTAATTTTTAAAAGGAAGCATTGGAATTAAGGGGTTAGGAAAGGATTCCTGAATGAATTAGGATTTAAGTTGTAACCTAAGAAAGCAAGAAGGTCAGCATTCTAAGGAGAGAAGGGAGAGTGTTCCAGGCATGGACAGCAACAGAAAATGCCCACAGCCAAGAGAAGGGATTTTTTTGTTGTTGGTGGAACAGCCAAAAAGTCAATATCACAGGACTATATGTGGGAATAAGGTGTAAGAAAGCCTGGAAAGATAGAGGGGATTAAAGGTTATTAAGGGTTTTGAATGCCAAACAAGGTATTTTGCATTTGCTCCCAGAGGCAACAGGAAGCCACAGGAATTGGGGGATGGGAGTAGAGGAATATATGAGGACACAAGATTGGAAATGCATTTTAGAAAAATTACGTTAATAGCTGAATGGAGGATAGAATGGAGTGAGGAAGAGATTTAAGACAAGCCCACCCAGTAATGACTATTGCAATAGCTCAGATACAAGTGTCTGAACAGTGGCAGTGTCAGAGAGGAGAGAATCTTCCAGAGATGTAGCAAAGGTAAAAGCTACAAGCCTTGGATAACTGACTTCCAGAGTGTGAGCCTGAGGGACTTGGGAGGATGGTGTTGCCCTCTACAGTAATAAGGAAAGTTCAAATTTAATCACAGGACTAGAATTTGCCTGCACAAATTCAAATTCAATCTCTAAACAGCTAGATGTTGTGAATGTAAGGTAGTGAAGAAGAATTAAAGGTGAAAAGTTTTCTTCTTCCATACAAGACTGGAGCAGACATCTACATTACATACTTCCTTATTTAAGTTAAATAGGATCTGCATTTTACTGCAAAATTGAAAAAGCGAAAAGTTTGAGATCAGAGATATTATCCCACTGGCAGAAATTCAAGAAAATAAATCAATACCAGTGTTTGGTTTCACCTCCATTCTCATCTAGGCTCATCCTTGCTCTCTAGATTGACTAAACCTGATCAATCACATTGGGACAAGAGGTTAAGCTCATGAGACAGATTTTCTAATTTCTGAAAGCTCTTCCTCCTCAGAAATATGCTGGCAGTCCAAACTAGAAACTGGAAAGGATGTAGTTCAGTGCCTGGCACAGAGGTGCTTAATAAATGCTTTTTTCATCATACTGAATAATCTAATGCAGTATCACAACTATCCAAACACAGAAAAGAGACTCAAGTTTATAGCAATTAAATTTCTTTTCTATATTCTAAATTTGGGAGTTGAATCCCAGAGCCTAAACTGCTTTATATTTCATTTCTTTTCTCTAACTTTTCTCTTCTTTTTTCTCCTTAGTCTTAATTACTGCCCTCACCCCAAGAAATTAGAGGGGGGTGGGGCCTAATAAGATGTGAGTTAACTATGTTACTGTATTCCTGAGGTAAAAAAAAGGCTTCAGAAATAGGAATTCATTAGTAAAACCGCTGGGGGCCCACCTGCATGACAAGACAAACTATAAAGAAGAGATGCAACTACACAAAATAAAGAGGTGAAAGCAAGTGCATCAGTCTGGTTGGATCAGAGGAGGAAGACTGGTCAGCAATTCTATGTTCTTGTACTTCTTTAATCCCAGATCAATCTGTCTCAACTTGACTAAAGGAAGGAGGATTTACTCACAGCACAAAATCTGATAGTACATTTAATTAAATAAATTTAGGGTTATTATTATTTAATAACATTAGAGACTAAGCAAGAGATGACAAGGGAAAAAAAAAAGACAAAATCTCTGGATGATAATTAGGGTTCAGATGCAAAAGATTTTATATTCTTCATAAATCTTACTATTTTACCACCAGAAATGGAAGCTGTCTATAACCAGACCTTCTGAGTCCAAGCCCTCTACCCACCCTTTAGATCTCTGCTTTGGGGGAGTACTATCTTGATTGGTGGGTGAGTGAATTAAAAATCCAATCCACTATATCTAGCTGGCCCCAAACCATCCACCAGGAGCCATCCTGCCATCTGCTCTTGCCACTAATGGGACATGTTCCAACACTTCTCTCCTCCTGCTCCCCACCACCCAGCTCCCCACTCTGTTTAGTCTGGAAACAATCAATGTAGCTACCACTGCTACTAGAAAAAGCGAGATTAATCAATCACCAGATAACTCTACTCAGAATCATGCTTAACTCCCCAGACCAAAACTCTCTTTCCTGGTCCCGATTACCCTACATGTTTCAATATTCCCTCCATTACATAGCACACAGAAAGAGCTTTAATAATTTGCTTTTTCATTCATTTTCACCAATACAACTTAATCTACAGCTTTTTAAAAGACATATGCCCTTGAATTCCAAGAGCATTCAACTTGTTCCAGTTACTTTTAAATGTCGTCTTAAGTCAAAGAGGTATCAGACATATATGGTCATTCTGAAAAAATGTCAACTCTAAAAAAATGAAACAAAGTAGACTATAAAAAACCCTACAAAATTAGTTCCAAGTCTAAGTCCTAGTTCTAACACTTAAGTGTTCATGGTTTACATGTTTACATTACCTCAACATATCAATTCTTCTCTGCATTTGGTTCCTCAATGATAAAACTGGAATTCATAACACTTCTACTAGTGCCTATTTCTTTGAATTTCAGGGATACTGTGAGGAAAGTAACCTACACATTAGAAAGCAATATATATGTCAGCATTTTTTTTTTTTTTTGGCCTAGGCCTATGATTTCCTTGGTATAGATGTGTATTTACAACTCTTCTGTTACTGGAGTCTCAGTTAAAGTCCTCCTTTCTACAACATTTTCCCAGTCTTAGTACACTCTCTAAGATTGTATCCAATTTATTCTGTATGTAGCTTTTCTGTACATAGTTGTTTGCATGTTGTCTCCACCTATAAACTGAATCTCGAGGGTAGGTAGTAATTTTTCCTTTTAGTATCCTAATTTTAAGTGACTAGCACATAGCAAGCACTTAATAAATGCTTGTTGACTTGGAAAGTTTATTGCTTGAGGCATCAAGAGGTTAAAAGACAAACCCAGGGTCACACAACTACTAAGCATCAAAAACCGAACTGTTCTAGGCTTTCTTAACTCCAAACACTAAACAAACTCATTAGTTCAACTAAACAGAATTCCAAAAATAGATGAAGGTGTTCTAACCTTACTTAGAACCTGGGTTGTTTTCAACACTAATCTATTTCACTGAAAAGGGCAGTGTCTTTTTACTAGGCAACACCCACTTCCCTCCCCACCTCCAGTACTGCATTCCACCAAGGGCCAAAAATATACCCTGTAATAAATTTATTTTTAAATATTACATATTGTTTGGGTCATATTCTGAAACTTAAATTTAAAAGTACAAAAGATGTTTAATAAAACATTTCATATTTCTAGGGTGATTAAGCTACTCCTTTGAAACTTACTAAAAATGCTTTCCAATGATAACTTCAAACATGATACCTCACCTATGAGGAAAATAGCCAAGACACCATAGTTTCATTTAAAAAAGATTTAAGCAGTCAAAAGATACACCTAAGTTCATGCACCTGATTCATTCAATAAATCTACCAATCGTCTGTACAGAAAATAGATTAAGCTTTAGAGGAGGTATAAAAAAAATTTTGGGAAGCCCTCTTGGGCTCTCTCGTCGGCAAGCAGTGTCTTCCTAAGTACTGATGATACAAAAACTGTAAACTTGCAAAGGATTTCAGAAAGCAAAAAGAACATATGAATATACAGAAAAATAAATGGGGGGAGGGGTAAATTGTGAAGAGGGTACGTTTCATATAGAAAGTGGTGTCTGTGCTAAGCCTTAAAGGAGGTTAGTAATTTTATGAGGCACAGGTAAAAAGGGAATTCACTTCAGTGGAGAGAAAACCAATACAAATAGAGAGTAAAGATGGAGTGTTGTGTAGAAGGAATCTTTAACATGCTGTGTACACTGGAAACAACTGATAAGCAGAAAGAAGGGGAAGAGAAGGAAATAAGCAGTGACTACACTTATGAATGCCTACCTCATTTGATCCTCTCAACTAGTGAGGTAGGTGCTGTTATCATCTCCATTACACAGGAGAGAAAAATGAGGCAGAAGTTAAGTGACTTCACAGGGCCAGCAAGTGCCTAAAGGCAGAATCTGAACTCAAAGTTGCGGCCCAGAGCTCTAGTGTACTGCATCACCTAACTAGTTCTCACCAAAACAAAAACCTTTTGTTAAGATGCTCCATTGGCTCCTTTTTAATTTTAGGATAAAATATCAGCCTCCCCAAAAAAACCCTTTGGCACTTAAAACCTAACAGAACAGCCCTGGCCTACCTTTCCAGACATGGTGTTCATTTATGCACTGCCAAACTGGCTGGCTTCCTCTATTACTTGTGCCTCCATGCTTTCCTCCTCAAATCTGTCCCTTAATATCCCCACCCTCCTTCAAAAGCTCATCTCAATTGTCACCTCCAACAAGAGGCCTGTCCTATTAGCCTCATTCGCTACTACCCTTCCAGCCCCTCAAAATAACTCAGTATGTATTTTTAACTATTTAACTGAGTTCATGGTGTATCCTTCCAATAGAAAGGAAATGACTTGAGGACAGATTCATGTTTGTCTACAAGGACTTCACAAAGTGTGCCTAGCACAATATATAAATAAAATAATAATATAAATGCTCATAGAATTTTAAAAGCCTAGCAATATAGCGAGGTGGCATTATAAAGGTACCATCTTAATAACTGTTTTTCATAATAGCCCATGAATTCACAACATACACTTCTAATCCAAAGAGTATATCCTTTCCATGAATTAGCCAACTCTTGCATGAGTTGCTAAGACTGGAAGGAAAAAAAAAGTTTTACCTAAGTAGCCAACATTCTAGCTACTCCCCCCAAGACTCACCTAGTCTGGTTCTCCAATGACAACCAGCCACGAATTGAAAACTTTTCAGGTTTGGTAGGTCTGCTGGCACACCCTCCAAAATTCTACTCTGAGGTAACAACTCCATGCCAGAGTGAGACATTGAAGTAGGAATTCAGTGAAGGACAATTTAACTTCAGCAGGTAGTTAAGAAGTTAAACTATCTTAAATATTCTGTAAAGCAGGGAGATTCCTAATACCTAAAGATTTAAGAACTATTTTAAATTACTAAAGTTTTAAAGATAAAATTAGTGACAGGCAACAATGATTAAGAAGTAGTAAGATGAGATTTCTAATATTTAAAGATTTATATAAAAATTACTTAAAATGTCAGAGACTAAAAATAACAGCTTAGCACTTTATTATTTAAGATGATTCACTTTCTGGGAGTTTTAGATTACCTCAGTAAAAAATATTACTCCAAAGATTCTCACATTCTAGCATATCTTCGCAAACACTCCATAAGTTTTCCTACTTAGCAAAAGTTTTCCTAATTATGGAAATAACACAATAAATAATTGCTCAAAACAATAGGTAATAGCTAAAATTCTTAAGTCTGGTATTCCTTAGCAAATAGAAGTTTCTCTAATAATAGCTAATTGATCAAAATATTAGCTAATACCCCAAAAGTCTAACACTTTTGTATACTTTAGCAAAAAGTTTTCTGAATGCTGGAAATAATATTGGATGTGTCAATTAAGATATCTCAGGTATCTTAATAAATGTTCGCGTTTTTCATAAGGGAAGATTTTAATTTAACAACATGTACAGGGATCATTTTTTCATAGGAGAAAATTTTCAATTTCTATATCAACATTGTCTAGGGCTACTTTGGGGATCATTTTTTTTTTTTACAATGGGAGAAAAAGAATTTAATCTCTCCAATAACATATACAGGGTAGCCTGATAACATTTTTTACAATGTGAGGGGAAGAATTTAATTCTTTCTAACAACAAGTCCAGAGCTACCTGGGATTATATAAAATGATATCCACCAACTTCTATACAAAATGAAGTCAAAGAACTATCAAAAGCGACAGGAAGTTTGAAACAAATTGCAGGACAAACAAGAGAAAGTTCCGTCAGCTCGTAGGGTTTATAGTGATTTTTGGCTTCGGATGGATGCAAACCCAATTAGGGAGTGGGAAATTCATTGTTCCTAAAGAGCTGGATAACTTGGGGTGACAGCGAATTTGCGGTCTCCATCCCCTGGATGCCACCCCAACAGGCCAAATGCTATTCTCCTAAAAATAGGGGTGTTGTTGGCCAAAGGGACACCTAACACTAGGCTGCCACCGCCAGTGGGCTTGGGAGGAGGAAGGTGAAGGGAAGGGAGAAGACAGGATTTGGGCATGCACCAGACGCGCTTACGTGGGTCCAGCGGAGCCAAGGGGCTCGTCTCTTCCCATCCCGATCGCGTCCCCTCCGCTCCCTCATTATGTCCCCCCTTCCCCACCTAAGAGGAGGCACGCGCGGGCGGAGTCGGCCGACGACCCTTGAACTTGCAACCCGCAGGAAGCCCCCCGAGGGACAGCCTGGAGGAGGAGGGACCTGAGAGCCGAGCCCGGCTCCTCTGGGTTTTCCGCGTGCCCCCTTTCCCAGGGAGAGTCTACCCACGAAAGGTGTCACCTCCCTCTCCCCACGGGGGGCGCCATGGTGGGGAGGGTCAAGGGCAGCCCCCGACTCCAGAGAGCCCCACCTCCCCGGGAAGGCCAAGCCGGCCCCATGTGCGCGCGCCCGCTCCCACTTGCTCAGGCAGCGGCCTAGGCGCGAGCGAGCGAGCGAGGGAGGGAGGGAGCGGGCGGGCTGGCAGGCAGGAGGGCACGGCCGCGGGGAACCCGGAGGACGAGGACCCGGCCTGGCCCGGCCCTGCCCCTACCTAGCGAGGACGGAGACGAGACGTGGTTGTCCTGGACCGCTGGGTCTCCGCTCCGCGGCCGCCCCCGCCGCCGCCGCCGCAGCTCCTGGGGCGGGCGCTGCTGCTGCTGCCGCCGCGCTGCCGCGTCCCCCTCCGCCATCTTGTACCGATTTAAAATTAACTCCCCGCTGACGTCAAACGCCGCCGCCGCTTTATCAACCTCCCGGGAGCCGGAGGGGGCGGGCGATGGGTCCTAGCGCCGCCCGCGCCTCGCCCCGCCCCTCGCCTCCTCCGCCCCCATCCCCCCGCGGCCTCGCACCCGCATCCACCTCCCACCGCCCCGCCTCGCGGTCATCCCGCGTTGAGTGGGCTGGGGGGAAACGACTCAGCGACCTGCGCCTTCCCTCCGGGACTCGGGCTCTGGCCAATAGCATCCAGATCCCCCGAACACGTGAGCTCAAGGACGCGAGCGCACATTGTAAACAAATGTCGGGCTGCAGCTGCAGCTGCAGCTGCGGAGAGGAGCTAAGGAAAGCCGGGGCTGATCCGGTTGTTAAATTTCCAACTCCTCCGAAATCCAGCCGGACAAATCAGAACCGGGATAGCCGTTTTGTGGATTGTGTTGGCTTCAAAAAAGTGGAGAAAATGCTCATAATACAAGCTAAACTTAAAAAGTATGTCGTGGGTGCATTTTTCACTGGGGAGCTGGTGATTAAACATTTACCAACACACTACTGGAAAGATGCCCCTTTCCTTGTCCTGTTCTTCCCCCACCCGAGTCTCTTCTATTCTAGTGGAAACAGTGAAGGGTTTACAATCAAAAGACTCGGACTGGCTCTGACACTAGCTTTGGAACATCAGTCACCTCAGTTTTAGCATCTGTAAAATGGAGATGATAACGCATCCAAGGTTGAAGAAAGAGAACAGTTTGTGAACTGCAATGTCAGCATTGTATAAAAAAGATGGAAGATTGTACCTTTTTGTCATCGATGCCAAGCAAAATGCCTGGCACGTGAGAGCTTAATAAATGCAACTTGACTTCTCTTTTTGGCATAATTATTAACATATCATAATAGTTAACATTTGTATAGCACTTACTACATGCCAGACACCTTATCTCTATCTCATTTGAGCCTTCACGACAACGTTGGGAAGGAAGTACTTTTATTATTCCCCTTTTACAGATGGGGAAATTGAGGGAAAAGACTAGTCACTTGTGTCTAGGGAGGAAAATTTGAATTCTGGTCTTCCTGACTCCAGACTCAACTGTGCCACCTGGCTTTTCTCCAGTCTAGTTTATAAATTTTATCTTCCAGCTAGTCTCAAAATTCCACCTTCTAGAAGAAAGTTTCCCAATTTTACCAGTTTTAAATTTGCTAAAAGGTCTGAATCCTTTCGATTTTAGTCTTCAGTCTTTATTATCTCCAATTTATCTTGTAAAATAGTTTTTTTTTTCCTACATAGTTGTGTACATGTTGTCTCCTGTACCAGCCTGTGAACCTCTTGAGAGCAGAGATTGTCTTTCATCTCTGCATCCCCAGGACTTATAGCACAATGCCTGGCACAATGGCAAGCACTTAATGAATATTAATTGATTGCTTAATTATAGGAGTTGTGGTCTTCATAAAAGAAATTATAGATATTTTAAATTAAAGTAGAGGAAGCAATCCAATAGTCTTTTAGTTAAAAAGAATGTGGAAGCACTGGTTTTGGTTTTCTTTCTCACCACCCCCACCCCTCTCCTTTTTCTACCTTACACAACTAATTGTTTAAATTTAGTTAATACTCCTACATTACACTTTTCTCTTTCCTCACCCACCTTACCCTGTGTCTCCTGTCATCATCAGTCAACAAAACTGTATTCTTAAAGGTAACCAACAATTTTTTAATTAATTTTACATCCTTTTTAAATTTTTGGTTCCAAATACTCTCCCTCCCTTGCCCACTGTGAAAGCAAGCAAAATGTTATCAGTTATACATAAGAAAATGAAAACATTTTTCTATTAAGCACATTGCAAAAAATAAAGTGAGAAAGTTATACTTCTGTTTGCACTCAGAGCTCATCAGTTCTCTCTCTGGATGTAGACAGCATTTTTTTATCATGAGTCCTTTAGAAATGCCTTTAATCATTGTATTGATCAGAGTAGCTAAGTCTTTCACAGTTGATCATCATTACAATGATACTGTTACCATACACGGTGACGCCCCAATTTTTCTCACTTCAATTTAGGTCTTCCTGTTTTATTTTTCTGAAACCAACTCCTTGTCATTTCTTCTAGCATTATACTATTCTATCACGATCATATGCCACAAATTTTTCAGCCATTCCCCAACTGATGAGCTTCCCCTCCATTTCCAGTTCTTTACCACCACAAAAAAGAACTGCTATAAATATTTATGATTGCATAGATCCTTCTATTTTTTCTTTGATCTCTTTGGGAAACAAACCTAGAAGTGATATTGCTCTGTCAAAGTTTTATAGCCCTTTTGCCATGGTTCCAAATTGTTCTCCAAAATGACTGGACTAGCTCATTACCAACAGTTTATTAAGGTAAATATTTTCCCTCAACCCCTCCAGGATTTGTCATTTCTGATAAGTGTAAAGTGTAAGGTATCTCAGAGTTGTTTTAATTTGCTTTTCTCTAATCAGTAGTGATTTTAGAGCATTTTGTATGACTTGATAGCTTTAATTTCTTCTTCTGAAAGCTGTGTTTGTTCATGTCCTTTGACCATTCAGCCTTTAGGAAATAGCTCTTATTTTATGCATTTTGCTTAGTTCCCTTTATATTTGAGAAGTGAGGCCTTTAAAAGAGAATCTTGCTGTACAATTTTTTGGTTCTGCTTCATTATCTGTTGTACCTTTTAGCAAAATATAATTTCCCTGATTATCTCTTTTAATTAGGCCTATTTTTGTGTTTACTTTGTCTGAGATCATGATCGCTATTCCTATAATTTATACTTTAACTGAAGTTTAATAGATTTTTCTCCAGTCCTTTATTAAAACTCTTTCTTTCTGTTTCAAGTATATCTTTTGTAAATAACATTGTTAGATTCCTGTTTCTAATCCATTCTATCTACTTCTATTTTATGGGTAAGCTTTCTTCCATAGTTATGATTGTTAACTGTGTATTTCCCTCCATCCTATGTTCTTATATTTATCTTTTTTTCTTTTTAACCTGTCCCTTCTTAATAGCTATTTTTTCCTAACCATTGCCTTCTTTAATCTGCCCTCCCTTTTATCTCCCACCCAAATCTTTTATTCCCTTCCTCCTATTTCCCTATTGAGTCAAAAAAAATTTACATACCTAAGAGTGTGTGTGTGTGTGTGTGTGTGTGTGTGTGTGTATTCTTCCCTCAAATCAGTTCCAGTAAGAGAGATTCAAGCATTGCCTGCCACCTATCTATTTTCCCCCTCCACTATAAAAGTTCTTCCTCCAATGCTTCTTTTATGTGAGAAAAATTTCCCCATCCTACTTCTCCCTTCCCACTTCTCTCATTACATAACTTCTTTCTCACTCTTTCATTTTTGGTGGGGGAAGACTTTGAACTTTATGTGAAAGTTGACTTGGTTCACCTTGGGGTGGGGGAAGGCACTGTCCCAAGCTCCAGGCTATTTTTGCTGCTGTTTTCAGAGCTAGTTCTAGGGTCTCTAAGTTTTCAGGGTTTCCAAGGTGGTGTGGTCCAGGAAAATATGTGGCCATCCATCTCCTGGTCTACATTCTAGACTTTCCCCAGAAAGAGTCCCTATTCTCCTACAGCCACAAGTGCTGGTGCTTCTCATTGCCTTGAAACTGTGCAAAGGACTGCTCTTAGGCATTAGAATTGCCAGTCAGTGCTGGCTGTACCCAGTGCTATCAAAGGGTCCCCATAATCCCTTTTTAACCAGTTTTCTGACTCCTTTGCTATCTCTGGGCTGAGAGCTCCCAAAGCTGCTGTTGCTGCTTCCAAGATCCACTGCTGGTGCTGCCCTGTCCTATATGCACTCACGCTGGCGTCCAAGACCTCCGAAGTTGGTGTAGGCTGTTAAAACATCTCCTTCTTTGTGGTATCTGTTGGTGATGGAATACTATTGTGCTCAAAGGAATAATAAACTGGAGGAATTCCATGTGAACTGCAAAGATTTCCAGGAATTGATGCAGAGTGAAAGGAGCAGAGCCAGAAGAACATTGTACACAGAGTACACACTGTGGTAAAATCGAATGTAATGGACTTCTGTACTAACAGCAATGCAATGACCCAGGACAACTCTGAGGGATTTATGGTAAAGATGCTACCCACATTCAGAGGAAGAACTGCAGGAGTGGAAACACAGAAGAAAGACAACTGCTTGAACACATGGGTTGATGCGGACATGATTGGGGATGTAGACTCTAAAGGACTACACCAATGCAATTATCAATAATATAGAAATAGGTCTTGATCATTGACACATGTTAAAGCCAGTGGAGGGGGGGGGGTTAAGGGGAAAGTAAGGACATGAATCATGTAACCATGGAAATTTTTTCCAAAAAAAATTAAAAAATGGTAAAACAAAAAAAAAAATCTCCCTCTGACCTTTTGTTGGCTCTGCTGCTCCAAAATTGTATTTAATTCATTATTTTCAATAGTTATTTAGAGGACAATATTGGGAGACTTCAACTAGGTTGCTGCCTAGACTCCATCATCTTGGCTCCCCCAGGTCACCAACAATTATCTAATCACTAAATTCAATGGCCTTCACAATGCTTTGTTTCCTTCACTTCTCCATTGCATTTAACTTGTCCTTTTGAAAATTTAGCTTGAGGCAACTAGGTTAACTCAGTGGAGAGAGACCCAGACCTAATGATGGGTGGTCCTGGGTTCAAAGCTGATCTCAGAGGATTCCTAGTGGTATGACCCTGGGCAAGTTACTTAACCCCAATCACCCTACCCCATACCACTTTCCTGCCTTAGAACGGATACTTAGAATCAAAAGACAGAAAGTAAAAATTAAAAAATATTTTAAACTCCCTTATCTTTCACAATATTTCAATTGCCTTGGTTCTCCTTCCTCTATGGCCACTCTAATCAGTATTTCTTGAGGATTCTTCTTTCTCCCCACTAAACACAACTATTCCCTCAAGTTCTGACTTGGCTTTTTTTACTTATCTCTGACATACTTTTTTTTTTTTTTAAATCTACTTCTGTGTCTTCTACTAATATCTTTAAGCAGAGATCTCCCCACTCTATTTCCAAAATTCCCCCTTCTCTCCCAAGCTCAGATTCCATATTTTCAACCCTGCTAAATTTTTCCCCCAGTATTGTGGCCTTTGGCATTTCATATTCAATATCCATCCCCAGACTCATCATCTCCCGACATTGTCCCTAGCAGCAAACCTCTCAAAACTAGTTCTTCTTTCTGAATTATTGTTTCTGTTAGTGGCCGCCATATTCCCAGTCCCTGGGGCTGCCATTCTTTGACTCCTCCCTATCCTTTGCTCCTCACAAAAAAAAAAAAATCAAGAGTCAAGTCCTGTAGATTCTATCCCTCCCTTTTCACTTTCACTACCCCCCTGGTTCAGCCCTTCATTTATTCTCTGACCTGGAATACTGGTCTGTCTACCTCTATTCTCTTCCATCCCCACAACAGCCAGCTTAGCCTGAATAAATCACTCTCCTGCACAAAAACCTTTAGTTTTTTTCTTTTATTTCAGTGATTTCCTTACCACTTTAAAGTCAACATCTTCCCTTTGGTATCTAGGATCCTCCACAACCTGGTCTCAACCTGTCTCTACATCCTTATCTTCCACTACTGCTCTATGGATACCTTACATTCCTGGGCTTTCCCAAATTCTTACTTCTTTGTGTTATTTTTTCCACCAGAGTCTCGCCCCCTGCTAACCCATTCCAGTCCCTCCTTGTTGGAAATCATTGTTCATCCTCCAGCTCCAGGGTCACCTTGGCTCAGTGAACAAAGTCATAGAGGCAAGAGAGTTCAATGTGCTTTAAGAATCCAGAGAATTATCCTGTCTGGCTGGTTTTTATATTTCTTGTAGGGGAGCAATATACACTAATACTGAAAGCTGTGTTAAGTTGAAGAGGTCTTTAAATGACAGGCCTTTAAAGAGTCTGAACTTAATTCAGAAGGCAGTAGAGAGCCATTGAGAAGGAAATAACAAACTATTCCAGTATCTTTGCCAAGAAAACCTCAAATGGGGTCATGAAGAGTGGGGCACAACTGAAACAAGTGAACGAACAAAAGAGAACTTGGATATTTTTTAGCAGAAGACTATATGTCCAAATCTATACATAAGAAAATTATTCTGGTAGTGGTACAAAGACTGGATTTGAGGAGGGAGACAATGAAGTTATGAAGAATGTCAGTGATTACCCAGATGATAGACTCTAAATTAGGGGAGTTAAGAGGAACAGGACCAATAGAAGTTGTAGTGTTGTGATTGATAAGAACTAGTGACTGATTAAAGGTTAAGGAAAAGGGAAAAGTTGAAAGATAGGAAGCAGATCAAGTGGATATTTCTTTGTCTTTTTATGGTATATACAGCCACAGATATAAAAACCGAAGGTGGAAAGACTCTAGGTTTGGCTGAATTGGTGGATAAAGTGTTCAACATTAAACAGGTTACATTTGAGATGTTCCTGAGAAATCAAGGTAGAGATAGCCTACGGCAGCTGGAAATGGAGGTCTAGGGCTCAGAAGAGAAAATTTAGGATCAAAAATAGAAATTTGATAGTCATCTGCATAAATGCAATCACTGAAGTTATAGAAATTAATGAAATTATGATGGGAGCACCCTAGGTAGTAGCTCAGAACTATGTCTAAAAAAAATTACTAAATTGTATATATCCTTTGATCTAAAGATACTTCTATTAGGTTTTGTTATTACTTAGTCATTTTTGGTTGTGTTTGACTCTTTGTGACCCCTTATGGAGTTTTCTTGGCAAAGATATTGGAGAGTTTGCCATTTCCTTCTCCATCTCATTTTACAGATTTTTACAGATCTTACAGATGAGGCAAATAGGATTAATCGACTTGCCCAGGATCCACACGGCTAGTAAATGTCTGAGGCTTGATTTGAACTCACATAAGTTAGTCTTCCTGACTCCAGTTCTATCTAC
Organism: Gracilinanus agilis; assembly: GCF_016433145.1. Taxonomy (NCBI): domain Eukaryota; kingdom Metazoa; phylum Chordata; class Mammalia; order Didelphimorphia; family Didelphidae; genus Gracilinanus; species Gracilinanus agilis. The sequence continues at coordinate 83,804,540 of NC_058131.1, forward strand.
TTTGCCACCTAGACATACATCACCCAAAAAAGATCAAAGAAAGAGGAAAAATAGCCATATGTGAGAAAATATTTGTAGGAGATAATTTTGTAGTGTTAAAAAACCAAATACTAATGAGGTGCTTATCAACTGGGAAATAGCAAACAAATAGTAGTTTATAAATTTAATGGAATACTTTATTGTACCATAAAAATGAGGAAAGGGTCAGTTTCATAGAAACCTAAGAAGCCATATGAATTTGAACGAATTTGAGTCAAGTGAACTGATTGGGAGAAAACTTTATGCAATAGCAGCAATATGGTAAAGATAAAAAAAACTTTGAAAGACTCAAGAATTCAGTGATGAAACCTGCCACCTACCTTCTGACAGAGAGATCATAGATTCAAGATGCAGAATGAGACACCTATTTTCAGATATGGCTAATGTGAAAATTTGTTTTACTTCATTATACATATTTGTTAGAAATATTTTCTTTTTAATGGGGAAAGGAGAGAGAAATGTTTGTTAATTAAACTTCTTTAAAGGAAAAATTACATTTTAAAATATTTTTTAAAAGATTGCCAGTAATTACCATTATTAGGTTTATTTCCTGAGTAAGGAAAAGAAACTATATATTCTAAAATATTTATAGCAGCTGTTTTTTGTGGTAGCAAAGAATTGGAAACTGAAGGGATGCTAAACAGGTTGTGATATATGATTGTATTAGAATACTATTGTGCCATAAGAAATAACAAACAAGATGATCACAAAAAACCTGGAAAGACTTATATGAAGTGATACAAAGTGAAGTGAGCAGAACCAGAACATACACAGAAACAACAGTAATGTATGATGATCAATCAAACTAAATGAAAACTCTGATAAACAAGGCAAAGATCTAGGAGAACTCCAAATCAAGATGAAAAAGCATATTCACTACCATAAAAGGAGCAGAAAGAGTCCAAATGCAAATTGAAACATACCATTCTTCCCTTTATTTTTCCATGAATTTTTCTCTAATATTAGCAATATATGTCCTGTTTTATAACATGGCTGACCAGAAGATATGTATTATATGATAATATATGTATAATCTAGATCATGTTTACTTGCCTTCTTGGGGAGGGGAGAGGGGTAAGAGAGAGGGTGGAAAAGAATGAGGCAGATTTTTAGACATATCTAACGTGAGAATTTGTTTCTCTTGGATAAGTATATTTATTATAATGTATTACATATTTATAACAAATAATATGCATTATATCATTGCTATGTTACATATTATGTTATCTATTTTAAATGGTGATTTGGGCAAAAAAGATTGTCAAAGGAAAGCATATAGAAAGAGATGAAAATAAAATCAAAGACTTGGTAGGAAATTATATTAAGGAGTTGGAAAGATGATGAGGAGATAGAAGAATGGTTAGTCAACAAGAGAATCAGAAAAAATGTGGTGCCTAAAGCTAGCAAGGAGAAAGAGTGTCTATTAGTAAATGGGCAACAGCATCAAAAGCTTTGGAGATCAAGTAGGATGAGGTGTGAAAAAAAGTCATTAAATGGGATGGCCATTGGTGACCTTAAAGAAGGTTCAAGGGTAGTGTAGGAAATCTAATTTCAAGGGGTTGGAGTTAAAGCTAGTATAAGTAATATACTATAAGTAAAGGTATAAAAAGTGTTGGTAACTGACATCTGTAGTATATAGCACTTCATATATTATGAATATATTATATTAATATTCTACATATGACCATATACTATATACATAAATATGTAAATATATTAATCCCATTTATTCTTTTTTTTTTTAAGCCCTTAACTTCTGTGTATTGGCTCCTAGGTGGAAGAGTGGTAAGGGTGGGCAATGGGGGTCAAGTGACTTGTCCAGGGTCACACAGCTGGGAAGTGTCTGAGGCCGGATTTGAACCTAGGACCTCCCATCTCTAGGCCTGGCTCTCAATCCACTGAACTACCTAGCTGCCCCTCTCAATTTATTCTTTACAACAATTCTGTGAGAATTTACTATAGGCAGGGAGGGTGGGCTGGAGCCAGCTTGACTTGGCTCTAAAAAAACAATTCTTAAATTAAATTAAAGTTTCAGTATTGCCTATTTATATGTCAGATATTAATAAATGATCCAAATTAAGGCTTGATTTCTTGTTTTGTTGATTGTCTAGACTTTAAAAAGTGATGGAGAAAACGATGATAATGCAGATTACACTTAAAAGTGTACATTTTCTATCCCTAACACCCTTTTTTGGGATGCAAACTTAGCCAATTTCTCTCCTTTCACCTCTCACTGAAGCCTAGAATCCAGAATTAGAAGGTACTTCAGAGGCTATTCCTCTTAAAGAGGAATATCTTCAACAATATATCTAAGTGGTCATCTAAGCTTTGGCTGAAAGACTTCAGGAAGGAGGACCCATTATTTCCACAGTAATTAATAGCTCTAATTATCACAGTTTTTCCTTAAATAGAATCTAAATGTGTCCCTTTGTAACTTAGACCATTGCTCCTAGTCTTATCCTCTAGAAATCTAGATCCAAGCAAAACAAGCCTATTCCCTCCTCCATTAATAGCTCTTCAAATACTAAAGTCTTCTCTTCAGCTAAACACCCCTAGGTCCTTCAACCAGTCCTTTCTCTAGTTACGAACTCCTTGAGAGTGAAGATGGCTTTTCATTTTATTTTTGTATCTCTAGTGACTATCACAGTTCCCTTTACATGGTAGATGCTTAATAAGTGATCGCTAAATTGAATGGGAAGAAACTGAAATGAAGTGAATGTGACTCATTCTCAAGGCTACTTTACCCTGGTTCTCCTTTTCTCAATAGCCACCAACTTCTCATTAACCTTCCTCAAAGATGGTGCTCAGAACACAACACAATCTCATAGAAATAATGGGAAAAGTACAGAGTATATAGGAAGACCTAGGCATTGTCCCTCTCTTCATGCAGTCTCAGATCATGCTATGTTTTTTGATTGTTCTCTCACAGCCCTATAGTGATGCTTCACTGGGGAATAAGGATTCTGGATGGTCAAATGCTACATCATAAAATGTGAGCTCCAGAAGGCTCTGCCATATTGAAAAGGTTCTGTGGATGGTCCTGACAATAGATAGTGCCTGCTTATTAAGGATTAATCTAGTTAATTATGGGAAGAGGTTAAATGTTAATTTGTTAATTTATAATTAATAAAATTAATTTATAAATAAATATAATAATTATTTATTAGTAAAGATTAGAGAGAAAGAGAGAAAGATCACATGGCTGCACCTAACTAAAAACTGCTTCCCTAGTTCAAGCTC